>NC_133617.1:229234656-229834656 GCF_048593235.1 Sminthopsis crassicaudata | reverse complement strand
TGTAAATAAAAATCTATAATAAAAAAATCCATATATAAAAAAACTGATTCATTCTTCAAATTTAATTATTTATTTAATATAACAATAAACCCATTACATGTTAACATAATAGTTCTATTTAAAAATGACTATATTTTCCAATTGTTTTTATATATTTTTGCAAATCTCTTTAACCAGGTTTAATAGAAAGCTAGATTCTCATATTTGCTTTTGCATTCAGTCTGCTTCAATATATTGTTTTGGTTGAAGTGTATGAAGAAAATCTAACCTCACACAACTTTATAGTTGGAAAAGGAAGACATGTAATCATCAATGTCTTAGTATTATTATGAAAAATTTTTTGTTCTCAGACATCCCCTAAAAAATCTCAGTACTCCCCTCCCCCCCCAAGGGTCCAAGTATCACAATTAAGAGACTTACTCCTTAGAGGAAGTACCTGCTCACATTGGAAGAAGGAATTTCATTATCTGGGAGTTCCCTTTGGCAATTATATCACAGGGTCTTTCCTTATCTCTATTCTATGTTGCAGGCTCTATACTAAATCTTTGGAATATAAAGAAAAAAGAGAAAATTATTCTCTCAAGGATTTTACATTCCGTGGACAGAGATAATATTTAAATAGATATATAAAAAACAGGTGGTCCTGGAGGATAGAACACAGAACCTGGAGTCAGGAGAATCTGAGTCCAAGTCAGCCTCAGACATTGATTAACTAGGTGACCCAGCACAAATCTCTTAACCCTATATGCCTCAGTTTCCTTATTTGTAAAATGATCTGGAAAAAGAAAATGGAAAATCATTCCAGTATCTTTGCCAAGAAAACTCCAAATGGAGTCATGGAGTATTGTACACAACTGAAATGATTCAACAATAATAAAAACACATATGGATTAGAGAGATGGTGATTTTAGAGATCAAGTCCCTAGAGACCTTGGGTGGGAAACAAGTACAGGTGGGATTGGCATTTGGAAAAACTTCTTATAGAAGGTAATATTTAAGCTGAATTTTGAAGAAGAAAGCCAGGGATTGCTTCAAAGAGTCTGAGGTAAGAGAGGAAAGCATTCTACTTATGGAAATAGCCAGTTCAAAAATCACTGAAATAGAAATGGCACGTGTGAGGAAGTATATGTACATCAGCATGGCTGGACCTTAGATTACTAGAGGGAATATGAGAATATGAGGGAATATAAGAAGAATGAAAAGAGAAAATCAAGAGATATAGAGGCAAAAATGGCAAAAATTTTGGATATGTAGGCAGCAAAGATGATATAGAACTTGCCAACTTGGCTAAGTAGGGGGTTGATGGTGACCATCTTGATAGGGAAGTTCAGAAAGAAGCAGACTTTAGAGAGGGAAAAAATGAGTTCTATTCTGGAAAAGTTGAGTTTGAGATGTTGATGGGATGTTCAATTTCAAATGAGAAGTAGACAATTTGCAAGATAATACTAGATAGAATTCAGGAAAAATTGGGATAAAAGATGTGGTTGGGAATTATTTGTATGTAAACAGGATAATTGATTCCATAAGAGCTGATGAGATCACCAAGCATAGGAGAAAAGGAGAGAAAGTAAGCCTAGGAAAGTGTTTTGTGAGGACATCAACAGTTAGCACTAGTGACATAGGTGAATATCCAGCAAAAGAAAATGAAGGGTCGTTACCAAAAGTGAGCCAATCCAGAAAAAGAATACCCAGGAGGAAAAGGTGATCAGCAACATCAAAGGATGCAGAGAAGTCAAGGAGAATTGAAGAACTTTAGAATTAACAATTAAAAGAACAATGGCAACTTTGGGCAAAAACCAAACTACCTGTGTTTTTAAAAAGAGGAGGAAAAAGTAGAGACTCTATTTTTTTAAGGAGTTTAACTTGTTATGGGAGTCACCTGCTAGTGACTGCTTCCTTTCAGAAGAAAAGATGATATGAGACTGAAAGGCAGGTGTGTTCTCTGACCTCCCCCCTCTTCCCTTTTCCCTCTTACCTCTTCCCTATGATTTATTTCATTCCCAATTCACCAGCAACATCTGCCTCAGTATAGACTGATTTGCAATTCCTTCAGGTGTGGTATGATTCAATGCTGTGGGGCTTTCAGAGAAAGACCCGCCCCTTAATGGTATTGTCCTTTCTGGGTTTTGTACTTAGGCGTGGTCCTCAATATTAACTGATTAAGGAGGAGATGCTGGGAGATAGCTAGAAGGAATGGTTCACTATGTGCTTGCATTGATATATAAATACTGTCCTTGCCCTTAAGGAGCTTAAGGGCTGAAAAGATACCTATAGAGACATGGTGACCAGAGAGGAGCACTTTGGTCTTGAAAATTACAGAAATGGTGAATGGAGTCCTAGAAGAATATCGTACTCCATGCAGGAACAATGTAATGTGTATTTGATACTGGTATATGGTCCCAGAAATGGAGGGATGGGTCAGGAAATGCGAGGTGAGGCTGTGTAGGAAGAGGAACATAAGTGGAACAGCTGTCAATTAAGAACATAAATCCTCTGAGCATTAAGTCCTCCAGTTCGTGGTCTCTGAAAACGTGAGAAGTAAAGTTGGCATGAATGAGGATGGTGATATAAAATAAAGTTGCAAAGAGAAATTGGAGCCATATTATAAATCTATGGCACAAATACCAAAGTTTTTATATTCTAGAGATTAGAGGAAGCCAATGGAGGTTTTTAACTGAGGAAATGGCTTGGCTAGACCTATGCCTTATGAATATAATTTTGACAATGGTATAAAGTAATGGTGTTGATGGTATGGAGTCATACACATCTTTTAAGGCAGTTGTCAAAATTAAAAATATTTTGTAATAATTTATTTTTATCGTTACTATGATATAGTTATTATTTGTCATAAGTCCCATAATTTAATTATTATGATTCAATATGTTTACTAATTATAATTCAATATTCTTAATTGTTAAGAATGAATGGTACTTAGAAAAATTAATGGCATATAATTAAGAGGATAGTGCTAATATAAAATAGCTATTGAAAATTTAAAATGGGAAATGGGGCAACAGAAATGTTATCCATCTATAATAATTTCTTCTAGAAGTTAAACCAATGTAGATTAATTGCTACACAGACACCAAAACAGTCCAGAAATCCCTTAATCAGTAAATATTTTATTTGCCAAACTGATAGCTGTCAAATTAAGGATATAAAGTTATAATAAAAATATTTGTAAAATTTTACAAAGCATGAGGGATCATTAGGAGCAGTGTAATCTCATTAAGGAGAAACAGTGAAGGATAAAAACCAGTCTACATAAGGCTCAGCAAGATATCTAACTAAGCAAAGTCATCCCAAGAGCATTCAAGCTTAGAAATAGAAAGACAACTAAAAAGAGAAGAAAAGTGGGAAAGACTTGCAGAAACAACTGTAATTTTCTGTTGTCTCCAGAAACTGCCGATGGTTCCCTGGGAGGAGATCTGCTGTCTCAGATCAATCCCAGACTAGAGTCTTCTTCCTCCAGAGAGGCGTCCCAACTTTGTCCTAGAGTAGACTAACTCTTTGCTCAATGTTGTCTTCTTTTATCCTCCCAGAGAATGGGCATGTGAGAACTCAAGGACTTGTGGGAAAATTATTTCAACCAATGAACTTGCTCTTTTTAAAGGTTGTGTAAACTCCTTTTCATATGTAAACTCCTCCTCAGAAGTTCAAAAGGGCAAACTCCCCTTAAAGGCCAGAACCAAAGGTGTGAACTAGAGAACTGTTAAGTACCAATCAAAACCTATCTTTTTCATCACTTGAAACCATACATCATAATTCTTGAGAATTGCTTATTAAAAAAAATTAGGAATGGAACATAGATGGGAAAAGCATCTTACAGAGATTTGTGCTGAAGGAGATGCAATTTTAGGATATACAGGAATAGAATTACAGAGAGTTTTAAAAGGAAGGGAAGATTATTGAATACTGCTTTTAGTTTGTACTGTCAGAGAGGTTTGGGAATTTTGTGATCTTACATACAGTCAATGCGCACACAGTCAACTTCTATAACCTGTAATATTTTTCGTTGTTTTAAAAGAATTAGTGTCAGTCATTCGCAGAGTATATTTTCAATACATTATAGTGTACTTCATATGATTACAAATTTAATAATGAATAATTTGAAAGTGAACTAAGACAAAGTTCAGAAGAAAGTCTGGAGTAGCTACAAATTTGTAAGGAAATTTTCTTGTAGTACTGTTTAAATCATTGTAATTATTGTTAAAGATAACAATAGCTAGCTTTTATACAGGGCTTTAATATCTGCAAAGCACTTTACATATTGTTAACTTGCTTAATCCCCAGGAGATAATTATTTGGCTTTTACAATATTTTGTAAAAAAATAAATATTTTTTTTAAAAAAGTCAATATTTGATTTTTACAGTGGAGTAGACTGAAGCATTTGAAGTTATGTGACTTGCCCACTCACAGAACTAGGGAATGCTTGAGGCAGGCAGGATACAAACTCAGATCTTCCCTGGTTCAGCCTTGTGCTCTATCCACTGAAATATAATAGTGACAAGTATCACTGAATGATTCAATATCAGAAATAAAACAAGTTAATCATTTAAAAATGTTTCTGTATAAATTTTATTCTAATATTACCAGTCTCATAAAAATCAAATAGAGTTAGAAACTATAGTTAAATGATTTAGATTGGAATTACTAAAATTGAAGGAGTATGGGGCAGAGATAAGTGCAGTTTGTGAGCTTCTACCACTGTTCGACGTACATGTCCTGCATTATTTGTGCATTTTTCTCTTCTTTCTTGTTCTGAAAAGGCAAAGAAATTAGCTAATAACAATTTCTTGTAAGTCCCTGCTTTAATAATTGATGTTCTTGAAGAATTCTTCATTATTTTCAAATGCATTACAGTCAAGATCAAGCAACATTTAGAAAACACAAAAATTAATCAAACATAAGAAATTTAAACATTGGTACTGGAATGCATGATTCTCAAATTGAAGATTTATTTTATTTTATTTTCAAATTGAAGATTTTATTGGCAAGTAAGTTTAGAAGAATTCTATTTAATAAAAATAATAAATTTAATGTTATTTTTAAGAATATTAGTAAAAGATAATTCATCAGAAGAACTTACCTTTTTTTTTTTTTTTTGGACAGCAATATCAATAAAAGCATCTTTAATTATTTTATTAGAGCCATCTACTTGGCCTTTTTGTTATTGTTATAGTTTTTTTCAGTTGTGTTTAACTTTTCATGATCCTCGTCAGGATTTTCTTAACAAAGATTCTGGGGTAGTTTGCTATTTCCTTGTCCAGTTCATTTTATAGATAAAAAAACTGAGGCAAACAGAATAAAAGACTTGTCCAGAGTCACACAGCTAGTAAGTGTTTCAGGCCAGATTTGACTTCAAAAGATGAATCTTCTTGTCTCCAGGTCCAGCTCATTATCCATTGCATCACCTAATTGATATCATTTAAGTGAAATTTTATGAAAGATGAAATTGATTTAAACAGTTTTCTGAACTTTGTTGATAATAATATAGAAATAATATTCCAATCCCTGAAACTTTACAAAATAAGTTTAAAAAAAAGTTAGCATGACTTTGATAAATAGTGCTGAAGCTAAAAGATTTCTGAATATAAAGGTAAATGAAGGTAATTTATGCAAGAGGACATGCCATAGATTGACTCCAGATCCATGAGTTTAGTAACAATCAGATACAGAAAAACATGAAAATCAATTGACTAAATGGAATTTACAGTAAAGAATACCATATATTTATTATTATAAAGCATCTACTACATACTCTTTATATTAACAAAATTTATACTATGTATGCATATATATAAATACAAATGTACATGAATGCATTTTTTCCAGAGAGCTGGTTGTTAAACATTAACTAGCACACCAATGGAAAATACCAAAACTTGGAAAAATATCTTACTTTCATTAGTTTAATAAAAAAAGATGATAAAAAAAAACATTAACAACTACCAACTATATGTCTATTCTTCAGCCTACACAAAATCTATATAAAGACTATTAATACATGAATTGAGGGATCCTCAATGAGTAGAGAAACAAGCAGGATTTTATACATGATAATCACATCTTGATCTTATCACAGCTGACTGAAAAACAAAATATTTTGCTTATTTGATTATAAAAAAAACATTCATTCAATAGAAAAAAAAACCACCACTTTTTAACAAGATGTTTTCTCTTCATATGTCTAACACATTCAAGGAAGCTCTAACAAACAAGAAAACCCTATCCAATGATCCCTTTAATAATAAACATCAGGAGAAGAATATAACAAGAAGACAGATCCCAACCAAAAGTATTTATCATAGTGATAGAGGAGATCCAGTTGAGAGATCAGGAAAAGAAGGGATTCCTTGTGGATGGTGAGGTGATATCCTTCTGTGGACATGAAGTTGTGTGGATTCCAGCAAGTCCCTTGGAATCTCTTGGAAGAGATCTGTGTTCATGCAAAGGAATTAGATTGAGCCTTTTTATTCACATAGGAAAGATCTAACTGATGAAGATCTATTGCCCAGAATTCAATACAAAGGGCTTTTACAACAGTATATATGTCTGGGACTACAATATAAATGGATTATGAGCTGGATCTAGAGTTAAAAAGAAAGGAAAGAGTAAGCCAGACTGATTTTGGTTCACTACAAAGCACTTGTATAGACTCAAGCTTCTTGTAACAACAAAGGCCCGTCTTTTTAATACAAAAACTTTATCAATGCTGCTATATGGCAATAAGTCTTACTGCTATATGCTTTATCAATGCTGCTATATGGCAATAAATCAAAGAATTAAGGATGAATTTTACCCAGAGGGCAATGGAAAGGCACATGGTGGGTATGAATATTTGCAACTAAATAGCAAGGAGGAGCTCTGAAGAATAATAGCAGGATTAAAGGAAATCACCAAGGAACTGTCATAAAGAGAAGTTGGAGTGGTCAAGAGGCTTGATATCATTAATAGTGTCATCCTCAAAGGTGAGTGAGGGACAGGAGGCAGAAGGTCAGAGGGCTCCACTGCTATCCTTATGATATTGAGAGAAAAATGAGGAAAATCTCTAGGATATTGTGTAGAATTTTTGTAAGGTTGATGAGAGACACAAAGGTTGGCCAGGCATGGAGAGGTTGCAACCTGCATAGGTGACAACTCCTAAATTGATAAGATCACCTATCCAGTTGAAAGTTTGAATAAAAAATAGAGGGTTCAAGAAACACTAATGACAGGGAGATGAGACCCTCTACTCTCCCCCTTTTAATCTTATTTAGGATCAGGAATTTGGTTTTGTTTGTGACTATTCCCTCTGATATCTCTCTCTTAACCCATTCCTTCCAGTAATGGGAACAATAAGCTAATCCGTTCCACCATAAAAGTTAAGCTAGTTTTTTCTTAAAATGCATTGAAACCAGCCTTAAAAATTTGATTGACTCAGGGGACTAAAGGTTTTGACTATTGATATTACTTCCTAGTTATCTTAATATAAAACAGGCATAAGGAAATCAGCTGAATAAACTCAAGGTATCAACATCTATTCACTGATTATTCTTTTGCTAAGGCTGAGCAAATCTCCTTTTATTAAGTATTGACTAATAAGTGAATATCTGATTTTTCTCAATATCAAATGTAAATTAAAGGAGGACTGGCTTCTATCAGGAATGTTATAAATATACTTCTTTATGACCATTTGTTTCTTAGCTGAGTTTAGTAATGTATTTTTACATCAAACTGTGTTTTTGTGTTCAAACTTCTTCTAATTGGTTTCATATAAGCAAGAAATTTATTTGATTTTCATTTCCCCTAGCCCTTCCTTCATATTTTTATATTCTTTTCACATACTCGCTTCCTATGAGAAATAGCAAGTTCCATCCTATATATCCTTGTTTCTAAATTTTATATTCTTCCTTTTTTAATTGAAGCTTTTCATTTTTAAAACATATACAAGGATAACTTTTCACTATTGACCCTTGCAAAAAAACTTTTCTTCCCCACCCTATCCCCTAAATGGCAAGTAATCCAATAAATATTAAGCATGGTAAAAATATATATGTAAATGCAATAGAGGAATACATATTTATACAATTATCTTGCTGTATAATAAAAATCAGATCAAAAAGGAAAAAAATGAGAAAGAAAATAAAATTCAAGCAAACAGCAACAAAAGAAGTGAAAATGCTATGTTGTGATCCACATTCAATCTCCACAGTTCCCTCTCTGGGTGTAGATGACTCTCATCATCATGAGATCATTGGAACAGACTTGGACCATCTTAATGTTGAAAAGAACCACATCCATCAGAACTGATCATCATATAGTTCTGTTGCTGTGTACAATGATCTCCTGGTTCTGCTCATTTCACTTAGCATCAGTTCATGTTCATACTCTTCCTTTTACCCTGTCCCCTTTTATTTTTCATCCTTTAAACCCTCAGTACAGAAACAACCTGTACCCAGGTTCTTTGTTTTTCTTGTTTAACACTTTTAATTTAATCTAACTCTTTTAATATAATTTGAAGACTTCCTCAATATCATTTGAAGACATTATTATTCTGAAGAGGCATTTGTTTCTACTCCCCATATTAGAATGTTAGCCTTATACCATCACATTTTTTTTAAGGCATGGTTTTTAAGGAGTCCAGTGATTCTTAAATAATCTCTTTGACCTATTTTCCAAGTCACTGTTTTTTTTTTTTTAAATATCAAATAGCTTACATTTTCTTTTACTTATTAATCTTTTGGTTTTATTCTAATATTTCTCACTATCTCATAGAATTGTTGATTTTTATTTGATCTAGTCTAGCTTTCAAGGAGCTCTCTTACCAGAGTAAGACTTATGCCTTTCTTTTCTAAGTAGCTTAGCTACTAAGTAGCTTCTCTAATTCTTTCTTCAAATGCTATTTTTTCACTTTTGATCTCTTTATTTCTTTGAGGTATTGGTGTATTTTGGAAAATCCATTTCTTTCCTTTTGATCTCTGATTGCTGGTGTCATAGAGTTAATTTACAATAACCTTGTTTTATATTGGATTTTAAAAATTATATTCATCTCTTGAGCTTTAGTTCATGATTATAACATGATCAGATCCTGTCTAATCATCATTAGCAAAATCAGTACTTTTGGATAGGTGTGGTTTAATCGACTTGGTCATACTCCGAGTCTCTTCACTTCTTGAACTGACCTCCAATTCTTACTTTAGCTTTCTTTAAAGCATCTCTGGATAGCATTATAGACTTTGGAGTTCCTGGGCTTAGGTTGTTCAGGTACAAGAATTATAGCACAGTCCTTGGTTGGTACCAAGCTGGCTATTTCCTGCTATGGCTCCCTCAGGTTTCTGGGGTCAGTAATCTGGATCTTTTTGATCATTCTAGGATTTAATAAAGGAGAGTTTTGTTGCAGTCCATAGATTCAGGCTACATGTATCTGACTTCTGGTTATTGCTGATATTCATTTTGCCAGAGGATTCTCCTTTCCTATTATATCTGGAATCCTGGCTGACTTTTTGTACTGTAATACAGAGCAAGTGTCACATACATATCTTCTCATTAAAAGTGTTGTTCTAACAGCACCATTGTGTGATGATCAACTGATAGACTTTGCTTCTCAACAATCCAGTAACCCAAGACAATTCCAACAGACTTAGGATGGAAAATGTCATTCACAACCAGAGAAAGGACTATGGAAACTGAATTCACATAGAAGCATACTATTTTCACTTTCTTTTTTGTGTGTGTTTTTTTCCTTTATCATTCATTTTCCCTTTTGTACTGAGTCTTCTTTTACAACATGACTATATGGAAATATGTTTAAAATGATTATATATGTATAACCTATATCAGATTTCTTGCTGCCTTGGTGGGGAGGGAGGGAGAAGAAACTATATTTACATGTAATTGGAAAAATTAAAATACCATTAAGTGAAAATAAAATAAAAATCTTGGTCATTTATAATTTTAGTTCATACTTCCACCCCATCAGAATCTCTTTTCCTTAAAGACTCACTGAAAGTGCTGCCTTACATATGAAGTCTTTCCTGATCAGCACTCTTATAGTTCAAGCTCAATGATGAGATGAAATAAAGTACTTGACTAGTCATTGAATGGTTAACAAAAGGAGTTTTAATTTTTCCTAACACAGTAAGGATATGCAACAAAGAAATAATGTATCTAGGCTTTTCTAGACATGCTGTTCCCTTTCCTCCTCCTTAATGTCCATCTCATCCTCATATAGAAAATTCATATGTTCAGTAAGGTAGGGTATGTTCACTTGAGTGATCTTCAGAAATTCATCAAGTTGAGGCAGCCAGATTCCTGGAGTGGAACTTTTCACGCCTTCAGGGTAATCAAGAAGCTGTGTTAAAAGAGGGAGTTTTATTGGCTGTCATGGAAAATAGATTCCTATTGATTTGAAAACTAGGGAAACCCAGTTCTATCACATATGTGAACCTAACAGTTATGCTTGCTTGCTTCTCCAGATAAATTATAAGCTCCTTGAGGGCAGGAATTGTTAAACTTTTGACTATGTAACCCCATTATTTGGCATTAGTGTCTAGCACATAATAGGCAGTTAATAAATTATTGCTGTACCTTCTCTTTGGCAATCTCATTGTCTCCTAAAGTTTTAACTGCCATTTCCATGTAGATGATTCCCAGAGATTTATTTCCAGTTCTGCTGTATCTTATGAATGCCAACCTGTTCCTCCACCTTTAGCTGCCTTCAGTATAGTTGCTTCTCCTGATTTCAATTTTTGTTCATGGTATTGCCCACAAACATGTTTGTAATATTGGTTTTGCCTTTGATTTTTCCTTTTTTCTACCTCTCCATACCCAATTCGAGGTATTATTGATTTAATTTCCCTAATTCTTGTAGGCATCAGTTTCTATTCTTGATGCACAGTTCTATAGATCACTCTAATAACCTTCTCCAGGTCTTCTTGTGTTTGCCTTCTCCCTTATGCAATCCTTTTATAGTCCCACTGCCAAAATAATTGTTCTAATGCATAAATCTGGCCATGTCATATCTCAAGAATCTACACTGGTGACCTATTTCATACTTTATTTAAACTTTTTATTCTAGCACTCAAGGCCCTTCAGGTAATATCTTACCTTTTCAGCCTAAAACAGTCTCTTTTTAAAAAAACTATACTTTTTTTTTTTTAAAGCTTTTTATTTTCAAAACATATGCATGGATAATTTTTCAACACTGAGCCTTACAAAATCTTGTGTTCCAAATTTTCCCCTCCTTCCTCTCACTCCTTCCTCTGAATGGCAAGTAATCCAATATATGTTAAACATGTTAAAATGTATATGAAATCCAATATGTGTATACATATTTATAGACTAATCCTCAATCAATCTTTCTGCCTTTCTAAAACATTAATTCACTGCACTCCCACTATCTGGACCCCTGATCATATTGTTTCTTATGCTGAAATTAATTCCCTGCTTCTTGTCACATATTGCCTATCATTTATAGCCCAACTCAAATGCATCCTCCTTGAGTAACCTTTTCCTGGTTTCCCCAATTTACAGTGACTTTTCCCTTCAGATATCACAGAGAACTGTTCTGTAATTCTATAAAGCACTTAGAGGTAATATATGGTAACAACAGATTCCACACCTGGGCCCAGAGGAGCTGAGGCACTTGCTTTTTCCCCTCAGGGGCTCCTAACTTTCAGTTCATGCCTGAAGATCAAATTCAATCCCTGAGGAGCCTGGCAGAACTCTATAAACAGGCCTTATGTTCTTTTTCATTGTCTCTGGCTCTTTATACTCCCACCCTGGAGTCCTAGGGAAAAATCACTTAAAATTTAGGTATGGATCTAGACCCAAAAGGGAATAAAAAGATATAATCAAGGATCATTAAGCATTTACTATGTTGCCAAGTATGGAGTGGCATAGGACACTATTACTCCCTCACAAAAGAATGGTTAATACACAAAAGACTGGTAAGCACCAATTGATAAAGACTTAAAGGGTGATATGAGACTCCATAATTCCTATTATACTCTCCCTGGGAGTTTGGCATTTTAAACATTAATCAATTAGGGAGATTACTGAGCAGCTATTTCACCTCCACTTTGGCTCTAGATTATAAAATCTATTGAGTAGCCAGTCTCTTTGACACACATAACCCTTTCCAATCATAGTAACGATTTTGTAAAAGACAAAAAAAATTGAAAGTGACATATAGTATGCTTCAGTCTATATTTAGAGATTATCAGTTCTCTGCAGGCAGAAAGCATGTTTCATCATGAGCCCTTTGGGTTTGATTTGAATCATGGTATTTCTGAGAATAATTAAATCATTCACAGTTTTTCATCCAACAGTATTAATGCATGACATTCTCCTGGTTTTTGCTTACTTCACTTGGTATCAGTTCATGTCTTTCCAGGCTTTTCTAAAATCCTGCTTTTCTTATAGTACAACAGCATCCTGTCATTTCTTATTGCACAATAATAAAACTAATATCACATTTCCAAATTAGCCCTCAGCATTTATTAAGCATCTGCTATTGGCACTGTAGTAAGCACAATGGTGCTAGTTACAAAGATGGTATTTGCCTTCTACTGGGAAGAGACATGTGCACATTAAAAGTATACAGAAAATTTATGGTGGAGAGGCAATAGTAGCTGGAAGGATCAGGATTGATTTCATATAGAATGTAGTCTTCAAGCTGCATTAGCTTGGAGGATACTCTGCAAATGTATGGACATGGGAGATAGAAAGTTATGTGAGTAACAGTGCAGCTAGGCTGAATTACAGAGTTCATGAAGGTAAGGAATATATAAGGCTGAAAAGAGATTGAAGCCAGGTCCAGAAGAGTTCTAAATGTTAAAAATTTAAATTTTTTTGTTGAAATAGTAACTATATTATATTTGATGCAGAAGGGTCCCCCAGATACAGCCTGACAAAATCTGAAAAAAGACACTGGAGGAAAGAAGGCAAGGGAAGCATCCCTGGGTGGGGAGAAGTTAGGTAATAGTAAACCAAGTTATGGAGCAGAATTTAATGAGTCAGCAGGGATAGAAAGATGTGTGTATGTGTGATATATGTGTGAGTGTATATATGTAGGTGTTTCATAGCAATATTGAAAATTAGAAGCTGTGGGGCAGCTAGTGGTGCAGTGGATAGAGCGCCAGCCTTGAATTCAGGCTTGAATTCAGGCTCAGGAGGACCTGAGTTCAAATCTGGTCTCAGACACTTAACACTTCCTAGCTGTGTGATCCTGGGCAAGTCACTTAAAAAAAAAGAAAAGAAGAAGAAGAAAGAAAAGAAAATTAGAAGCTGAGCTGATGGAAGTATTTTAATAAGCTTTTTATATTCAAAATATATGCAAAGATGGTTTAACATTCACCCTAGCAAAACCTTGTGTTCTAATTTTTTTCTCCCTTCTCTCTACTCCTTCCCCTAGATAGAAAGTAATCCAAATATATTAAACATGTATTTCCACATTTATCATGCTGCACAAGAAAAATCAGATCTAAAAGGAAGAAAAATGAAGGAAAAAGCAAACAAAGATGAAAATACTATGATGTAATCAGTATTCAGTCCTCACAATCCCCTTTCTGAATGCAGATGGCTCTCTCCATTACAAGCCTATTGGAACTAGCCTGAGTCACCTCATTGTTGAAAGAAGCCACATCCATCAGAATTGATTATCACATAATTTTATTACCGTATATAATAGTGTTTTCCTGGTTCTATTCACTTCCACATCGGTTCATGCAAGTCTCTCCAGGACTCTCTGAAATCATTCTGCTGATCATTTTTTACAGAATAATAATATTCCATAAATTCATATGCCATAACTTATTCATCCAATGCTCAATTGATGAGTTCCTTGCCACCACAAAAAGAGCTGCTACAAACATTTTTGCACATGTGGTTCCCTTTCCCTCCTTCATGATATCTTTGGGATACAAGCCCAGTAGAAACACTACTGGGTCAAAGGGTATTCACAATTTTGATAGTCCCTTGGGCATAGTTCCAAATTGCTCTCCAGAATGGTTGGATCATTTCATAATTCCACCAACAATGTATTAGTGTCCCAGTTTTCTCACATCCTAATATTGATCATCTTTTCCTGTCATCTTAGCCAATCTGAGAGGTGTATAGTGGTACCTCAGCATTGTGGAAGTAAAGGTTTTAAAAGGGGGAATTTAAGTGCCTATCTTCAAATTTACCAGAATCTACTTGGGTGCTTTGAGATCTCTAGACCTATATATAGGAATGGTTTGCCCATGAATGGCATAAGGCATCAAGGAAGGTTACACAGCAAACAGCTATCAAGATATCAAAGAATATTTTCTCAGATCCTTTATCTTCTTATAGAATAAATGTAAATGACGGGTAAATACAGGTAGCCTAAAGCAAATTAAAAAATACAACTGAAAACTGAACAGCACAAATTTAAAGGTGTTTGCCAAACAAGTCAGACTCCTACCACATCGAGAAAATCTAAATTTGGAACCTGTTAAAATGTCGTAGACCTCTACAAGTTCTGATATATCTTCGGCCTAAACACTTTTCATATGTATAAACATATTTAAACTCATCAACTTGCCAAAATCGTTATTTTGTCAAGTTGGCTTTTGTTGAAAAGACGGTTGATTATTATTAAGCATTTCTAGAAAAGGAGCAAAAGCAGCAAGTGTTCTTAAAAGCCAAGTTCAAATGCTTTTCTCAAAATTTAGCCAGAACACAAGGGGCGCTATTAACTACGGGCCAGAAACAAATGCAATAACGAACTCAGTGTTGCCTATTCTACCTGCCCCAATGACTTGGCGGTTTCTGGATATAAAGAGGTTGTGAGGATAAAGCGGGACCTATTATATGGAGCAGATTTTTAACCTAGGGTCTGTGAATTTATGCTAATTGTAATTAGTTCCATCTGTAACCCTATATATTTTATGTATTTAAAAATATTGATAAAAGCTTTCATAGACGTCACCAGACTGCCAAAAAGGTCCATGAGGAAAAAAAAAAAAGATTTAAGATGCTCTAGGTTTAGAGGGGCTGGTATCAGTCCAACGTCTGAAAGCGAAGTTTACTGGCAAGGACTGGAGAAAGGGTATTTCTCAGGAAAGGGCTGGCTAAGCATCTTTCCCCTCTCTAAAGGGGTTCGGGGGCTCCGTAATTGGGACTAGAACGAAGGAGTGGAATGATCACGGGTCCACCCCCACCTCTACCCCTGCAGCTCCGAAAACGATCAAAGAGCAGCCATTGGGTGCAAAACATCAGCACCGGCCACGTGGCATTGCTTTGCACGAGGCCGTCCAGGTGTCTTCAGTCCCCTTCAAATCAGGAGCCCGCAAAAAGCAAGCGAAGAGCGGGGTTGGGAGCTGAGGGCGAAGGAGCCTCCGGCGGCTCGGTGTCGGGTTCAAGATTGATGCCCTCCCCTCGCTTGCCCACGCCCTCTTCATTATAGGGTCCTAGACACTGGACTGGCTTTGCTCTACTGCCTTGCGGGGCCGCGCAGTAGCCGTCTAACAACCACCTGTCATTGCTCTCTCGCTCCACTAGGGTAAAAGAGGCGGGGCTCGCCCTCGAAGCTCCTCCTCCCCACGGAGAAGGCCTAGACGAGGCCTTTACCGCCCCCGCGGAGCTTGCGGGACTAGCCCCGCCCCTTCAGCCATCGCCGCCGCCGCGGCCTCAGCCTTCTTCCCTGCGCCACAATCGGTTGAGGCCGCGCCCCCCACCGCCTCCGCTTAGAGGCAGAAGCTGACGCGTCGCCGGGTGCGGAGTGAGATTCGGCGGTGGGAAGGCCTTGGGAAGGCCCTGGGAATCCGTCGTCTCTTTTCGGATAACTGCGTTCCTTTCCCCCCGAAGGACCGCCGAGGGCGCGGAAGTGACGTGAAGAGATGGAGGAGAGACTCGTTTAAATCCGTTCCCGGGTGATCTTCGCCCGCCCCTTCGCCGCCGCTGCCTGCTCGTTTTCTTTTAGAAGATCGGCAGCCGTCGCGTCGCCTTTGCCGCTAGGGCCGCGGCTCCTCTGTGGTTGGGTTATCATTTCCCCCACTCGGGGGGCAGGAGCTGTAACAAGCGACGCCGCAAGGGGAGCCAGAGCTGCGGCGCCGCAGAGAGGGGCGGCCTCCGCCGCCGTCGCCAGCGCTCCCGTCTTGTCTCCTCCCCCCAAATATGGCAGCGGCAGGCGGCGGCGGCGGCAGTAGCAACAGCAACAGCGGCGGGCCGGCCGAAGGCGGCGGGAGCGGCCGCCGCACCGTTTTCCTGTTCGACCGGCGCGAGGAGCAGTCGGAGGTCGGAGAGCGCGCGCTGCACTTGGATGAAGGCGCAGGCTTCTCGAGCTTCCGCAGCGCCGTCTGTCAGGTGAGGAAGGAGCGCTGGAGGGGACGGGGCGGGCTAATGAGGCTCTGTGCAAGGCTGCGCGGGCCGAGCTGCCTGGCCTGGCCCGGCCCCGGCCATAAACCTGTCACCCCATAGCTGCCCCTCCACACGCCCCCGGGTCTGAGCTGGGAAATGCGCGACCCGGAGAGGAAACCTGCCGTGACCCGCGAGACCCGCGGCCCCTGTTTCTTGTATGTCTCCCTTTGCCTCCCCAGCACGTTTGCGCTAATCCCCAACGCGCGAAATACACGCGTCTCCCGGGTTTGAGGTGGCGGGCACTGTGCCCCTTTTTTCCTGTATTGATGCCGTTGGGGGAGTAGAAGAAACGTGCCCCATGAAGGATGGCTCATTTCCTCATCCTGCTGGCCCGTGGAAGTTGTTTCTTGGAGGTCTCCGACTTTTAAAAGTTGGCTTTTCTCGAATTAGTGGGCAACTTTTTCATCGATGCTAGAGGAGGTTGTTTTGCCTTGACTTAGAAATAAGTGTGATGCTGTCTTTAAAAAAACGGGGAGAAGGGGTGTGTTGTGATGGTTTCCTTTGGCTTCTCGACCGTGGATTTTTATTGTTGTTGTTGTTGTTGTTGGGGGCGGGTTTCTCCTTAAGGTTTGGGAGTTGCTTCTCTATGGGCACGTTTGCCACAGGGAAACTGCTATAGTTTCTCCATTTTGCTGGGCCCATCAAGTTCTTGAGGAATCATCACTTTGCAGAGAGGTCTTATGAAGGGGTAGAGGAAAAACTGAAACCTAGCCCCATTCTTGGGATTTTTTTTTTTTTTTTTTTTTTTTTTTTTAGTACTTGGGGCCTGCTTGGGTTTTGTGAACTTGGACTTTGCTTCACAAACAATTAAAACCAAAAATGTTCCCTGGCAGCTGCTTTTCCTCCCCAAAACACAACAAAACATTGATCTGGTATATGTTTTGTGATAAGATTATTATTATTTTTTTTAATAGAAAATACAGGTGTCTCTCCACATGACTACGACCCAAAAGTATGATGAGTTTGTGTGTTTCGGTTTCTTTAAGAATAATTTTAAGCTTAAAATTTTCTTATTTTCTTAACTTTATTAAAAAATTATATTTTAGAGTTTCTTGTCTCTTCATTTGCCTATAATAGCAAAAGATTTTTTTTTCCTCAAAAACACATAGGTTTGTATTATCAGAAGAGATAAGACTGTTTGGATATTAATAAATGTCATTTGCTTGATTGGGCTCTGTGAAATGTTTGGCAGGATTATATTTGTTTAGGAATTTTAATTCTATAATACTAAGTTCAATGAAACAAATTCTGATGAGGCAGTTTCTGCAGAAATCTGTTATAACCACTGTTTTCATTAGCCATTCCCCCAACAACACTTTTTTTTTTTAATAGTTTTTATTTACCAGATATATGCATGGGTAATTTTACAACATTGACAATTTCCAAACCTTTTGTTCTAATTCCTGCCCCCCCCCCCATGGCAGGTTGACCAATTCATGTTAAATATGTTAAAGTATAAGTTAAATACAATATATGTATGCATGTCCATACAGTTGTTTTGCTGAACAAAAAGAATCGGACTTTGAAATAGTGTACAATTATCCTGTGAAGGAAATAAAAAATGCAGGTGGACAAAAACAGGAGGGATTGGGAATTCTCTGTAGTGTTCATAGTTATCTTCCAGAGTTCTTTCACTGGGTGTAACTGGTTCAGTTCGTTATTGCTCTATTGGAACTGATTTGGTTCATCTTATTGTTGAAGAGGGCCATGTCCATCAGAATTGATCATCATACAGTATTATTGTTGAAGTATATAATGATCTCCTGGTCGTGCTCATTTTCCTCAGTTTCAGTTCATATAAGTCTCTCCAGGCCTTTCTGAAATCATCCTGCTGGTCATTTCTTACAGAACAATAATATTCTATAATATCCATATACCGTAATTTATTCAACCATTCTCCAATTGATGGGCATCCATGTAGTTTCCAGTTTCTGGGCACCACAAAAAAGGCTGCCACAAACATTCTTGCACATACAGGTCCCTTTCCCTTCTTTAAGATCTCTTTGGGAACATAAGCCCAGTACTAGCAATACTGCTGGGTCAAAGGGTATGCACAGTTTGATAACTTTTTGAGCATAGTTCCAAATCAATCTCCAGAATGGCTGGATGTATTCACAATTCCACCGACAATGTATCAGTGTATCTGTTTTCCCACAGCCCTTCCAATATTAAGCATTATCTTTTCCTGTCATCCAGCTAATCTGACAGGTGTGTAGTGGTATCTCAGAGTTGCCTTAATTTGCATTTCTCTGATTATTAATGACTTGGAGCATCTTTTCATATGGCTAGAAATAGTTTCAATTTCTTTATCTGAGAATTGTCTGTTCATATCCTTTTACCATTTATCAAGTGGAGAATGGCTTGATTCTTATAAATTAGAGTCAATTTTGGAAATGAGGCCTTTATCAGAACCTTTAACTGTAAAAATGTTTTCCCAATTTATTGCTTCCCTTCTAATCTTATCTGCATTTAGTTTTGTTTGCACAAAAACTTTTCAATTTGATATAATCAAAGTTTTCTACTTTGTGATCAATAATGATCTCTAGTTCTTCTTTAGACATAAATTCCTTCCTCTTCCACAGGTCTGAGAGGTAACCTATCCTTTGTTCCTCTAAATTATTTGTAATCTCATTCTTTATTCCTAGGTAATGAACCCATTTTGACCTGACCTTGGTGTAAGTTGTTAAGTGTGGGTCATTGCCTAGTTTCTGCCATATTAATTTCCAATTTTCCCAGCAATTTTTGTCAAACATTGAGTTCTTATCCCAAAGTGTCAAACTTTGATTATTAGCCTTATTGATTATTTTGTCCTTTGGACCTAACCTATTCCACTGATCAACTAGTCTATTTCTTAGCCAATAATGCCACTTTTTAAAATATAATATTAATTCCACAAAATGGAAGTACAGTAAAAATTTGGTTATATGCACATCATCTAAGTCACTAGAAATTATACTTTTCATCATCAGGTAAATATGCATGTGCAACTGAACACACATTGAACAAATTTCTATTATATTATTACAAGTGTTTTGGAGAAGGTTAGTCAACAGTTGTCATACTTTCTTCGCTCATTTTTACAGAGGAGGAAACTGAGGCAGATAGTTATGTGACTTGTCCAGGTTCACCCAGGCTGGATTTGAACTCGGGTATTTTTTTCCCCTCCAGTTTTGCTGAGGCAATTGGGTTAAGTGACTTGCCCAGGGTCACACAGCTAGGAATTGTTAAGTGTGTGAGGGCAGATTTAAACTTAGGTCCACCTGACTTCAAGACTGGTACTCTATACACTGAGCCACCTAGCTTCCACGAACTCTGGTCTTCTGGACTCTAGGCTGGATGATAGAGTGCATTTAAATGTAAAAAGACTAGAAAGCCAGGAAGGGGCTAAATTGTAAAGAGCTTTATACCAAACAAGAATTTATAGGAAATCCATTAGAAGTTAATAGAAATCCAATGAAGTTTTAAATAAGAAAATTTTGGCAGCTAAGTGCAGGAATAGGGAGAGACTTGAAAAGCAGAGGGAACAATGAGAAAGTTATTGAAATAGTCTAGTTAAGGAGGAGAGGGGAGGAAGAAGGGGGAGAAATATAAATATTACTTGGGCATAATGGGTAAGAAAGAATGAGGACTTAAGGATAGTATTTAGGTTATCTGCTTAGTTGCCTTAGTAAAGTAAGTTGGAGAGATTTTTTTGGGGAAAATATTGAATTGTTTTGTACATGTTGAGTTTGAAATATTGAATTAACTATTCAATTCCAGATGTCTTAATTGGTGACGTTGGACTAGAACTTAGTATAGAGACTAGTGTTTGATATACTTGATTTGAGAATTGTTTGCATAGAATGATTCTTGAATTCTTGGGAGCTGATGAGGCCATAAGTGAAATGAGATAAAAGATAACGTCTAACAAAGCCTTTGGAATATATATTGCATTCATGATTAATTGGTGTGATTATAGAGTCCAGCTTTCTATTGTCCATGACCCCACATAGGGTCTTGTAACTGAATGTGGGGGTTGCAAAATTATGATTTATTATGAGTATATGTTTGGTTTGTTCGCATATTTGCATCTGGGGTCACATAAAAACTTGTTGGGCAAAAGAGGCGATGAATGGGAAAAAAAAATTAAGAAACCCTGATGTTGAGGAAGACAACTTGTAAAACAGATGGCTAGAAGGATAACCAAGAGAGAGATAAGTCAACAAAACTCAAGAGTATTGAGGAATAAAAGATCAGTGGTGTCTTAACGATTTCAGAGTGGTCAAAAATGATGAGATCGAGGAAAGGCCATTATATTTGGCAAGAGATCTTTGGTATCTTTGGAGAGAGATTTTTTTTTTTTTTTTAATTTTTTATTTTATATATATATATATATATATATATATATATATATATATTATAATATTATCCCTTGTATTCATTTTTCCAAATTACCCCCCCTCCCTCTATTCCCTCCCCCCGATGACAGGCAATCCCATACATTTTACATGTGTTACAATATAGTCTAGGGTACAATACATGTGTGTGAATATCATTTTCTTGTTGCACAATAAACATTAGAATCCGAAGGTACATGCAACCTGGGCAGACAGATATTAGTGCTAACAATTTACATTCACTTCCCAGTGTTTCTTCTCTGGGTGTAGCTACCTCTGTCCATCATTGATCAACTGGAAGTGAGTTGGATCTTCTTTATGTTGAAGATTTCCACTTCTATCGGAATACATCCTCATACAGTATTGTTTTTGAAGTGTACAGTGATCTTCTGGTTCTGCTCATTTCACTCAGCATCAGATGATTTAAGTCTCTCCAGGCCTCTCTGTATTCCTCCTGCTGGTCATTTCTTACAGAGCAATAATATTCCATAACCTTCATATACCACAATTTACCCAACCATTCTTTGGAGAGAGATTTCAATTGAAAGAAGAGGTTGAAAAACAGACTGCAGACTTTAGAAGATCTTTTATTCCTTAAGGTATCTTATTTACAAGGTATCTTCCTCTACATTAGGGTTTCTTAAATGTTTTTTTCCATTCACTTCCTCTTTTGCCCAATAAATTCTTTTTTTTTTTTTTTTGAGCCTGGGGTTAAGTGACTTGCCCAGGGTCACACAGCTAGGAAGTGTTAAGTGTCTGAGATCAAATTTGAACTCGGGTCCTCCTGAATTCAAGGCTGGTGCTCTATCCACTGCGCCACCTAGCTGCCCCTTGCCCAATAAATTCTTATGTGATACCAGAGCAAGATTGGAAAAAGATCCCTTTAGAGAAGCAGTCAAGTGGTTACTGTTAAAGGTTCCTTCAGGCAGGTAATGATGGATTCTGTGAAAACCACTTTAGAATGGCAGCCAAGGTAGTGATGTAGCCCAAGATTGTATTAGATTTTTTTTTAGCTGTTAGGTGATACTGTTGACTCATGATAATTGTTTTCAGGGAAGGAGAAACTAGAGTATTAACCTTAAAGCTCTTTATTATGAAAGCAGGAATTGGAATAGGCTTACAACTAAAAAAGCTACAAAAAGGATAAATTAAAAACCCTCAATTACATACCAGATTTGAAATTTTGAAAATAAAAGGTGAGATTAATAAAATTGAAAATAAGAAAACTATTGAATTAATAAATAAAACTAAGAGTTGGTTTTATGAAAAAAAAATAGATAAACCTTTAGTTAATTTGACTAGAAAAAGGAAAGAAGAAAATCAGATTGTTAGTCTCAAAAATGAAAAGGGAGAACTTTCTACCAGTGAAGAGGAAATTAGAGCAATGATTAGAAGTTATTTTGCCCAAGTATATGTCAATAAATTTGATCATCTAAGTGAAATGGAGGAATAGTTGCAAAAATGTAGATTGCCCACATTAACAGAAAAGGAAATAATTTTTTTAAATTAATTTTATAATTATAACATTTTTTGACAGTACATATACATAGGTAATTTTTTACAACATTATCCCTTATATTCCCTTCTGTTCCGAATTTTTCCCCTCCTTCCCTCCAGCCCCTCCCCTAGATGGCAGGCATTCCCATGCATATTAAATATGTTATAGTATATCCTAGATCAATATATATGTGCAGAACCGAATTTTGTTGTTGTTGTTGCAAAGGAAGAATTGGATTCTGAAGGTAAAAATAACCTGGGGAGAAAAACAAAAAAATGCTAACAGTTTGCACTCATTTTCCAGTGTTCCTTCTCTGGGTTTAGCTGATTCTATCCTTCATTGATCAATTGGAATTGGATTAGCTCTTCTCTATGTTGAAGATATCCACTTCCATCAAAATACATCCTCATATAGTATTGTTGTTGAAGTGTATAATGATCTCCTAGTTCTGCTCGTTTCACTCAGCATCAGTTGATGTAAGTCTCTCCAAACGTCTCTGTATTCATCCTATTGGTCATTTCTTACAGAACAATAATAGAGGAAATAAATTATTAAAACAGTCCCATTTTAGGAAAAAAAAAAAAATAGAACAAACTGCTAATCAACTCTCGAAGAAAAAGAACTCCAGGTCCAGATAAATTTACATGCAAATGTGAATATTCTGCCAAACATTTAAAGAAGAATTAATTCCAAAACTACATAAACTATTTGAAAAAAGAAGGGACTCCTACCAAATTCCTTTTATGACACAGATATGGTGGTGATACCTAAATTAGGTAGGGTGAAAACAGAGAAAGAAAATTATAGATCAATTTTTCTAATGAAGAGATTACAGAAAGCCATCCACAAGGTCACTATGACCAAGTAGGGTTTATACCAGGAATGCAGGGCTGGTTCAATTTTAGGAAAACTGTTAGCATAATTGACTGTATCAGTAACTAAACTAACAAAAAAATCATGATTATCTCAATAGATGCAGAAAAAACATTTGATAAAACCTAATACCCATTCTTATTAAAAATACTAGAGAGGATAGGAATAAATGGACTTTTCTTTAAAATGATCAGTAGCATCTATTTAAAACCATCAGCAAGCATCACATGTAATGGGGACAAACTAGAACCATTCCCAATAAGATCAGGAGTGAAACAAGGCTGCCCACTATCATCATTACTATTCAGTATTGAATTAGAAATATTAGCATTGGGTATAAGAGAAGAAAAAGAGATTAAAGGATTTAGAGTAGGTAATGAGGAAACCAAATTATCACTCTACAGATGATATGATAGTATACTTAGAGAATCAACTAAAAAAGTACTAGAAACAATTCACAACTCTAGCAGAGTGGCAGGGTACAAAATAAATCCATAGAAATCATCAGCATTTTTATGTATTACCAACAAAGTACAACAGCGAGAGATACAAAGAGAAATTCCATTTAAATTATCTAGATAATATAAAATATTTAAGAATCTACCTGCTAACGGAAAGTCAGGAACTATATGAACACAACTATAAAACACTTTCCACACAAATAAAGTCAGATCTAATAAGTTGGAAAACTATCAAGTGCTCATGGGTAGGCTGAGCAAATGTAACAAAAATGACAAATACTACCCAAATTAATCTACTTATTTAGTGCCATATCAAACTCCCAAGAAATTATTTTACAGATGTAGAAAAAAATAATAACAAAGTTCATCTGGAAGAACAAAAGATCAAGAATTTCAAAGGAATTAATGGGGAAAAAAAAAACAAATAAAGGTGGCCTAGCTGTACCCGATCTTAAAACTATATTATAAAGCACTGGTCATCAAAACCATTTGGTACTGGCTAAGAAATAGAGTAGTTGATTAATGGACTAGGTTAGGTTCACAAGACAAAATAGTTAGTAACTATAGCAATCTAGTGTTTAACAACACTAGATACTTCAGATACATTCAAGGATCTATGAGAAAGTCTTTATTATATCGCATCACTCTCAAAAGCAGTCTAATATTTTTCTTCTTTTTATCAGTCAGATTTTTAGAAAATACTGTCCCCTGCCTTGACTTTCCCTCTTACTATTCAATCTTTGCAATCTAGCTGCTTATCTCATCACTGGATATGAGAATTGATCTGTCTCCAAAGTTCAGTGATCACTGAGGTACTGAATCTGATATTCTTTCTCGCGCTTTACCCTTGATTTATTATTAACTGCATTTGACACTTTTGATCACACATTTCTCTAGATTTTTGTGACTTATTTTCTGGTTTTCTTCCTTTTCCTATTCTACTCAATTTCTCTCTTGTTCATCCTCTCTATTATACCTAGTCCTAACTAGGTATTCTTAAAGGCTATCCTAGGTTTTCTTTTCTCTATTCACTCTTTCTTGGTAACCTCATTATTTTTCTTTGGTTTAATTATCATTTATGCAGATGACTCACATCAACCCTAATCTCTCTCCCCTGAGCTTCAGCTCTGTGTTACTACTTGTTTATTGGGCATTTCCAACTGATTGCACTGGACACACATTTAAAAGAGAACTCATCTTTTTCCTCAAAACCCAACCTTCTTCTAAACTTCCCTTTTTCTTCATCATCATTTTTCTGTTGTTCTAGTTAGGAATTAAGAAATCATCAATAACCAGTCTTTATATAATGCTTTTTAAGGTTTGTAAAATACTTTACATGGATTATCTTCATCTATCTTCTTCAAGATTTCTTTTTTCTCATCAGAAAATCAACAGTAAACTAGCATTTATATAGTGCTTTTTAAGGTTTGTAAAATACTTTATATGTTATCTATTTGATTGTTACAACCACCCTATTAGGTAAAAGGAAGGAAATAAGCTCTTATTAATCATTTGCTATGGGCCAGAAATTAAAGTAAACATGTTAGAAATATTTCATTTAATCATTAGAATAATCTTGGAAGAAAGGTGCTATCATTATCCCTATTTTACTGTTGAGAAAGCTGAAATTGAGAAGGGTTAAAATTACTTGCCTGTTTCACAGCTGATTCCCAAGTCCAGTGTTCTATTCACTTTCCTTCCTATCTGCCAATACAAATTTATTCATTGTTTCCTAAGTGTCTGGCAATGTGCTAAGCTGTGATGAAATAAAGATAAAAACAGCCCTTGCCCTCAAGAAGCTCATATTTTAATGATCTATAAACTTGTTTTACCCATGATACTATTGGCCTTCCCTCACGCCAAATATCCCAGTCAGTTGCCAAATCATGCCCTTTTTATCCTAACTTCTGTTAAATCTGTACTCTTTTCATCACTTCAAAGCTTCCACCTTTCAGCCTTATCATTTCTCACTTATATTTTTGTTACATGTTACTAACTGGCTGAGGCAAATTACTAGCTGGTTAGCTGCCTTAAGTCTCTTTCTATTTACATTACTGTCCAAGTTCTTTTTCATAAGTGGTGATTTGATTGTATCATTTCTCCGCTTAACCAATTCTAGTGGCTTCCTATTGATTCTAGAATAAAATATAAAATCATCTGTTTAACTTTTAAAAATTCCTTCATAATTTGACTCTGACCTTCTTCCCAAGTCTTACTAGTCTTTATTCCTTTCCCTCCCTCTCTAATCCAGCTAAAATTCTCTTGTTCTTATATATTTTATTTGGTCTTTTGTTTGTTAGCCATCCCCCTTGACTTATATTGTACTCCTTTTCATCTCAATCTCATAGAATTCTCTCTTTTTTTTTTTTTTTTAATTTTTTTTATTTTTTATTCATTTTTCCAAATTATCCCCTCCCTCCCTCCACTCCCTCCCCCCGATGACAGGTAATCCCATACATTTTACATGTGTTACAATATAACCTAGATACAATATATGTGTGTAAATACCATTTTCTTGTTGCACATTAATTATTAGCTTCCGAAGGTATAAGTAACCTGGGTAGATAGACAGTAGTGCTAACAATTTACATTCACTTCCCAGTGTTTCCTTCTCTGGGTGTAGTTATTTCTATCCATCATTGATCAACTGGAAGTGAGTTGGATCTTCTTTATGTTGAAGATTTCCACTTCCATCAGAATACATCCTCATACAGTATTGTTGTTGAAGTGTATAGTGATCTTCTGGTTCTGTTCATTTCACTTAGCAACAGTTGATTTAAATCTCTCCAAGCCTTTCTGTATTCCTCCTGCTGGTC
Organism: Sminthopsis crassicaudata; assembly: GCF_048593235.1. Classification (NCBI taxonomy): domain Eukaryota; kingdom Metazoa; phylum Chordata; class Mammalia; order Dasyuromorphia; family Dasyuridae; genus Sminthopsis; species Sminthopsis crassicaudata. The sequence continues at coordinate 229,808,266 of NC_133617.1, read as the reverse complement.
ATTTCTTACAGAGCAATAATATTCCATAACCTTCATATACCACAATTTACCCAACCATTCTCCAATTGATGGACATCTATTCAACTTCCAGTTTCTAGCTACAACAAAAAGAGCTGCCACAAACATTTTGGCACACACAGGTCCCTTTCCCCTCTTTAGTGTTTCTTTGGGATATAAGCCCAGTAGTAGCACTGCTGGATCAAAGGGTATGCACAATTTGATAACTTGTTGGGCATAGTTCCAAATTGATCTCCAGAATGGCTGGATTCTTTCACAACTCCACCAGCAATGTATTAGTGTCCCAGTTTTCCCACATCCCCTCCAACATTCATCATTATTTGTTCCTGTCATCTTAGCCAATCTGACAGGTGTATAGTGGTATCTCAGAGTTGTCTTAATTTGCATTTCTCTGATCAATAGTGATTTGGAACACTCTTTCATATGAGTGGAAATAGTTTCAATTTCATCATCTGAGAATTGTCTGTTCATATCCCTTGACCATTTATCAATTGGAGAATGGTTTGGTTTCCTATAAATCAGGGTCAGTTCTCTACATATTTTGGAAATGAGACCTTTGTCAGAACCTTTACTTTAAAAAATATTTTCCCAATTTGTTACTTCCCTTCTAATCTTGTTTGCATTAGTATTGTTTGTACAGAAACTTTTTAATTTGACGTAATCAAAATCTTCTATTTTGTGATCAGTAATGATCTCTAGTTCTCCTCTGGTCATAAATTCCTTCCTCCTCCACAGGTCTGAGAGGTAGACTATTCTCTGTTCCTCTAATCTATTTATGATCTCATTCTTTATGCCTAAATCATGGACCCATTTTGATCTTATCTTGGTATATGGTGTTAAGTGTGGATCCATGTCTAATTTCTGTCATACTAATTTTCCAGTTTTCCCAACAGTTTTTTCCGAATAATGAATTTTTGTCCCTAATGTTGGTATCTTTGGGTTTGTCAAAGATTAGATTGCTATAGATGTACCCTTTTTTGTCCTTTGTATCTAATGTGTTCCACTGATCTACGGTTCTATTTCTTAGCCAGTACCAAATGGTTTTGGTGACTGCTGCTATATAATATAGCTTTAGATAAGGTACACTTAGACCACCTTCCTCTGAGTTTTTTTTTTCATTAGTTCCCTTGCAATTCTCGATCTTTTATTCTTCCATATGAATTTTGTTGTTATTTTTTCTAGGTCATTAAAATAGTTTCTTGGGAGTCTGATTGGTATAGCACTAAATAAATAGATTAGTTTGGGGAGTATTGTCATCTTTATTATATTCGCTCGGCCTATCCAAGAGCACTCAGTGTCTTTCCAATTATTTAAATCTGACTTTATTTTTGTGGCAAGTGTTTTGTAATTTTTCTCATATAATTCCTGACTATTCTTTGGTAGATGGATTCCCAAATACTTTATACTGTCAACATTTGTTTGGAATGGAATTTCTCTTTCTATCTCTTGCTGTTGCATTTTGTTGGTGATATATAAGAATGCTGAGGATTTATGTGGATTTATTTTGTATCCTGCCACTTTGCTAAAATTCTGAATTATTTCTAATAGATTTTTGGCAGAGTCTTTGGGGTTCTCTAAGTATACCATCATGTCATCTGCAAAGAGTGATAGTTTGATTTCCTCATTTCCTACTCTAATTCCTTGAATCTCTTTCTCGGCTCTTATTGCCGAGGCTAGCATTTCTAGTACTATATTGAATAGTAATGGTGATAGTGGTCAACCTTGTTTCACTCCTGATCTTACTGGGAAAGGTTGCAGTTTATTTCTATTGCATATTATGTTTACTGACAGTCTTAAATATATGCTCCTGATTATTCTAAGGAATAATCCATTTATTCCTATACTCTCAAGAGTTTTTAGTAGGAATGGATGTTGGATTTTGTCAAATGCTTTTTCTGCATCTATTGAGATGATCATATGGTTTTTATTAATTTGATTATTAATATGGTCAATTATACTAATAGTTTTCCTAATATTAAACCAGCCCTGCATTCCTGGTATGAATCCTACTTGATCATAGTGTATTATCCTGGGGATGATTTTCTGAAGTCTTTTTGCTAATATCTTATTTAAGATTTTAGCATCAATATTCATTAAGGAAATTGGTCTATAATTTTCTTTCTCAGTTTTCGATCAACCTGGTTTAGGTATCAGTACCATGTCTGTGTCATAAAAGGAGTTTGGTTGGACTCCTTCATTCCCTATTTTTTCAAATAGTTTATATAGCATTGGGGCTAATTGTTCTTTAAATGTTTGGTAGAATTCACATGTGAATCCATCTGGCCCTGGGGATTTTTTTCCTGGGGAGTTGATTAATAGCTTGTTCTATTTCTTTTTCTGAAATGGGACTATTTAAGCAATTTATTTCCTCCTCTGTTAATCTAGGAAGCCTATATTTTTGGAGGAAGTCATCCATTTCACTTAAGTTATCAAATTTATTGGCATAAAGTTGGGCAAAGTAACTCCTTATTATTTCTCTAATTTCCTCTTCATTGGTGGAAAGATCCCCCTTTTCATTTGTAAGACTAACAATTTGATTTTCCTCTTTCTTTTTTCTGATCAGATTTACCAAAGGTTTATCTATTTTATTGGCTTTTTCATAAAACCAACTCTTGGTTTTATTTATTAATTCAATAGTTTTTTTACTTTCAATATTATTGATTTCTCCTTTTAATTTTTGTATTTCAAGTTTAATTTTTGGTTGGGGGTTTTTAATTTGGTCTTTTTCTAGCCTTTTAAGTTGCAAGCCCAATTCGTTAATCTTCTCTTTCTCTATTTTCTTCAAATAAGCCTCTAAAGATATAAAATTTCCCCTTATTACTGCTTTAGCTGCATCCCACAGATTTTGGTATGATGTCTCATCATTGTCATTATCTTGGGTGAAATTATTAATTGCTTCTATAATTTGCTCTTTCACCCAGTCATTCTTTAAGATGAGATTATTCAGTTTCCAATTACTTTTTGGTCTATTTATCCCTAACTTTTTACTGAATGTAGCTTTTATTGCATTGTGGTCTGAGAAGAAGGCATTTATTATTTCTGCCTTCCTACATTTAATTTTGAGATCTTTATGTCCTAATATACGGTCAATTTTTGTATAGGATCCATGAACTGCTGAGAAGAAAGTATATTCCTTTCTATTGCCATTCAGTTTTCTCCAAAGGTCTATCATACCTAGTTTTTCTAATGTTCTATTTACTTTTTAAATTTCTTTCTTGTTTGTTTTGTGGTTTGATTTATCTAAATCTGAGAGTGCAAGGTTGAGATCTCCCACTATTATAGTTTTACTGTCTATTTCTTCTTGCAACTCTCTTAACTTTTCCTTTAGAAAGTTAGATGCTATACCACTTGGTGCATATATGTTTAGTATCGATATGGCTTCATTATTTATGCTACCTTTCAGCAGGATATAGTTTCCTTCCTTATCTCTTTTAATTAGATCACTCTGTTACATCTCTTCCACAATAATGTCTAATGCTTTGTTTTTGGTTAAGGGATCATTCTATATAATTTTGTTTTTGTTGGATCATTTAAAGAATCTTGAAGAATTTTAATGTGTTCTTGGGAGAAAATTTGTTTGAAAAGAGTATTTATGGGACTTCCGGCTAAGATGGCGACGAGGAGGCAGACAGCTGCTTGAGCTTCTCGTTTTCTCTCAGAATTTATTTCATGACAAGCCTTGGAATTAATGCTTGACCGGAAAAGAAACCCACAAATAATCACCAACAGAAGACATCTTTGAAATTCGCCAGAAAAGGTCTGTGTCTTCTCGGGGGAGGGGACAAACAGACTGGGCACAGACTGAGGGCAGGCAGCCAGAATGAGGCAGGCAGCTCACACTGTGCAGACCTGAGGGGGGAGGGTTGCAGTCTCTTCTGTTTCTGAGAAACGACCTTTAACCCAGTGTGGATATTCTATTTTGGCAGCAAGCCAGGATCAGCAGAGAAGGTGTAAATACTGGAGGTAAAGAATAAAACTCTGGGACCGGCCACCCCCACCCCCACCTGGAGTGACTCAGTGCGTTCTTAGAGCCTCAGAGCACAGATGCAGTGCAGCCATCACTGTCTTCTAGTGCCTCCCTTCTGTCTCCCACAGTCTGTAGAGGAAGCCCGGTAACACCATCCAACCCCGTCTCCCCCAGAAACAGACCAATTGTTTCTCTTGTCAATTTGTTTTCTTTGATTGCAGCTCTGACAAAATGAACAAAAAATTTAAAAGGGCTCTAACCAATGACAACTAATGTATGGATAGAGAGCAGACTTCAAACCCTGAGGAGACTAAAAGCAGACTGTCTCCAGAGGAATCCCCTAAGGAGGATATGATCTGCTCCTCAATACACAAAACTCTCTTAGAGGAAATCAAAAAGGCTCTCACAAGAGAGATAGAAGAGAAATGGGGAAAGGAGAGGGAAGCTTGGCAAGAGAGTCTGGAGAAGTTATCCCGTGCATTTAAAGACAGAGTGGATGAAGAAAACAAATCATTGAGAAATAAAATTAGTGAGTTGGAAAAAGAAAACCGCTCTCTAAAAAATAAAATTGATGAAATGGAAAAAAAAAATTCCATAGAAGATAATAACTCAATTAGACAATTACAAAAAGATATAAAAAAGTGAGTGAAGAAAATACATCCTTGAAAATTGGAATGGAACAAGTAGAAATGAATGACTCAAGGAAAAACCAAGAAATAGTCCAGCAAAATCAGAAAAACGAAACAATTGAAAAGAATGTAAAGTACCTTATTGGAAAGACAACAGACCTGGAAAACAGATCCAGGAGAGACAATTTGAGAATAATTGGACTTCCTGAAAAATGTGAGGAAAAAAAGAGCCTGGACACTATTTTCCAGAACTGCCCAGACGTTTTGGAAACAGAGGATAAAATAGATATTGAAAAAATTCATCAATCACCTGCTGAAAGGGACCCTAAAATCAAAACACCAAGAAATATAGTGGCAAAGTTCAAGAACCATAAGACGAAGGAAAAAATATTGAAAGCTGCTAGAAAAAAGCAATTCAGATATGGAGGAGCCACAATAAGGATAACCCAGGATCTAGCAACATCCACTTTAAAGGAACGAAGGGCCTGGAATATGATATTCCGAAAGGCTAAGGAACTTGGTATGCAGCCAAAAATAACTTACCCAGCAAAAATGAGCATTGTTTTCCAGGGAAGAAGATGGACATTTAACGAAATAAATGAATTCCATCTATTCTTGATGGAAAAACCAGATCTACACAAAATGTTTGATGTTCAAATACAGAACTCAAGAGATTTTTAAAAAGGTAAAAAGAAATCTTGAGAACTATATTTCTGCCATAAAGATATGTAAAGAACACATGTATAATTTGTTCTAGAAACTACAGGTGGAAAGGAAATTATATCATAAAAAAGGGTAAAGTGGTGGTATTACATCTCATGAAGAGGCAAAGGTAACCTATTATATCTGAGAGAAAGAAAGGAGGGGGATGAACATAGTATGTATCAATAGACATATTCGATTTATGGTGAAACTTCTTCCATTTCATTGAAAAGTGAGCGGGAAGGAGTAAGCTTAAGGGGAAGGCAATACAGAAATTGTGAGAAAAGGGGGTAAAATAGGAAGAGGAACTTTAAGGTGGGGGAGGGATACTAAAAAGGGAGGGCTTTGAAAAGCAAGTGGTGTTCACAAGTTTAATACTGGGTAGGGGGTAAGAGGGAAGGAAAGGAGAAAAGCAAAAGCAGGGGTTAACAGGATGGCAAGCAATATAGAATTAGTCATTCTAACCATAAATGTGAATGGGGTAAACTCCCTCATAAAGAGGAAGCAGTTAGCAGACTGAATTAAAAGTCAGAATCCTACTATATGTTGTTTACAGGAAACACACCTGAAACAGGGTGATACTTTCAAAATAAAAGTAAAAAGATGGAGCAGAATCTACTATGCTTCAGGTGAAGCCAAAAAAGCAGGGGTAGCCATCCTCATCTCAGATCAAGCTAAAACAAAAATTGATCTAATTAAAAGAGATAAGGAAGGGCATTATATCCTGCTAAAGGGTAGCATAGATAATGAAGCAGTATCAATATTAAATATATACGCACCAAGTGGTGCAGCATCTAAATTCTTAAAAGAGAAATTAAGAGAGCTGCAAGAAGAAATAGACAGCAAAACTATAGTAGTGGGAGATCTCAACCTTGCACTCTCAGAATTAGATAAATCAAACCACAAAATAAATAAGAAAGAAATGAAAGAGGTAAATAGAATACTAGAAAAGTTTGATATGATAGATCTTTGGTGAAAGCCAAATGGAGCCAGAAAGGAGTATACTTTCTTCTCAGCAGTTCAGGGAACCTATACAAAAATTGATGATATACTAGGACATAAAAACCTCAAAATCAAATGCAGTAAGGCAGAAATAGTAAATGCATCCTTTTCAGACCACAATGCAATGAAAATTACATTTAATAAAAAACCAGGGGAAAATATACCAAAAAACAATTGGAAACTAAATAATCTTATACTAAAGAATGATTGGATAAAACAGCAAATCATAGACATAATTAATAACTTCACCCAAGAAAATGACAATAATGAGACATCATACTAAAATGTGTGGGATACAGCCAAAGCAGTAATAAGGGGAAGTTTTATATCTCTAGAGGCCTACTTGCATAAAATAGAGAAAGAGAAGGTCAGCAAATTGGGCTTACAACTAAAAATGCTAGAAAAGGAACAAATTAAAAACCCCCAGATAAACACAAAACTTCAAATTCTAAAAATAAAGGTGAGATTAATAAAATTGAAAGTAAAAAAAAAAAAAAAGCTATTGAATTAATTAATAAAACTAAGAGTTGATTCTATGAAAAAACCAACAAAATAGACATCTCTTAGTAAGTCTGATTAAAAAAAGGAAAGAGGAAAAGCAAATTGTTAGTCTTCAATGAAAAGGGAGAACTCACCACTAATGAAGAGCAAATTAGAACAATAGTTAGGAGCTACTTTGCTCAACTTTATGCCAATAAATTCGATAACTTAAATGAAATAAAACAATACCTTCAAAAATATAGCATGCCCAGATTAACAGAGGAAGAAATAAATAGTCTAAATAGTCTCATTTCAGAAAAAGAAATATAACAAGCTATTAACCAATTCCCTAAGAAAAAATCCCCAGGACCAGATGGATTTACATGTGAATTCTACCAAACATTTAAAGAACAACTAACTCCAATGCTATATAAACTATTTGAAAAAATAAGGATTGAAGAAGTCCTACCAAATTCCTTTTATGACATAGACATGGTACTGATACCTAAACCAGGGAGGCTGAAAACAGTGAAAGAAAATTATAGACCAATCTCCCTAATGAATATTGATGCTAAAATCTTAAATAAAATATTAGCAAAAAGAATACAGAAAATCATCCCCAGGATAATACACTATGACCAAGTAGGATTTATAACAGGAATGCAGGGCTGGTTCAATATTAGGAAAACTATTAGTATAATTGACTATATCAATAACCAAATAAACAAAAACCATATGATCATCTCAATAGATGCAGAAAAAGCATTTGATAAAATCCAACATCCATTCCTACTAAAAACACTTGAAAGTATAGGAATAAATGGACTATTCCTTAAAATAATAAGGAGCATATATTTAAAACCGTCAGTAAACATGTAATGGCGATAAACTGGAACCTTTCCCAGTAAGATCAGGAGTGAAACAAGGTTGCCCACTATCACCATTACTATTCAATATTGTACTAGAAACGCTAGCCTCGGCAATAAGAGCCGAGAAAGAGATTCAAGGAATTAGAGTAGGTAATGAGGAAATCAAACTATCACTCTTTACAGATGAGATGATGATATACTTAGAGAACCCCAGAGAATCTGCTGAAAAGCTATTAGAAATAATTCAGAACTTTAGCAGAGCTGCAGGATACAAAATAAATCCACATAAATCCTCAGCATTTTTATACATTACTAACACAGTCCAACAGCAAGAGAAACAAAGAGAAATTCCATTCAAAATAAAGTTCGATAGTATAAAATATTTGGGAATATATCTACCAAAAGAAAGTCAGGAATTATATGAGCAAAATTACAAAACACTTGCCACAAAAATAAAGTCAGATTTAAATAATTGGAAAGACACTGAGTGCTCTTGGATAGGCCGAGCGAATATAATCAAGATGATAATACTCCCTAAACTAATCTATTTATTTAGTGCTATACCAATCAGACTCCCAAGAAACTATTTTAATGACCTAGAAAAAATAACAAAATTCATATGGAAGAACAAAAGGTTAAGAATTTCAAGGGAAGTAATGAAAAAAAAAATCAAATGAAGGTGGCCTAGCTGTACCTAATTTAGAACTATGTTATAAAGCAGCAGTCACCAAAACCTTTGGTATTGGCTAAGAAATAGACTAGTTGGTCAGTGGAATAGGTTAGGTTCAGAGTGCAAGATAGTGAATAAAAATAGCAATCTAGTGTTTGACGAACCCCAAGATCCCAACTTTTGGGATAAGAATTCATTATTTGACAAAAACTGCTGGCAAAACTGGAAATTAACATGGCAGAAACTAGGCATGGACCAACATTTAACACCACATACTAAGATAAGATCAAAATGGGTCCATGATTTAGGTATAAAGAACGAGATTATAAATAAATTAGAGGAATATAGGATAGTTTACCTCTCAGACTTGTGGAGGAGGAAGGAATTTGTGACCAAAGGAGAACTAGAGATCATTATTGATCACAAAATAGAAAATTTTGATTACATCAAATTAAAAAAGCTTTTGTATAAACAAAATTAATGCAAACAAGATTAGAAGGAAAGTAACAAATTGGGGAAACATTTTTACAGTTAAAGGTTCTGATAAAGGCCTCATCTCCAAAATATATAGAGAACTGAGTCTAATTTATAAGAAATCAAGCCATTCTCCAATTGATAAATGGTCAAAGGATATGAACAGAAATTGAAACTATTTCTACTCATGTGAAAGAGTGTTCCAAATCACTATTGATCAGAGAAATACAAATTAAGACAACTCTGAGATACCACTACATACTTGTCAGATTGGCTACAATGACAGGAACAAATCATGAATGTTGGAGGGGATGTGGAAAAACTGGGACACTGATGCATTATTGGTGGAGTTGTGAAAGAATCCATCCATTCTGGAGAGCAATCTGGAATTATGCCCAAAAAGTTATCAAAATGTGCATACCCTTTGATCCAGCAGTGCTACTACTGGGCTCATATCCCAAAGAAATCCTAAAGAAGCGAAAGGGACCTGTATGAGTCAAAATGTTTGTGGCAGCCATTTTTCATAGTGGCTAGAAACTGGAAGATGAATGGATGTCCATCAATTGGAGAATGGTTGGTTAAATTATGGTATATGAATGTTATGGAATATTATTGTTCTGTAAGAAATGACCAACAGGATGAATACAGAGAGGCTTGGAGAGACTTACATCAACTGATGCTGCGTGAAACGAGCAGAACTAGGAGATCATCATACACTTCAACAACACTATATGAGGATGTATTCTGATGGACGTGGATATCTTCAACATAGAGAAGAGCTAATCCAATTCCAAGTGATCAATGATGGACAGAATCAGCTACACCCAGAGAAGGAACACTGGGAAATGAATGTAAACTGTTAGCATCTTTTGTTTTTCTCCCCAGGTTATTTATACCTTCCGAATCCAATTCTTCCTTTGCTGCAACAACAACAACAAAAAATTCGGTTCTGCACATATATATTGTACCTAGGATATACTATAACATATTTAATATATATGGGAATGCCTGCCATCTAGGGGAGGGGGTGGAGGGAAGGGGGGGGAAAATTTGGAAAAGAAAGGAGTACAAGGGATAATGTTGTAAAAAATTACCTATGCTTATGTACTGTCAAAAAATGTTATAATTATAAAATTAATTTAAAAAAAAAGAAGAAAGAAAAGAGTATTTATGCAATGTATTTTATCACTTTGTAATCTGGGACTGATTGGGCATGGGATGAACATCCTATGGCCCTAGTGAGCCAATAAAAGGGGTAGTAATTGACTGGAGAAAGCTTTGTTGAATATCTTGAATATTCTCTGAGGCTAGCAGGAAGGAATATTGATAGGATTCTCTTGTCCTTAAGTCAGCCTTTGTTGCAATGGGCCCTTGTTGAATTTCTTGGGGAATTCATTGTATTGACTAAAGTGTCATGGCCCCACAGTTACTGTATCCAATCAGAAAACCAAGCTGTGTATGTCATTCCCTTGAGATTATTTTTCTCCTCTAAAAGTTCGGGTACCTGGCTGGTATCTGGCTTTTGGAACTTGGACCTTATGACTTTGCATATTCTTTTAAGAACTTTGCCAGCCTTAGTGTTTTCTCCCATGTTAATGAGCAAGTTCCACTAGGGCTTCACTATTGTGAATTTCTAAAACTCTCTTTTGAAACAGCCTTCCAGTTAATGGCATAATAATAAAATCTTTGCCTCTTGATTTGTAGATGATCCAAGCTTACAAATTCTTTTGAAATATTTTGCCACAGTGAACCAAAATCTTGGTATATTTTGGGGGTTCAACCCTGTGTACCCCAGCATTCTCAGAATTCAATAGGAATAATGAACACGTTGTATGTATCCTTTAGGAAATTATAAAGCTTATGTTCCCAAGATTGACTTATAAACAGTGGCCCATCTTCTATATCTTTATATATCTTTATGTCATTATATCTTAAATATGTTTATATATCTTTATATCATTATATCCTAAATATAATTTTTAAAAATACACTTTTGTTATGAATTTTTTTTTTTTTTTTTGGAGGCTGGTGTTAAGTGACTTGCCCAGGGTCACACAGCTAGGAAGTGTTAAGTGTCTGAGACTAAATTTGAACTCGGGTCCTCCTAAATTCAAGGCTGGTGCTCTATCCACTGCGCTACCTAGCTGCCCCCTGTTATGAATTTAACAAAACTACAATCAACATGAATATTTCCACATAAAAATAAGATTGTGTACAAAACTGAATTTGTTATTTATAGTTTATAATTTAAAAGTACATATTTTGAGCACAGTAATGAAAGGATTTTTGGTTTAGTCTTCCCTTTTCTTCTTTTACTTCTACTTCTTCACCTATTATAATATGAATGTTAGACTAAATGTGGAGCTTTGTTGATGGGGGAAAAATAACTATTAAAATCTTTGTGTGTGTTCTCCCTTAGTTTTATCTTTTATATTTTAACATGTTTAACATGTATAAGAGTGCCTGCCATCTACGGAAGGGGGTAGAGGGATGGAAGGGAAAATTTGGAACAGAAGTGAGTGCAAGGGACAATGTTATAAAAATTACTCATGCATATGTTCTGTCAATAAAAAGCTATAATTAAAAAAAAAAAAAGATAGCTTCATCCTTAAATTCCCTTGATATAACATTGTTTATTTGCTTATTATTTCTTATCAAAGTTTTTTAAAGTTTGTTTTTCTCTCAACTTCTTTTCCTTTTTTTTTAATCAAAACTTTTTATTCACAAAACTTATGCAGGAGTAATTTTTCAACATTGAAAAATTGTAAAACTTTCTGTTTCCTCAGACCTGTGGAAGAGGAAGGAATTTATGACCAAAGAGGAACTAGAGATCATTACTGATCACAAAATAGAAAATTTTGATTATATCAAATTAAAAAACTTTTGTACAAACAAAACTAATACAGACAAGATTAGAAGGGAAGCAATAAACTGGGAAAACATTTTTACAGTCAAAAGTTCTGATAAAGGCCTCATTTCCAAAATATATAAAGAATTGACTTTTTTTTTTTTAGAATTTTTTTTCACAGTATATATACATGAGTAATTTTTTAAATAATATTATCCCTTTTATTCATTTTTCCAAATTATCCCCCCCCCTCCACTCCCTCCCCCTGATGACAGGCAATCCCATACATTTTACATGTGTTACAATAAAACCTAGATACAATATATGTGTGTAAATACCATTTTCTTCTTGAGAATTGACTCTTAATTTATAAGAAATCAAGCCATTCTCCACTTGATAAATGGTCAAAGGATATAAACAGACAATTCTCAGGTGAAGAAATTGAAACTATTTCTAGCCATATGAAAAAAATGCTCCAAATCACTATTAATCAGAGAAATGCAAGTTAAGACAACTTTGAGATACCACTACATACCTGGCAGATTGGCTAGAATGACAGGGAAAGATAATGCAGAATGTTGGAGAGGATGTGGGAAAACAGGGACAGAGATACATTGTTGGTGGAATTGTGAATTCATCCAGCCATTCTGGAGAATGATTTGGAACTATGTTCAAAAAGTTGTCAAAGTGTGCATACTCTTTGACTCAGCAAAAGGGTCCTGTATGTGCAAGAATGTTTGTGGCAGCCCTCTTTGAACTGAGTGGATGCCCTTCACTTGGAGAATGGTTGAATAAATTGTTGTATATTGATATTATGGAATATTATTATTCTGTAAGAAATGACCAGAAGAATGATTTCAGAAAGGCCTGGAGAGATTTACATGAATTGATGCTGAGTGAAATGAGCAGAAACAGAAGATCATTATGTACTTCAACAACAATACTATGTGATGATCAATTCTGATGGATGTGGCCCTCTTCATCAATGAGATGAAGCAAATCAATTCCAATAGAGCTGTAATGAACTGAACCAGCTACACCGAGGGAAAGAACTCTGGGAGATGACTATGAACCATTACATAGAATTCCTAATCCCTCTGTTTTTGTCCACCTGCATTTCTGATTTCCTTCATAGGCTAATTGTACAGTATTTCAAAATCTGATTCCTTTTGTACAGCAAAATAACTGTATGGACAAGTATACATATATTATAGGGACAAGTATACATATATTATATTTAACTTATACTTTAACATATTTAACATGTTATTGGTCAACCTGCCATCAGGGGGAAGGGGTGGGGGGAAAGAGGGGAAAAGTTGGAACAAAAGGTTTTGCAATTGTCAATGCTGAAAAATTACCCAAGCCTATATCTTATAAATAAAAAGCTATAATAAAAAAATAGCCCTTATGAAAATTAAAAAAAACCCAACAACTTTCTGTTTCAAATTTTTCCCTCCTTCCTCGTCCCCCCCTCCCCTAGATGGCAGGTAGTCCAATACATGTTAAATATGTTAAAATATATGTTAGATCCATTATATGTATACATATTTATACAATTAAATTGCAGCACAAGAAAAATAGGATCTAGAAGAAAAAATCCTGAGAAGGAAAACAAAATGCAAGCAGACATCAGCAGAACGCGTGAATATGCTATTTTTTGGTCCACACTCAGTTCCCACAGCCTCTTTCTGGGTGTATATCGCTTTCTTCATCACTGAACAATTCAAACTGGTTTGAATCATCTCATTGTTGAAGAGAGCCATGTCCATCAGAATTGATCATCTTATAATCTTGTTGCTGTGTGGTTATGCTTGTTTCACTCAGCATCAGTTCATGTAAGTCTCTCCACGCTTCTCTGAAGTCATTCTGTTGGTTTCTTACAAAACAGTAATATTCTATAACATTCATGTACCATAATTTATTTAGCCTTTGTCCAATTGATGAGTACCCACTCAGTTTCCAGTTTCTAGCCACTACAAGAAAGCTACCACAAACATTTTTGCACATATGGGTCCCTTTCCCTCCTTTAAGATTTCTTAGGGATACAAGCCCAGTAGAAACATTGCTGGATCAAAGCATATGCCCAGTTTGATAACTTTTTGAGCATAGTTTCAAATTGCTTTCCAGAATGGTTGGGTCTGTTCACAGTTACACTAACAGTATATCAGTGTCCCAGTAAAATGGGCATTTTCATAGATAAAATATAATAGAAAAGAGGATTGTACCTGAAATTAAAAATCTTTTATTATGTAGAGTTTTGTTTTTCTTTTTAAGTATATAATAAACTTAGCATGTCATTTTCAAAGCTATCTTGCTCATCTTGTTATTTCTGTATTTTTTCTTCTGGAAAAAATCTTTTTTTTCCTTATATCTAAAATTCTTCTTCACTCCCTTCTTTTTCTCTTTCCTTCCCTGTGAAAGAATCTCTTGTAGTTCTCCCCCCCCCCCCCCCCCCCCAGGCTGGGGTTAAGTGACTTGCCGAGGGTCACACAGCTAGGAAGTGTTAAGTGTTTGAGACCAGACTTGAACTCAGGTCCTCCTGAATTCAGGGCTGGTGCTCTATCCACTACACTACTTAGCTGCCCTAGAATCTCTTGTAGTTAAAACAAATTCTTATATGTCTTGTGTCCAAAAATATGCATCTCATTTTGTCATCTTCAGTCTATTATCAGTTTTTCCTGGAGGTAGATAACATATTTCATTACTTGTCTTTGAAAATCATGGCATTGGATATAATTCTTAAATTTTTTTTTTTCTTAATGAAATTTATTTTCCCAGTCATCAGTTAACAAACAGTCATTTTCTTTTTTTTTTTTTCCCCATGAACCCCACTTATGGAAAAACAAAAAATGTTCACACTTAATGCATAATCAAACAAAACATTCTCACATGACCTACCAGTCTTGCCCATTCCTTTTATATCCTCTCTTTCCATTCTTTTAAGATCATCAAAATGTAATATCACTTTTAGGTCAGATATATACTTTCTCCCACTATACTGTCTTGGCTCTGCCTCCAGTTCTTCTCTGTTACTCTATAACTTATTCTCCTGGTTCTGCTTTATTGCACTCACCATTTCATTTAAGTGTTTCTAAGTTTCCATGAATCTCTCTTTTATCACTGTGCTAAATAATGTGCTACAATAGTACTTACATGACAACTATCATAATTTGTTCAAGCATTCCCCAGTTGATGAGTACAACCTTAAATTTCTAGTTCTTTTTGAGAACCAAAATGTGCTATTAGATGAGAGATAATTTAGGGGTCAGATGAAAAATAAAGTAGTACTGGCTTATAACTTATTACTGAGACTGCTCTTTGTTAACTTGATAACAATGCAGAAGTCTATTTAATTGAGGCATTTTTCTAAGATGTGAAAAGAATCATTAAGATGGGTCAAAACAAATTTACTATATCCTTTTGATTAATGTGGATGGATATATGTTTTTGTTTTTGTTTTTTTCTTTATATTTTTACTTTTATATATATTTTATATTTTCCTTAATAAAATATTTTATATTTTCTTTGTATTTTATTTCTTTTCAAAAACAGACCAAAGATAGTTTTCAACATTAGCCTTTGCAAAACCTAGTGTTCCAGATTTTTCTCCCTTTCTTCCCTCCTCCCCCCCAAGAAGGTAAGCAATTTGACACAGGTTAAACTATGCAGTTCTTATAAACATTTCCATGTTCATGCTGCCCAAGAAAAATCAGCTTAAAAGTGATATAAACAAACAAGCACACAAACAACAATAGTAACAAAAGAATTGAAAATACTATATTTTGATCCACATTTATTCTCCGTATTTCTCTCTCTTGGATGGGAATGGTACTTTCCATCACAAGTTTATTGGAAATGCCTTGAATAACCTCATTGTTGAAAAGAGCCACGTTCATCACAGTTGGTCATCACATAATCATCTTGTTACTGTGTGCAATGTTCTCTTGGTTCTACTCACTTCACTTAGCATCAGTTTATCTAAGTCTTTCCAGGCTTTTCTGAAATTAGCCTGTTTATCATTTCTTGGTTTTGTTTTAATTATTTAATATTTTTCCCCAGTTACATTCAAAACAAAGAAAAAGTTTTTTACATGTTTCTAAAATTTTTGAGTTCTGGATTTTCTTCTTATCGCCATGCACAGTTAAGAAACCATTTGTGAAGTGTGAAGCAAAATATTTCTTTAAAATTCAAGTTGTGGGAAAAACACCATAGATCTTCTACCCTAATGAAAATTAAAAAAAAAAAAAAAACCTCATGAATAATTGAATTTAAAAAAAGAGAAAGAATGCTTCAGTTTGTATACAGACACAATCAGTTCCTTCTCTGGATATAGAAAAGATTTTTCATCATAAATCCTTTAGAGTAGTCGTAGATGACTCTACTACTGAGAATAGCATTGTCATTCACAGCTAGTCATCCTGAGATATTGCTATTACTTTGTATACATTACATTTCACTTTGCTTAAGTTCATAGAGGACTTTTGAGGTTTTTTTCTTCCTGAGAGCATCCTGCTCATTATTTCCCATAGAACAATAATATTCTGTCATAAACACTAATCCCAGTTTATTGCTGCTGGTCATTTCTTATAGAACAATAATATTCCATAACATTTGTATACTATAACTTATTTAACCATTCCCTAACTGATAGGCATCCACTTATTTTCCAGTTTTTTGCCACTACAAAAAGGGCTGCTACAAACATTTTTGCACATGTGGGTCCTTTTCCCTCCTTTAAGATCTCTTTGGGATATAGGTCCAGTAGAAACATTGTTGAATCAAAGAGTATATGTAGTTTGATAGCTCTTTGGGCATAGTTCCAAATTTCTCTCCAGAATGGAGAAGCTACTATATTCCAGGCATTGTATTAATCACGGGGAGGTACAAAAACAAACAAAAAATGAAACAGTTCCTGCCCTTGAGGAATGTGTTCTTTTGAGATACTTTAGACCTGCCTCCCTCCTGAGGACAGTATATCCCTGGTCTATCAGTTTGGCTTTGTTTTCATTTTTACCCCAATTCTTTGGTTCTGGTGGGAAGTCTGAATAATCATTGCCCTTTCTTGCTACTTCCAGACTTTCCCTCTATCACTTAGCAGTTTCTTTGAGGTTTATTCAATATGTATTTATCATCCAATTAAGATTCTGTTAACTTCAGTATCTTCTTATCTGTACCATACTGCCTCAAACTTTCCTACCTTAACTCATTGGTGATCCAGTTCAATTCTCTATATTATTTTTTGTTGCCAAAATACCTTATCATGTCATCAGTCTTACTTTGATAAGCCCCAGCCTTGGGTTACTCTTATCATTCATTTGTTGCCTTTACTCTTATACATGTGTTTCTGAGTGAAAAATCACAAAACTCTAGTGAGTCTGTAAGAAGTTTATATTATGTAATCTTATCTGAAACTTCACTGTAGCCTGGCAACACTTTGCAACTGACTCAAGTTGGCGGCCCGGGGTAGTAAGTCCTTGGGGATGGGAGTGCCAAACCAAATAATTTTATGCTTGGTACTTGAGGGAATAGAGAGCAACTGGAATTTATTAAAAAGAGACATTGATATGACTGTGGTATTTTCAAGTTGATGTTCATTATTTTAATTTGTTCAACCATAAAATGGTTCCCTAACATAGGTGGAAATGACGTTTTTGTCAGGTTCTCTAGCATTCTCAAAAATATTTCACATGTAGACCTGATTGATGTCTGCTGGCCCAAGGTTAAGCTCCTATCTCTGACCTTGCTTGAACCTAGGTCTTATAGTTAATCATCAGGCAAAATAACTTGGGCAACAAAGCAATTTGTGTATCAGTTCACAAATCATTGAGGTTTAGTCACTAGGACATTTTAGTTTTTGGTCACAAGAACTCTAAACTGTTAATGTGGGACTGATTTTCCTTGATGGAAGGTGTATACTCACAGTACTAAAATTACTTATACTTAAAATATTGTTAGTTGTAAGGTTTCTGCTATGTGCAAGATTTGTTACAAATTGGTTTAAATTTGTTTGCCCAACCATACCAGTACTCATATGATTGTCATCAGCACTATCTTCAACATCTTAGGTCCATTTAATACTTGTTTAAAGTTTAAAGAATTGAAATTTAAACTAGTAAATATTCTTAACTATTTGCCAGCATTTTGTTAAGCCAAGCCAAAAAGATTGTTCCAAGTCTTCTAGGTTACATTCTAATGACTAGAAGATAGTAATGGGGAACTGGGAAGCTGAAAGTATGTAATGCTAGAGAAACTGAAAAAGATAGGGATTAGAGAACAATTTAATAATTTATTTAAAAGGGAGAGATTTACTGGGGCTGAATAAGACTATCATCTCAAAGAATCCAGCAGCGAATGTCCCATACAAGATTCTTTTATAGGGTAACAAGAACAATGATATAATGGGAGAGATACCTGGATGAGGATGACCTAATGGAAGGAGGTACCTAGGATAAGGATGACATAATGGAGGCAGGCATAGTGGAGGAAGGTACTGGAGAGGCTCCTGATATTCTAATGATGTCTAAAATGGATATGATGGTTTTATCCCATCAAACCTTAAGAGGAATGACTATTAAGGTCTAAGATCTAAGACCTTTATCCTAACATTTAGAAGGAATGGTTATAGCTTGAGGAGAATAACTGAATAGGACAATTAGGGAAACTGGGTCAGGACTTTAAATGAGAACTGTGGCACTACAGTATATGTGTGGGAGAAGATACATGGCATATGGGTTGGAAAACGCAGTGCCCCAGGGCCATAGTCTAGGGTTCCAATTAGAAGATAGAGAAAATGCCCAAAGTACATGTGTCACAGTATAGAAATGGCTATTCTATTTACTTCTTCCAGGATCTTGTCTTTATTCAAACTCCTTTTGTAGCATTGTGTTTTGAACATAGTGAGTCAAAGCAAATCATTTTACTTTTGGATATGACATTAATTTTTAGTAATCCAAAGAACTCTCTAAACCAGGTTTGATTGAATAAGGTAGATGAACTAGGTAGAACATTTTTGGTCAAATTGTTGGCCATTAAGAATACTAAACTGGAATGTTGTTTTATTGAAGATACTAATTATTGAATCCTATTTCATCTACATTTTATGGAACATTTCGAACAGTTTAGAACTTCTGAATTTAAGATCTGATTGTTGAAATGAATTCTGTCAATGATTATGAACAGTTGATATCACAGAAAGATAACATTGTATTATTGTATTTTGACATGAATGTTATCTTGAGTTTTAGGGGGATATTGAAGTTTTTATGTTATTTTATTTCTGGGTTGTACCAGAAATGACAGTGTCCTAACTTACTATTGTTTTCTATAAAAATGTATTAATTTTGTCCTGCTTCCTTTGAAAGACTTTAAGTCTACTTTGTCTTTGAGGTTTCTATTATTAAAATTTTGTTTTATAAATTCCTGTTTTATTCAGGTTTTTGTTTCCAAATAGGTTTTTCAGATTTAATTAATTCATTTTCACATCTATTTGAATCAAATCTGAAGAGGTAGAGGATTGTCTTTGTATATCATTATAAATAAATATATTCGAGATATTCCATGTTAATATATTTAGAGCTGGAAGGGAATTTAGAGATCATTTTTAGGCCACCCTCCATATTTTAGAGGTAAACAAAGAGAAACAAAGATTGTAGGTGACTTGCAAAGTCATGTAGGTAAGTAAATAGTAAAGTCTGAATTTGGACTTGGAGGTCTTCAGACTTTTGAAACCCTTTAGTCCTTTTGGACTTCACTTTTATGCTTTCTTAAATACTTGCACTAAAAATTACTAATCCTATTTTATTATACCATAGGCTTTCTTTCCAAGTATTTGTCACTGCTTTTTGGTAACTTCAGATAATATTACAGATCTCTTGTTTATTACATTTTCTGGAAGCTACTTCCAATGCTAATAGTTGCTGAGTACTTAATCACAAAGCTTTTCAAAACTAGTCTTATTTATTAGTCACTGATAAGCACCAAGCATAGATCTCTTGTGACTTACAAAAGCTCAATTTGCATAAGATTGTTTATATAAATAAATTGAGGTCAAGTAAGCATAGTAATTGTTCAATTCTCTATTTTTCCATCAATTTAAATTTATCATCATATATAAGTGACTTGTTTTTCCTTTTTGCTAGGCACTTGGGATTTCAGCTGGAGAGAAGTTTGTAATTACAACAACAAATAGAAAAGAAATTACTGATGATAACTTCAGTAAGTAATGTTCATATTCATGCTTGTATATTTGGCATGTTAAAATACATGAAAGGCAATAACATATATTACATAGTGCTAAATATATAATGTTTGAGCTTTTATAAGATGATTATTGTCCCTGTTCCTAGATTTTACTTTTTCCCATGTTCTTGTTACAATAATTTAAAAATACACAATTTAAAAATCATTATTAGTTTTGAATAAAAAGTCATACGATCCTAACATGTATCACAGTGTTTATATATATTGGGGAGATATATTTACTAAGTGAATAAAATAATTTAAAGCTTAACTTTTGTGTTTCATAGATAATTAAACTGTGGCATGAAGTTTTTGAAAAGTGCTGGGAAGTTAAGTTTTAACATGTTTTTTGTAAATGCTAGTTATGCATTTTAAATTTTTCTTCTTGGTAATAGATGAAAATGTTCAAGATGGGGTCACTCTATACTTACTTCAATCAGTCAATCAATTACTGCTTTCTGCAACAAAGGAACGAATTGACTTTTTACCACACTATGACACATT
This sequence comes from Sminthopsis crassicaudata, assembly GCF_048593235.1. Lineage (NCBI taxonomy): Eukaryota > Metazoa > Chordata > Mammalia > Dasyuromorphia > Dasyuridae > Sminthopsis > Sminthopsis crassicaudata. The sequence goes on along the minus strand of NC_133617.1, from coordinate 229,787,862 downwards.
GGTTAAAAGTGGCATGTATGAATATTACGCCAGTGAAGGGCAAAATCCTTTACGTAAGTATTACAGTTCACTCTTCCTGGGATTTTTTTTTTTTTTTAAATTTTTTATTTCTGCCTTTCTTTTTCCTATAACCCAGTCCTGTCTGCTAACACTTTTTCAGTTTCTACAAATTACTTTTCTGTTTTAATTTTAAAAATTAATGTGCTCAACTGTGCTATGATTTACACTTAAGTTGTCTCTAAAAAAATAATTTTAACAGAAAACATTTAGTATTTCAGTCTTATTTCTATTTCAAACTTAAACACCAAAGAAAAACAAACAATTCCATTTGTGTTATAGAACAGTAGGAGAGGATTACTTTTAGAATTACAAACTTTTGCTATTTAGAATTTTTTTTTTCTCTAAATATATATAGTAAATTCACCATGTAACTTTTAAAGTTTCTCTTGTGATTTTTTTGTTAAGATATTTCTTCCCTAGGCTAAATATCACTCTTAGTTCCTTCAGTTGTTCCTCATGTGATTGAATTTAAGGGTCTTTATTTACTTCATTATCCTGATAGCCTTCTGTTATAATATATTATGGTATATAAGGTCAAAAATTTTTTTTTTTTTCCAGTCACTGACCCCCTTAGGTGAGAAATATCTCTAGCAGTGGAATAGCTGGGTAAAAAAGTGTGGATCTTTAATCACTCTTTTTGTTTAACTTCCAACTGCTTTCCAGAATTAATTTTTTTTAAATTAAAGTTTTTTATTTACAAAACATGCTTGGATAATTTTTCAACATTTGACCCTTGCCCTTGCAAAACCTTCTGTTACAAATTTTGCTTTCCTTTCCCTCTCTCCTAGATGACAGGTAATCCAATACATGTTAAATATGTTAAAATAGTGGCAGCTAGGTGGCACAGTGGATAGAGTACCAGCCCTGAAGTTCAATCCGAGTTCAAATTTGGTCTCAGACTTCTTAACTGTGATCCTGGGCAAGTCATTTAACCCCAATTGTCTAAGCAAAATAAATAAATAAATAAAAAATTCAGATGTCTTAAAATATATGTTAAATCCAATATATATGTACATATTTATACAGTTATCTTGCTGTATAGAAAAAATAGAATCAAGAAGGAAAAAAAAAAACAAACCTGAGAAAGAAAACAAAATGCAAGCAAATAACAACAGAAAGAGTGAAAATGCTATGTTGTGGTCCAGACTGACTTCCTACAGTCCTCTCTCTAAGTGTAGATGACTCTCTTCATCACTGAACAATTGGAACTGGTTTGAATCATCTCATTGTCTTCAAGAGCCACATCCATCAGAATTGATCATCATTTAATCTTATTGATCTGAACAATGATCTCTGGTTCTGCTCATTTCACTTAGCATCAATTCATGTAAGTCTCTCCAGGCCTCTCCAAAATTATCCTGCTGGTCATTTCTTATAGAACAATAATATTCCATGATAATCACATACCATAACAGCCAGCCATTCTCCACTTGATGGGCATCTCCTCAGTTTACAATTTCTTACCATCACAAAAAGATGCTACAAACATTTTTTGCACATGTGGGTCCTACCTTTTTTTATGATCTCTTTGGGATACAGGCCTAGTAGAAACACTGCTGGATAAAAGGGTATGCAAACTGTGCATAATAATTTTCCAGAATAATTTTCATCAGTACTACATTAATGTATCAGATATAAAGTAAAGGAGAAAAAAAAAACAACAACCAAGCAAACAATAACAAAAAAGATGAAAATACTATTTTGTGATCCACATTTAGTTTTCACAGTCCTCTCTCTGGGTGCACACAGCTCTTTCCATCACAAGTTTATTGCAACTGGCCTGAATCACCTCAATGTTGAAAAGAGCCAAGTCCAACACAGTTGATCATCACATAATCTTGTTGTTGGTATGTACAATGTTCTCTTGCTTCTACTCACTTCACTCAGTGCCAGTTCATGTAAGTCTCTCCAGCTCTCTAAAATTATCCTGCTGATCATTACTTATAGAACAATAATGTTCCATTACATTTATAATTGATGAGCATATACTCAGTTTCTAGTTCCTTTCCACTACAAAAAGGGCTGCCACAAACATTTTGCATGTATGGATCTTTTTCCCTCTTTTGTGATCTCTTTGGGATATAGACCCAGTAGAAATACTGCAGGATCAAAGGATGTGCACAATCTAAACCATTTTTGAAGATAACTAATATGAAGATTTTTTTCTCCCTTAGTCAGTGCTTCTCTTTTATTCATGTAATAGCTTTTAAATTTCACAAAATTAGAATTATTCATCTTTTGTAGTTGTGTAATTCCTGGTTTGGTTATGAATTCATCCCTTGTGATACGAATGAAAAGCATTTGATATGATACTCTTTTAAAATTGTATCTATTTTTAGGGTTTTTTCAGGATAATATATGTATAACATATTTGTCTAAACTGAGTATTCTTTTTTTCCACTTAATTGTATCTTCCCCCCCCCCCCCAATTATATATAGAATTTTGAACATAGGTTTTTGTAAGATTTTGAGTTCCAAATTTTTCTCACACCCTTCTTTCTCTTCCCAAGACAATAAATAATTTGATAAAGGTGTTTTTGTTTTGTTTTGCTTTTTTCAAGAAAAATTGTACATACACACACACACGTATGTATGTAGTACTAAGTGTTAAACGTCTGAGGCCACATTTGAACTCTGGTCCTCCTAACTTCAGGGTTGGTACTCTATCCACGGCGTCATCTAGCTGCCTCTATGTATAAATTTCCATATTAGTCATATTGTGAAAGAAAAATTAGAACAAAAGGGGAAAAAAAAACCACAAGAAGGAATAAACAAAAAAAGTAAAAATAATATGCTTTGATCTGTATTTAGACTCCATAGATCTTTCTCTGGATATGGATGGCATTTTCCATCACAAGTCTGTTGGAATTGTCTTGGATCACTTCATTGTTGAGAAGAGCTAAGTCTATCATAGTTGATTTTCATGTAAGTCGGTTTTTTCTGAAATCCATATGCTCATCATTTCTTATAGAACAATAATATCCTATTATATTTATATGCCACAAATTGTTTAGCCTGGTTGATGAACTCATTACCTCAATTTCCAATTCCTTACCACAACAAAATTGAGCTGCTACAAATATTTTTGTACATGTGAGTCCTTTTTTCTTTTTCATATCCTAAAGATATATAGACCCAGTAGTGTGGTATTGCTGAATCAAAGGATTATGCACAGTTTTATGCCTTTTGAGTATAGTTCTAAATTGCTCTCCAGATTGGTTGGATCATAACCGAAATATTCTTAGCTTCTTCTCTCATGGACTCCTTTGCTAGGCTGGTGTAGAGTACTTTTGTGGAGTCACTGGAAATAATGGTGATATTTAAAAACACCAATAAAACCTAATCTAATTTTTTAAAGAAAATGTTTCTCTCAAATTTGCAGGTGACACAAACTTGGGAGTGATAGCTATAACATGATGCATTATAGTCTGGATCCTCTGAATAAGCTAAGATATTAAACTTAAGTCATTGTTGATAGATGTAAAATCTTAGACTTGGGTTAAAAAGTTAATGTAACAGATACCAGATGTTGGGGAGATAGGACTAGACAATAGTTTCTTTGGACTCTAAAAAAAATTAATACAGAGGGATGGTGGAGAAGACATTACAACTGTTCACCCACCTGTATAACCGTAAAAAGTAGCTACAACATAGAATGAACTGTAATAGGAGAAATGATTATGAATTCATAGAAGATAAAAATCTAAGAAGAGCCTGCAGCTAAAATCCACCAAACCCTTAGCCTCAGACATCTACTTAATTGTGAAAAAGGATGCCTGCCAGAATTTATATTTCTAAGAATGAAATGAACTCAGCCATAATTTAAAGTGTTTGAGAATCACCTAGGACATTTATTGTGAGATTAATATACAAGGAGATTTTTAGTTAAAATCATGCTTGCTTATTGGCTTAGAAATCCTTGTGCTGTGAGAGACACAGTCATTGATGTTGGCAGTCAATTAAGAAAGCACAGGTTATTAAAGCAGTTTTTGAGGACTGGTTTTCATTTTAGCCTGGCTTTGGATAAATGCTGTAAGAACAGTAGATAGTGTTTAAAGCATTACAGGTTTTAGATAATGCTTTATTACACTTGGTTAATTATGTGAGACTGTGAGCAGAAAAATTTGTGGAAATATCTCTACTACTGTAAGTATAGTATGAAGATTTAAAAGAGAAAACAGTGTATGTGCATACTGCTAAAAGATATAAATGTATAACCCCACACACGTATATACGTATTTGGCAAAAATAATGTTTTGTCATATTGTAGTTTAAATTTGGGGGGATGAAGACTATAATATAAAGGTATTGCTATAGATATTTTCTGTAAGTGTTATATATTTCCTTGAGTCTATACATGTAATGATATTGTTGCGTCAGAAGGTTTAATCACATTTTTGTTAGTGACATTTTCCCAATCGTACTACTTCATATCTCTACCAGGAATGCGTTAATGTTCCTGTCTTTCTAGAGTTCTTTCAACATTTACTATTTTTAGACTTAGCATTTTATTAGGTAATACTTAATAAAAGTTTTTGAACAGTTTGCTATTTTACTGTAAAATTTTCTAAAAGATTTAGACTTTTACCATATGGAACAAGCTTTTTGATGTTATAGACAGATGTGTGTCTATGTGTATTTTTGCATGTACATATGTATATATTTCCCCAAGAAATAAAATTATCATAATATCCATAGTATAATTAACTATTCAAACTTAACTTTTGACAAATCTCATAATAAGTACTCAGTAAATACTTGTTGAATATAAAAATACTGTGTTAATGCATTAATACTAGTAATATAAATCAATGTATATAAACTTATAAAGACTTCCTACTTCTACCATCAGAATCATAGAATATTATAATTGGAAAGGACTATAGAGATCATTTTGTCCAATCCATACAGAAGGGAATCACTTCTCAACCTATGTTAATCTACATCTGCTTGACCTCTAGTCTACCCACTTCAGTTTTGAAGTTTTTCTGCCATCAGGCCTAAATTTAATTCTTTTTGACTTAAATAAGGTGTGTTCCTTTTTCTTCCTGGAGACAAAATAGAACAGTATTAATCCATCTTCTGGTGTCCATATACTTAAAGCAGTTTATTAAAATCTATTCCACGAGCAATTTGGAAATATGCCCAAAGGGCTATCAAACTGTGCATACCATTTTATCCAGCAGTGTTTCTACTGGGCCTGTATCCCAAAGAGATTATAAAAAAGGTAGAAGGACCCACATGTGCAAAAATGTTTGTAGCACCTCTTTTTGTGGTGGTAAGAAATTGAACTGAGGAGATGCCCATCAGTTGGAGAATGGCTAAGTTATGGTATAGTAATGTTATGGAATATTATTGTTCTTTAAGAAACAATCAGCAGATGATTTCAGAGAGGTCCGGAGATACTTACATGAACTGATGATGAGTGAAGTGAGCAGAACCAGGAGATCATTGTACGTGGCAACAAGAAGATTATACAATGATCAATTCTGATGGACATGGCTCTCTTGAACATTGAGATGATTCAGGTCAATTCTAATAGAGTTGTGATGGAGGAGAGCCATTAGCATCCAGAAAAAGGGGATTGAATGTGGATCACAACATAGTATTTTCACCTTTTGTTGTTATTGTTGCTTGATTTTTGTTTTTTCTCATTTTCCTTTTTGATTTGATTTTTCTTGTGCACATAATAATTGTGGAAATAAGTATAGAAGAAATGTACATGTTTAACATGTATTGGATTGCTTGCTGTTTAGGGGAAGAGGTGGAGGAAAGGAGGAAGAAAAATTTGGAACACAGGATTTTGCAAGGGTGAATGTTAAAAAAAACTATCTGCATATATTTTGAAAATAAAAAGCTATTATTTAAAAAAAAATCTTCCAGGCTATATTACCAGTTCTAGCTTCAGCTAACTTTCCTAGGACATTCACCTTTACTTATATATGTTCTCTTATAGAATTGTAGAACTTTCAGCAAAACAACTGTTTGGTCATGTATACATATATTGTATTTAATTTATACTCTAACATATTTAACATGTATTGGTCAACCTGCCATCTGGGGAGGTGGGGAAAGAGGGGAAAAATTGGAACAGAAGGTTTGAATGGTCAATGTTGTAAAATTACCCATGCAAATATTTGGTAAATGAAAACTATTATTTAAAAAAAAAAAAGAAATGTAGAACTTTGTAGGTTGGAAGGCCCTAAGAAGTATTACAGTTAAGACCTGTCATCTTATAGTAAAAACTGAACTTAGGAAAATTTAGGTGATAAGCTCATGGTAGAGACAGTATTTGTATTTTAGATATTTAGTTCATTTATTCAATCTTCATTGTCTTTTGGATCTCCAATAATTTTCATTCTTTGGAAACTGATGTTTCAAAGTCTCTCCAAAAAGAGAGAGGATGCATATAGCATGGGTGTAACTATACTCCTGGATTACTACCACCAAGAAGAGGTTAGTCTAGAAAATAACTTAGATACCATAAAAAAGAAGATAAAAGATATTATAGTCATTTATTGAGATTAGTAGGCTAACAGATGGACAGCCTAAGTTCTTCACTCTTATCTTCTGAATTCTAATAGATTTAGAGGAAGACGCTTAGAATATTGATTTTCTGGATGATTTAGAACATGGAAATGAATTTTAAAGAATGAGAAAGCACATGGTTTGTGATTTCATTGAGATCACTGATAAAGAATTATAAAATATTCATGAAATATTAAATCTTGTTTAGCTTTAAATTTCAGATCAGTCCTTTAAAAATATTTTTATTCAAATATTTGGTTTTTGGTTTTTATGTCACTTACATGTCTCAATGTTTTCCCTTTTCCCTCTTCTGAGAGGTAACAGTTATATAAGAAATATAAAAGGAATATATATATCTACATATCTATCTAGCTATAACTACTAAATAGATATATAGATATCACATAAAAAAAATAAAGGAAAAAAAAGAAATGCATTCATCAGAATTAACCAACATCAATCAAGTTGAACATCATAAATGGTGTTTCAAAGCCATCGTCTCCTGCCTTTGCAGAAAAAATAACTTTATTCTCATCTCTTCTTTGGGCCCAAGTTTTACTATATAATCACACAGCATTCAATTTTTTCTGTTGCTTACTATTTTTACATTGTTATAATCCTTGTGTATTATTTTTTGGTTGTTTTTCTTACTTTGTATCAGTTAGTATAAATTTCCATGCTTCTCTGTATGCATATTTATCATTTCTTAACATCATCTTAATATCATTTCCTAACATTAATATGTCTGTAGGAAACTTTTAAACTTTTTTTTTTTTAATGTGCCTAAAAGCCATTATAAGTTTTGTTAAAAGCATATTGAATTTGAAAAGGACTACTTTTTGGGTGACTTTAAAATTTTGAGTATTTTAGGATTTTATTCTACTAGGAATAATCTGGATGTAGATGAAAGTGTATAAATTTGTAAAATTGTCTTATGACATTCTGAGTATATTAAGAAATTTTTTTGTTTGTAGATTGGAATTATTGTATTGAATTTCCCCTAAATACCTTTTGAAGCTTTTAAAGTTAAAAGGTAGAAATTCTCATTTCATGTTTTTGGAGTCATTAGGGCTCTTTCATACTGGAGTTGAAAAATGGTGCTATAATTATTTTCTTGCTATTTTCTAGCATTTGCCCTTGCAGAATTGATTGACAACTCGCTCTCTGCTACATCACGTAATACTGGGATTCGAAGTATTCACATCAAATTGGTAAGATCATTATCTAGAGTTATTGGTATTTTTTTGAGATTTAAGTTTGTATGTATTCATATTTTTTTTTCTTTTTGAACATTAGCTTTTCGATGAATCACAAGGAAAACCTGCAGTTGCAGTGATTGATAATGGAAGAGGAATGACCTCTAAGCAGCTTAACAACTGGGCTGTATATAGGTTGTCAAAGTTTACAAGAAAAGGTGACTTTGAAAGGTTAGCTTTATTTACTATTTTTGTTGGGAATTGTGTCATTGCAGATTAAACATTAAAATAATGAATTTAGATGCATTAAATTAAGTTGTGGAAAAATCTGTAACGTTCTGATGTATAATTACAAATGAGAGGGCCTAAATTCAGAAAGTATATGTTCTGATTTAGATGTGTTTGATATGAAAATGTTTTCAATTAGAATTTCAGTTTTATGGTAATAAAAATCTCAAAATTTCAAAATTATATTAATATTTGCTATGTCATTGTCTCCTTGTAGTAATATGGGATTATTTAGATTTAGAATGGAAAGATATTTTAGAGATTATCAAGTCCAAGTCTCATTTTTCATTTGAGGAAACTGACGTTAAGTTACATAATGTTACATAATCCATATCAAACAAATGATGTTAAAATGTTAATCCCAAAGCTGGGATTTTGGCTTCGATCCTTTAGTTATATGTTCATTGTTCTTTCTACTGTACATGATATGTTTTGAGGATAAAAATTGTTAAGAAGAAAGACTGTCTCATAATTCTAGCATGTTGGTTGTATAGTTTTATTTAGATACTTTTCATTTGTAATGGAATATTATTGGTAAGAAATGATGAGCAGGCTGATTTTAGAAAAGTCTGGGAAGATTTACAAGAATTGATGCTGAGTGAAATGAGCAGAACCAGGAGAACATTGAACATAGTAACAGCAAAATTATGTGATGATCAGTTATGATCTTAGTTCTTCTCAGCAATGTGCTGATCCAAGACAGTTCAAATGGACTTGGGATAGAAAATGCTGTTCGCATCCAGAGAGAGAACTATGGAGACTGAATGTGGATTGAAGCATAATGTTTTCATCTTTTCTTTCTCTAGGTTTTTCCAATTTTGATCAGATTTTTTTTTTTTTTTTTGCACAACATTTCAAATATGGAACTATGTTTAAAGGGACTAAAAATTTTTTTCCACTTGATTTCTTTTTAGATCATTACAAGAAGTCAAATTAAAATTACTACATCTGTGTACTTTTTTAATGCTTCTACTTCATTGTAGTGTGAATTCTTGAGGAAAAACATTATTGAAATTAAACATTTGGAGACATTTATTGGTATTTTCCTATATATTTAGGGTCACACTGGTCTGCAAATCTAGCAGTGTTCTGTCTGTCCTAATCTATCAGAGAACTAAACTTTAATTTGGATTTTGGTGGTGTTGGCTGAGGTTTTATGGTGTACAGTGAGTCCAATTCAGGCCAGTGTGGCCAAATAATTGGGATAGGAAGAGGATATAAAAAAAGATCAGAAGGAAAGTGAGTCCACTCAAATCAAGGATGAAATAGATGTTATGGTTTTTTTTTTTTTAATTTATTTTTATTATTTATATTATTATTATTATAGCTTTTTATTTACAAGATACATGCATGGGTAATTTTACAGCATTGACAATTGCCAAGCCTTTTGTTCCAATTTTTCCCCTGCTTCCCCCCACTCCCTTCCCCCAGGTGGCAGGTTGACCAATACATGTTATATATGTTAAAAGTATAAATTAAATTATTTATATATATATATATATATATATATACACACACACATACACATGTCCAAACAGTTATTTTGCTGTACAAAAAGAATCAGATGTTGAAATAGTGTACATTAGCCTGTGAAGGAAATGAAAAATGCAAGCAGACAAAAATAGGGGTATTGGTAATTCTATGTAGTGATTCATAGTCATCTCCCAGAGCTCTTTGGCTGGGTGTAACTAGTTCAGTTCATTACTGCTCTATTGGAGCTGATTTGGTTCATCTCATTGTTGAAGAGGGCCAGGTCCATCAGAATTGATCATCATATAATGTTGTTGTTGAAGTATATAATGATCTCCTGGTCCTGCTTATTTCACTCAGCATCAGTTCATGTAAGTCTCTCCAGGCCTTTCTGAAATCATCCTGCTAGTTATTTCTTATAGAACAATAATAGTCCATAACATTCATATACCACAATTTATTCAGCCATTCTCCAATCCATTCTCAGTTTCCAGTTTCTGGTCACTACAAAGAGGGCTGCCATAAACATTCTTGCACATACAGGTCTCTTTCCCTTCTTTAAAATCTCTTTGGGATATAAGCCCAGTAGTAACACTGCTGGGTCAAAGGGTCTGCACACTTTGATAACTTTTTGAGTATAGATCCAAATCATTCTCCAGAATGGCTGGCTATATTCACAATTCCACCAACAGTGTATCAGTGTCCCTGTTTTCCCACATCCCCTCCAACATTCTGCCTTTAGATGGTATATTTTTAACAGAAAGTCTGAGAAGTACTCTACTCTACTACTAGTCTCAACTGAGAAGTAGAGAATGTCTCTATACCTTACCAGAGCAGTTGATGGGAAGGAAATCTTGGAATCTACAGTCTAAAACAAGCTTAAGGACAAAATGAGTCAGAAAAACTGGTAACAGATCAGGTAAAAAAGAAAGTCTGTGCTTAATTAATGTCAAGATCTTTCAGCAATTTGTAAAAATAGATGAACTGAGGAGGCAGTTAGGTGGCGCAGTGGATAGAGCAACAGCCTTGAATTCAGTTGGACCAGAGTTCAAATCTGGACTCAGACACTTAACACTTCCTAGCTGTGTGACCCTGGGCAAGTCACTTAACCCCAGCCTCAGGGGGGGGGGGGAGATAGATGAACTGAGAATATTTTTAGGCTTTTAAGCTTGGGTGTGTTGGATTAGCCCAACCTACTTGATAGCTTAAGTGAAAGTATACTTCTGTTCTTTTAAATAGGACATAACTATTAGAGAATTGACGTTAGTATTGACGTCATTTGATTTTTGATTAATCAAATATAAGATACTTACAATATATAAGGCCTTTTGATGGTTTTTGCAGTAATAGGGTACAGAGCCTGACAGATATGGCATATTTTATTAAGGGTGGGGGGAGAGGAGGTATTGCATAAATAATTGTGATATAAAGGAGAATGGATAAATATAAAAGAGACTACAAAAAGTAATATGAAAAATTTAAGATGTGATAGATCATTGTCATCTGGGGAGAATTGGGCACGTTTCATAGAATTATAATATTTGGAAGAAGGCCTTAAAAGAAAGACAGACATGAGAATGGTATAAGAAAAGGCATGGAGAAGTGGTCAGAATAAGAATACATGACAATGAGCCCTTCCTTCACTTTAACAATAGAGTACATAAAGGGGGAAGTAACATCAATAAGATTGGAAAGATGGTTTGGAGCCAGATTGTGCAGTGTCTTGAATAACTAGGTATAAGAGATTATGTGTTTAACAGTGGGAAGTTACAAAAGAATTTTAAGTAAAGGAATGAAATAAATTATACTTAGAAATATTATTTAGTAGCATGAAATATCCTTTATTTCCTTATAGATGATAATCACTATTAATATTACTTGTCATTGGTTTTTAGGTACCATTGTACCATATAAAGTATTTACATTGTTTACAAATGGATAATGGGCTTGATTTAAAAATAAATTGGCAAAAAATAATCTAAATGTTAATTTGTAACACTGTAAATTTAATTATAACATTCAGGAAAATATAATGCCAGCAAGTATTAGAGATGTAGGATTTCTTTTTTTGGGTTCCTGGAGTAATCAAGAGTTGAAGACATTAAATATCTTTATTAAGTTGACTTTTGAACTGACTTTGGCATTTCTTTTTATTGTTTTGAATAAGTATGTATTCCCTAGACTATCAGAGATCTGAGTTTTGTCAAGGACAGAGATCGTTGCTTTCCTGTTACCTAGAATGTGACATTGTTTTATGTCACATTTCTTGTGCTATTCTTGGAGAATAGTGTATTGCAACCTGCTCATATGTAACATATGACTATATTGTTCTTTGGGTGACCTTAAAGTTTAATTATTTGGGCCTAACAGCATTTTTTTTGGGGTGACTATGTAATTCGAAGAATATTGTTGTTAAAAACACTTTTTTTCCTTAGAGAAGCTTTGAGGTCATTATAATCATTATGCAGTTTTCCCAAGGAAGAATAGCCAGATTTTTCTGTCCTACTCTAGGCCAGGCTTTCACTGTCTCAACATAGTTTTTTTTCAAGAATTGTTTTTTAAAGATATTTGTGTTAATGGACCAATTCTGTAGTTAGATAAATGACAGAAAGAATGTCAGAGAAATTGATGACCAGAAAATAAGGTGGGACCAAGTCATGTGACAGAAATGAGGGCTAACCTATGGTCAGCCCCTATGCTCCTTTGGGTTCTATGCAAAGTAAGAACAAGTTAGAAGGTCCTCTGCATGTTAATGGAAGCATTCATTGGAGACTATGACTGGTTCACCTAAGATGAAAAGACATAGGTTGTTTTTTGCATTATTAGAAAGAGTACTTATATTAATGAGTTCATAGATCCCTCAAAGAATGGAAAAAATGATTGAACTTAACAACATATATAATAGGCAGAAAATAAATGTTGGAGTTTAATTGAATACTTTGAATTGAATGGAATTGAATACACCTACTTTAATAGATAGAGGTTTTACTTGTAAGGATTTCCTCATCTGGAGCTAATCAAAACTCCTCCAGCTTTTTATCTTTCTATGTGAATCTTAACCATTTTTTTTCTTTTTTGTTTAAACCTTCACCACTTCCTGTTCATCATAAACCTCTTCCCTCAAAAATAGAATGCAGTAACTCAGGAGGTTGTAGCGTTCATTGGAGGTTTCCAGAAGATAATGGATGGCCATTTATTGGGTTTATTGTGTAGCATGGATTATTTTTCAGGAATGAATTGAATTAGAATGGATGCTGATGTTTCTTCCAACTGAAATATTTAATTCGGAATTTGAATTGGTACAAGTAATATTGAAGAGTTCTGAAGCCTTTTAATATTTCTGCCTTGTAACTTTTCTTGTAATCTTTGAAGCAGCTCAATAAAGATAGTTTTTTATTAGTACATTTCAGTAGCTTTATTTACAAGATATGTGATTTGACAAAAACTATTAAAATTTCAACCCTTTGAAGCATTTCCTAATGGACTAGGATGGCAAGTGATAGAAGTAGGTTTTCTTCAAATGAATGACCTTTTCTGGGTACTTCATCCATCCCGTGACATATCCAGTATTTTTTTTTAACTAAATGCCTGATGTTGGTGTTCTTCATTTCTGTTTTTCCTAATTGTAAGTCTTTATTAAAATGCCATCTTTTTAGCCTCCCAATATTAAACTAGTCCAGTTAAAAGCTTTTATTCTCAAGACTTTTTTCATCTTTATTTGAGTAATACTAAGTATATGGAGATCAGTATGAGATAGAATCTTGTGATGTTAGGTACTTATAACTAACAAGGTACTTATACACTTTACATTATGACTTTACAAGGTACTTATACACTGAGTTCACACCTTTAAAGGAGTTTACACCTTTAAAAGAGCTCACTCATTGGTTCTATAAGGAGTTCCCACAAGCCCATTCTCTGGGAGAATAAAAGAAGCCAACATTGAGTGGGAGAGTCAGAGTCTGGAATAAGTCAAGGGGAGAACTTCAGGGAAGCTGGAGGAGATTGAGAGATAGGATTCAATGGATTCCCAAATCCAACAAATTCACAAGTCTAAAGGAAAAGCCTGCTCATGGACTTCCAGGAGAGTCACATCTAGGATTGAATTCTAGGAAACCCACAATCCCACACTCTTGGAGGCAGAGTCTGATTCATTCCCATGTCTACCTTCGTGCTGGCTGGAGGCTTTGGATTCAGAGAGAGCTAGAGAATGAAGCTGACTGGAGACATTCTGACAGGAAAAGATTCAAGACTTTGAAGGACACAATATAGGATCTGGACTTTAAGTCCTGGCTGCATTTTGGGGATTACTGGTACTGGAACTAAAAGTAAGGCTGCCTCCCCAGAAGTTCCCCAAGAAACCTGCCCCCAGAGAATGATCACAATTTAGAGACAACAGAACATCACATTTTGGCGCCCAACGTGAGGCAAGGACTTTTGCTTATCCTGACTCTGGCTGATTCTGAGCCCTTCAGGGAGCTAGCCCAGACTTTACAGAGTAAGGAAATGGGAAACAATTGTTCCTTAAGAGTTTACTATATGTGTGAGGCACTATTCTAAGTGCTTTACTAATATTATCACATATGATTCTCACAAAAGGCTTGGGAAGTAGATGCTTTTATTAGTCCCATTTTACAGTTTTCACCCTTTCCTTCCTCCTCTCTTTCTATCCCTCGCCACTCTCTTAAGGAATCTTGATTCTAAATCACTCTGGACACATTTAATTTTCTTTTAGTTTTTCTTCAGTTTTGGACCACTTTTTTCCCCCTTCTCTCTTATTTTTTTAGTATTTTCAACACTTAACCTGGTCTGAAACTTGGTAGTAAAAGAAGATCATTGAGATTCAGTGAAATGTTACTTGTTGACATTTTTGCCAATAACAAGCTTGATGCTGGCACTAAAAGGATTCTTTATAGTGGTTTTTTTTTTTTTTTTTTTTTTTTTTTTAATATCAGATGGTTCAATTATATTAGTTTTCTATTGTTCTCATCTCAGCTCTATATTTCTGGAAATGTGATAATTGAAGGTTAATAATTTTTTTCAAATACAAAGAAATGTTGCTTTAATAAGCTCTTTCCTCCGCTAAATGGTAAGCAAATAGAAGAGTACTAGATTTTAAGATATGCATGACAATGATATATTATCACTGAGAAGTTGTAGAATTTCCTCCTGCACAATATAAAGAAAATCATTGGGCAGATATTTCATTTTTAATGGTCTAAAGAGAGTGGGGAAGAAGTCAGAGGGTGAGAGTGTTGGACTAGATGATGCTTACTCTTATGCTGTCTTCAGATAGAATTTTTGTTCCAAATTAAGGAATATTAGATATAAAATTAAAGCGCTCATACTTTAGCAATAAGTATGTTGTTCAGACACAGTACTAATGTAATCTTCTATTTTAGTGATCATTCAGGATATGTACGTCCGTTACCAGTGCCTCGTAGTTTAAATAGTGATATTTCATATTTTGGTGTTGGTGGCAAGCAAGCTGTTTTCTTTGTTGGACAATCAGCTAGAGTAAGTAAAGAGATTTAGTATTTTAACTCTAAATTGTTTTTTTCTATGAAAAGATACTAATAAATTCTCTTTAATTCTCAACAGATGATTAGCAAACCTTCAGATTCTCAAGATGTTCATGAGCTTTTGCTCTCTAAAGAGGATTTTGAAAAGAAGGAGAAAAATAAAGAATCAATTTATAGTGGATTTATTAGAAACCGGAAGGTACAGTCTGTTTTGAAGGAAATTTATTCTTTCTCCTGAGCTTTTTCTTTGCAAATTTAATTTCTACCTTAAGGTACCAATATTGTCACTTATTAGCAGGACCAGAAAATGTTGATCACTACCGCAGAAACACTTTATATGATGTCCCAAAGAGAAAGTAAAGAGAGGACTCATACCTTCTCTAGCCTGATGTATATAGATAGATCCAGGAACATGTTTTTACTTTTAGACTTCAGTTTTCTTAATACTCTCTCCCTGAACATACACACTTGCAATGCATAATGTGTATTGCATTATATAATGGTGTTATATCTGAATGTTTCTGATTTGAAAATATGTCAAAGGAGTGTAATTATATTTACCTATTAGACTTTAAAAGTGCTACAGTAGCATGGAACAGTGGAAAGAATGATATATAATAAATTAGAAGATTTTGGTTATAATCCCGTCAGAGTCCAGCTCCAGTGCATACTAAGAGTGTGAATCTAAATTGAATATCTGAGACAGGCGATTTGCTTTGCAATCCTTGTATATTAATCCAGAGAGAGCCAGAGTTTATATACTCTTTAAGCTAGTGTTGGATTAACACCAGCTGTTTAGACCATACTTCCACATTTCAGTTCCACCTTAACTAACAATAAACAAGGTCATTATAACAGAGTCATAAATAACAGTAACTATTAATAATAGGTTATTTGTCAAAACAGAGTTGTAAATAGTAATGTCTTGTTCCTGTCACACGAATTCTCCATCAAGATTATTCTAAATTTATCTCTAGTATGTCTTTCATTCATTATTAAAGGAGGTGGTGAACCAATCTTTTGAATTGCTCGCCTTTACTGGAGAGCAGTTATCAAGTAACACCTGAACTAGACTCTTCCTATACATGGACTTATTTAATACTGGCCCTCTACTATCCCCACCCTACTATTTGCTGTATGACTATGGGCAAGTCACTTATCTCTGTTATCTTATCCTTATCTCAAAATGAATATGGTTAGACCAGTTCTAAATAAATAATTCTATGAGCTTATCCTGTATAGTTTCCTATCTAAATTTACTTGTAGATATTTGTTATTAGAACATTTTTCCATACTTCTCATTTTTTCCCATTAGATTGTTTTATAATTTTTTCCCATTAGATTGTTTTATAATTTGCTTTATGTTAGATAAATATATCAGAAGTAATGTTAAAAAAAAAAAAAGTAATGTTAAAGTTTCTGTTCTGTAATTGCAAATAAAGTGTATAGATAGATTTGTTCCATGTATTTTTATTTTTATTTTTTGCTGAGGCAATTGAGGTTATGCGATTTGCCCAGGGTCACACAGCTAAGAAGTGTTAAGTATCTGAAGCTGAATTTGAACTCAGGTCCTGACTTCAGGGCTGGTGCTCTATCCACTGCTGCCCTTTGTTCCATGTATTTATTGTAGTCTGTGTTTATTATGACAAATGTTTTGCCAAATTTTATATCTGGAACATGGGTTTTTGAAAATGTATTTTTTTTTTTTTAAACCAGAGAGTTTTAGAAATAGTGGGATATTAGAGTTTTTTTGCCAAGATGGTTTGAATTGGACAAAATTATTTTTTGAACAAGCTTGGCGCGTTGTCTGCCTTCTGTCTTTTAGCTTCATCATAATGACTTGGGGATTAGCCCTCCCCCTTAGTTTTGAGAATTGGGGAAATCTATTGAAGGAATTATAACATTTCTGGGTAGGATTTACCCATTTGCTTTCCACTATATGCCTTCTAGTATTGATTCACTGTTGAGATAATTCAACTTAATAGCAAGTTGTTGCTTGAGTTTATTACCTTTGATAATCTCTGGATACGACTTCTTTCTCATGTACTAATATGAATAAAGGAAATATTTGTTACTAATCATTTTGAGTGCTAGAGATATAAATAGAAAGTCCTTGCTCTCAAGGAACATGAAGCAGACCTATATGGGAAATTTCAGGTGTTCTCATGCTCCTTGGTATTTAGGAGCAAAGCCGTTAGCAATACTACTTTTTAAATGACATTTCTATTGATTAAAATTATATCAGTTTCTGGTATTAAACAACTTTACAGTGGGCTGAAATTAATTTGGTATCTTAGCCAAATTTCTCAGTGCAGGTTTTTAAATAGCCACAGTTTTGTTTTCATTCAGGCATAAATTTTGACTGATTATACCAATGTTTCTTTCTATTCATATAATTACAATTTTATTTTTTGTGGTATATCACAATCTAATGTTATATTAACTTTTTTAGCCATCAGACTCTTCTCACATCACAAATGATGATGAAAGATTTCTACACAGTCTTTTTCTTGAGGAGAGAGAAAAAGATAGCTTTACTGCAGTGGTTATTACAGGAGTACAACCAGAACACATACAGTACTTGAAAAATTATTTTCATCTTTGGACAAGACAATTGGCGTAAGTCAATTTTACTGTTTTACTTGGAAATACATTGTGTAGGGGCTAGAACATTTTTTGTAAGAATGAATGGCTTTAAATCCCTCAATTTGATTTAGTCATTAAATACCTCCTGAATGTATTAAGCGATGGAGGAAAGGAGTTTTCAAAGGCTATAGAGTAGAACAAAAATTCTGTGAAATCCTCCATAGTATGAGGCTGGATATAGGTAGTCAAACTGTGGTGTAGCAGTGTTGGTAAATTTAAAGGTGGGCAATCAGATTTTTTTATACACACACACACACACACACACACACACACACACACACACACACACACACACACCTTTTGGGAGGGGTAGAAGAAGCTATATGACAACCCATTTACTTGTCTTCAAAGTATTCAAGGGGTTTTGATCCTCCGTGTTGAAGGGTATCCTTGTGTGAAGGAAATAATGGAGCCCTGGAATTTTAAGGTATAGGAAGGAAACAAGCATTTATTAAATATTTACTGAGTTCCTGGTACTGTACTAAATACCGGGAAACATATAGATACAAAAAAGAAGAAAACTCCTTGCCCTCAAGGAGTTTATATATTCTAATGGAAGGGATGGTAAGACAGCACAAAAAAGGAAAGTATAAAATTTGGGAAGGATAGTACCAGGAAGAAGATGAAGGCAGACCAGTCCCTTTGCAAATGAGAAGCCCTCATAGGAGCTCACTAATGAGAGAAATGGGGTGGGTCTTGAAGAGGGATATTGTGTGAAACAAGCCTCTGGAATAGTAGATTGTATCCAGGATGAGGACACTCTGGGTACTAAGGGAAGTTTTAGGATAAGGCACCAGTGAAGGAAGGAGAATGGTTTTAAGACCAAAGGAAATCAAGAACAGGGCTTGGAAGAGAGAATGATCAAGTTTAATAATCGTTGTATAAAATGATTTGATTAGAATAGAATCCAATAAGTATCTGAAAGGCAATGGCCCTATTCTAATTGGTGGGTTTTTTTGTTGTTTGTTTTGAATAGATGTATTTCTGAAAAGTTGACTATAAAATATATCTTCTCAACCAAATCATTTTCTGTTTCATTATTTCTCTCATTATTAGGGAATTTCAGATTTATTTCTTTTAGAAAAAAATTTTTTGCCTCGATAATTTTTAGCAAAATATTACTATAGTAGAAATATATTGTGTTACACCAAATGATAAAATTTTTGAGGTGGAAAAGAACTAGATGTTTTGCATAACTGTTGTACTAGAACCATAGTTTTCTTTCAATTACACCTTAATTTATACTATTCTATTGGAAAGAAATGTACTTAATAGATTGTGAATAACTTTTTTTGGTTTAGTGTGCTATGTACGTTCTCTTTAAGGATGGCCATTGTACTTTTTTCTTCATAACCCAAGTAGTAATGTATCATTTTTATAATAGTTCCTAAAGTATGTTTTTATGTATAGTAGATTCTGTTGTGTGCTAAACAGATTCATTTATAATACAGATGCTTACTTGGAACCACATTTGTTTTTATGGGTAAATTTTGGTTTTGAGTAAATTTTTTTTTTTCCTGTTGAAAGTTCTTCAGAGAAATGCCAGGTGAGCATTAAATACATTAAGAATTTTAGTGAATCCTAATGGTATAATGGTTTCATGAAAATTTCTGGATTTAGCAAGACTGGTTAAAATAACCTTTTTAGTACTACTTATGTAATCTTTGAACTAGTTATTTAACATCTTAGTATTTCAGATAATCTCTAGTATTTATCTACCAATGAGAGGGGTCATAGGTGTTGCCAGATCCCAATTCTGATGAAATTACATATCTTTCATTAAAAGACTTTGTATGTGTAATATTAAAATAACATTTTGAAAACTTAAGTTGGGTCTTTTAGTGTGTATCATCACTCTCAAGAGACCATCAATCTCAAGAGTCCTAGTTTCATGTCCCAACCTGGACTCAAGCTGATATTGTGACCTTGGTAAGTCAGGATCTCCTGAGATTCTTTTAAGTTGTAGAATACCACACCAGCAACATCATCAGATCATTCATCTTAATCTTGACCCCTCCGAAAAAGTTAACATCACAATTTTGTGCTTTGAGTGATGCTTTGAGTGCTGAGATTATTTTATTCCTCTAGGTTACAAAAAACTAGTGTTTGGATCTGCTTAAAAGAATTTAGCTGTTCAATTAATGTTTTTTGAAATTAATTGAAATTCATGAGTACACTCATTATTTTGTCATACCATTGAAGAAGAGTTAGAGGAAATGGTTAAAGAGAAAGTAGATTTAGTTATAGACAGTTCTACATGATTGCTTTATCTGTAGCATTTTTAAAAATAGCTGAGGCACCAGATTTAATTAGTAGTCTCAATTCAAAACTTGGAAGACAAGTAATTGTCAGTAATTAAAATTTGGGCATTATTAATTCACTAAGTTTTTTTTTTTTTTGTCTTTTAATCTTGAAAAAGACAGTTTGTCTTTTAATCTTGAAAATAATTGCAGGAAGAAGTTCTAAAATTTCAGGACATATACTTCAATTTCATTGTTTTTAGAATACTGCATTTAGGAAAACATGTTTGTCCCAGTTTGAAGAGTGGTAATTCAGTTTATACAAAAGTGAGGTGTAAAACTCATGTCATAATGACTGCTTTTTTGTAGAAAATTGTAAAATAAAATAATAATTACATATATATAACTCAGTATAAAGTTGTTGTTCTCAATTCTAGACATATTTATCATTACTATATTCATGGACCAAAAGGAAATGAAACAAATGCTGCCACAAAAGAAGTTGGACCGTTCAACAACATTGATATGGAAGTAAGATGTAAACACATTCCACATATTTCAGTTTATAAGGTCTCTTGTTCCAGATCATGATCACTAGATAACAAAAACACTTGGGAAATTCTTTTTCCCTTTTTCTTTTACCTAAATAATTTGTTAGGAGGGTGTCATTCTCAGAATGTTGCATTCTCTTAAATGTTTGCAAGGAACTGCATAGTCACAGAATTTCAGATTTGAAAGGAATATCAGTGTTTATCTAGTCCAAGAATCTCTTCATGACAGTTTTTCCTTCTATCGAACCTAGATTTTCCTCTTTGCAGTATTTATTCAAGCTCTTTTTACTCAGTGTTAGCAGAACAAGTCTACTCCTTCTCAGTTATAGCTGATAGTCCATCAACTGGATACACAATATCAACACAATGAGTTAATGTACAGAGCCAAATGCAGTTTCTTTGGATAGTTCTCACAGAGAATCTTAGAAGATTAATAAGATGAATAACTTAAAGATTAATTGCCATTCAGTGTGTTTTAAACCCATTTACTTTGTTTATTTGCTAATTCATTTCCTTCCATCTTGTCCCTAAAAATAACACAAGAGGTTTATCACATGTTTTTGCAAAATCTTATTTTTAACATTTCTTTGATATAATAGAACCTTATAAAGAAAGAATATAAGTTTTTTGACCTATTTTTTGATGATGTTATGCAGTCTGGTTTTTATGATCTCACTATTCTAGGTATTCCTTAACCATCACTCTTGAAATGCATTTTCAAGTTTTTGTTAGGATAAAATCAAGCTCATTGGCTGTAGTTTGCAGATTGCATTTTTTCCTCTCAGAGGTCACTGATGCTGGCTCACCCACATATCTACCAGGTTTTTTGTTTTTGTTTTTTTCCCCATACCTGAGAATCTAAGTAGTTTGGGCTTCATTATTTGACCTCTTCTAGGGGAGTTAGGTGCTCTCTCACTGTTACTATTTATCTTTTTCTTCCTATTAACCCTTTAAAAACATTTAGTAATTTTCTTCCTGTACTTTTATTCTTCGTGTTTTCTTCTGCTGCTTCTGGCCTCAAAGCTTTAAAACTATCTTAGAATGTAGTGGGTTGGTTCTCCCTGGAAGTCTTCAAGCAAAGTCTGAATTGCTAATATGATGATTGTCATCACTGCTTTTTACCACTAGTAGAACTGCCTTGAATTAAATACAGCTTTGTGTTAATTTGTGTTCATTTGTAATTTGCTTCCTCCACTATTGCATATAATTTCTTTTTCTAAAGTTTAATTTCTTTTTTGAGATGATTAAATATTCGCTTAACATCCTTAATTGTGGCTTACCATATTGTAGTTGGGTACAAGCAAAAAGTTTTTGCATTTAAGTTGTATTTAAAACTTATTTGAATGTTTATTTTTGTTCTAGATTTCTATGTTTGAAAAAGGGAAGGTACCTAAGATTATCAACCTTAGAGAGATCAAAGATGACATGCAGACTTTATATATAAATACAGCAGCAGATAGTTTTGAGTTCAAGTCCCACGTAGAAGGAGAAGGTGTGGTTGAAGGAATCATTCGCTATCATCCCTTCTTATATGATAAAGAGACTTATCCTGATGATCCATGTTTTCCATCAAGTATGTTGATCCTCTGTCCTACTTTTATAAAGTTGTGGTTCAAGAAAAGTGCTTGGGTTTTAAAATGAAGAATTGGAGAGGTCATTAAGGTGCATATATATATATATATATATATATATATGTATTTTTATATGTATATATGTGCCCTAACAAT
Organism: Sminthopsis crassicaudata; assembly: GCF_048593235.1. Taxonomy (NCBI): domain Eukaryota; kingdom Metazoa; phylum Chordata; class Mammalia; order Dasyuromorphia; family Dasyuridae; genus Sminthopsis; species Sminthopsis crassicaudata. Next base: position 229,765,634 of record NC_133617.1, on the reverse strand, counting down.
AAATGGGTACAGAGAACTATGTTTTTCCAAACTCTTGTATTTTTTTAAGAGTTATTTTTTATTTTTCTGTTACTATAAAACTTCTGATTATAATAACGTTAGCTGTGTGCATACTCTTATAATTTCCTCTTTCCAGTTATTTGTGAACTGGGAAATGAAAAAAACTGCTTGTTTGGATTATGTCCGAATTAAGAAAAAAATTGGTTTCATTTGAAGGCCTTCCCAGGAGATCTTTTATGAGTCAAGTTCATTAAGCTTCAGTGTATGGATTTTGACATTTCATTTGGTAGATAAATTTATGTTTTTGATTGGTTGCTTGTTTGTAGCCAAATCCTCCCGACATTTTGGATTTTGATTATATTATTTCTGGAAAAGTAAAGTATTACTTCATCTATATGATGCCTAGTTTCATTCAGAGTAGATAGCTAGTTATAGTCTATTGATGGCTGAATTATAACATAGCAAGATATTCTGTAATATATCCAGTTATACATAATTCATTATTATTACTTGAATGAGCTGACCTTGTTTACTTTTTAAAAATCATATTAAGATTAAAATTTCCTAACAACAATTGTTTTTTCCCCTTATAGTTAGGAAATAGATTTACAGAGATACCACCACCATTTCAGTAGTTATTTTCAGAGTGAAGTTTCATGAAAATGTTGGCAAAATTGTAGAATAAAAAAGGGATAGATAGATTGACCTTCTAAGGTTGGAGGTCTAGGGAAAGGCTGGGAATCTGCTTTGAAAGTATTGCTTTAAGTATTAGTTAATTTACTATTATGTTTATTCCTTAATTATGCTTTATGTTTTATGTAAATTGGCTCTCCTTATGGGTAAATCTTAACTGAAACTAGCCTTACCATCCCTGGCTCTACTCCCTACCATCCCTATGAGCCACTGTTATAATAATATTTAGAGAAAACCAATAATTGAGTGTTAACTTCCACTTAGACCAATTGTAATGTTTTTGATGATTCTATAGCCTGAGAATATTTGTTTCCCTTTTTTTTTTTTTTTTTTAATTACATTTTATTTTTGTCACTGAACAAAAATTTATTTTTTTGCTTTTATTTCTCCTTTGTACCAAATGCCTGACTCACTCAGGGGAATCCATGTTATCATCATCTTGGAAGTGAGGCAGTCCTGTGGCTCTCGATTTTCAAGTTATTTCTATTACTAGGGTGGGAACAAATCCTGAATGGAATCCCATTGCATTGTTTCCATATTCAATTCCACTATATTTGTTAACCATATTTAACCAGTGCTTATTTGTAATAAAATATATATTTTATTTTTTAGTCATAGTAGTTATTACTGTACCAGATGCCCAGATGCTTTAGGAGAAGGCTTTTCCTTCATGGAGCTTTACAGTTTGTCTAAACCATTTGTACTGTTATTACCAAAGGGAAAATTATTTCTGTCATTGAACAAATTTTATTAAGTGCTTCCAATCATTGTGGACAAAAAGACAAAAAAAAAAATGTTTGTCCTTAGGTTCTTATATTCTGTGATGAGAGGCAATCTATATACCTCTAAATATATATGAAATACATAGAATGTGGTTAGGAATCACTAGTAGCTTTAGGGGGATGAGGGAAAAAAAAAGTTGAAAATGATATTAGAATTGAGCTTGGAAGGAAGAGGTGAGAAGAGGGGGCATTCTGGGCATGGAGATGAGAGAAAGAGAAAAGAAGAGAAAAAGCATTTGTTAAGCTCTTGCCATGTCAGGCACTCTGCTAAGCATTCTCATTTGTCTCTCACAACAATGCTGTGAATAGGTGTTATTCCAAATTTACAGTTGAGGAAACTAAGTTAAAGACTGTCCTCAGTCACATAGCTAGCTAGTAAGTGTGTGAGTCCAAATTTACTCATAGCTTCCTGACTCCAGAGCCTCTACTCTGTTCACTTTGTTACCTCTTTGCTTTGTAAAGACATAAAGAAAGCAAATAGAATGTTAGCTGTGTGGAACATCAAGAAGGACATTTTGACTAAATTGTCCTGTGGATAAAAGGAAATAATGTGTGATGAACCTGGAAAGATAGACTGAAGGCAGATTATGAGGGGCTTTAAGTGATTTAGAAAGAATTTATAATTCGGTCCCAGGGGATATGAATTTAGATGAGACTTTAGGGACCATCTGTCTCTCCAATAATTTTGTTTTATGGATTAAGAAACTGAGATCCAGGGAGATTACTTTGACTTCCTCAAGGCTACACAAATAGCAAATGTCAGATATTATCTATATTATAGAGAGAAGAGACAGGTGCTGAGGATAGACCCTTGGGAAACACTCACAGGTGAAGAAGAGGAAAGATAATAGCTGAGCAAAGGAGACTATAGAAAAGGAGTAATCAAAAGATAGCAGTGTTATGAAAATGTAAACTAGATTTTGGATTATTTTTATGTGCTTTCCTGGGAACCTAACTTTTATTCTTAATGAAATAAGAAAATTCGCTTTAGTACCAACAGTTGACTTTGAAATAAGCTTTTAGGTTAAGGTGGGGACTACTGCTCTCTGTCCCATCTCCCCACGTATATAATCCCCTCATATATTCAAATATACAAATAGATAGACATATCTTAAATTTTTGAAACTTTTTCTTCTCCATTATCACCTAAAGACTTTTCTTGAGATTTGGTAGCTGTCTCAACAGAAAGTTATTGTAAATCTTTTTTATATGATCTCTTTATAGCAATAACCTTCTTTCTTTTTGATTTGGTCTAGAATTGAAAGATGATGATGATGATGATGACTGTTTTATAGTAGAAAAAGGAGCAAGAGGGAAAAGACCGATTTTTGAATGTTTTTGGAATGGAAGATTAATACCTTATACAACTGTAGAAGAGTAAGTTTTGATTTTCTCTAAAATTAAATTATGTTGTGACTTAGAACCCAGTGCTTCTACTAAATGATTTTCTCTTTTATTTAAGCTTTGACTGGTGTGCTCCTCCTAAGAAGAGAGGTCTTGCACCAATTGAATGCTACAATAGAATTTCTGGTGCATTATTCACTAATGATAAATTTCAAGTCAGCACAAATAAACTGACTTTTATGGATCTAGAACTAAAACTGAAAGATAAGAATACTCTTTTTACAAGGATTTTTAATGGACAGGTAACATTTTGATAATTTAAATTATATTTTTGTTTATATAATTGTTGTAGTTTAAATTCTACTTTGTTTCTGTAACTTACATGTTGTTTCTGATAATTATTAGTAAAAGTATTTCCCGTTCTTTTGCTGTAGAGGTAATTATGATTACTTCTGTATATTTCTAATGTTTTAAAGAGTTCTCTCCCTCTTTCTCCCCTCCCATTTCTCCCTTCTAATTTTACAGGAGCAACGAATGAAAATCGACAGAGAATTTGCTTTGTGGTTAAAAGATTGTCATGAGAAGTATGACAAGCAAATAAAATTTACACTTTTTAAAGGGACAATTACACGAACAGACCTTCCTTCTAAAAGAATGCAAAGTCCATGGGCTACGTACTCTGCAATAGAATGGGATGGAAAGACATACAAAGCAGGGCAATTGGTAAGTTTACATTTTGGCATGTATGTTTTTAATCTTTCTAAATTTTACAAGGATATGTCTAAGGGAATAATTATAATTTTATTAAAGGAACCAAATGATTGTTATGCCTTAGCTAAAATTTCTGAAACAAGTGCTAACATTTGATCACTTTGAGTTTATTCATAGTGTTCTTTATTTGTGGCTAGAATTTTATTCAAATAAAAATTTCACGTTTTAATATTCATATTCAGCAATTTTTCAAGTTTTTACAATTCATGTATTTCATTTCTCATTTCCAATATGGGTCAGATAGTTTTTGGGGGGAGGGTGGGTCTAAAAATGGAGGAATATATATACATATATATAAAATGGCAAGTATTCTTAAATATAATGAGAGTCTCACCAAAGCTAGAATGCAGATTTCAGATCCAATGCTTTTTCTATCTGGCATTATTTTGATTAAGAGGCAGTGTATTGTCTGGGTTATGGGCATAGTTTTTGGACTTAGAGTAAGAAAGATCTGGCTTCAAATCCTGCCTTAGACATGTGATCTGGCAAGTCATTCAACTTGTATACTTTAGATAGCTCCTGGACTTTATAAATTAAGTCTTTGGAGGAGTTGCAGTAAGCAGTCGGAATTTCCTATCATGACAAAATTACAAATTTGAAAAGCTATTTCATATTTGAGTTTTATATGAGCTATTTAAGATATGCCTATTTGTGTGTGTGATTTATATTTTCATAACAGTTTCTGAATATTGTGAATATTAATTCTGTGGATTTTTTTGTTACTGAATATTAGGTTAAGACAACCAAGACACTTCCACTCTTTTATGGAAGCATAGTAAAATTTTTTCTTTATGGTGATCATGATGGAGATGTATATGCCACAGGAGGGGAAGTTCAGATTGCAATGGTAAGGTAACAAGGAATGAACAAAAATTATTTAATTTTTGGCACTTTATGATTCTGGATTCAAAAAATGTTTTAAAAAAAAACAACTAAAAACAAACAAAAATTTAAATTTTTTAATTATTTAATATTGTCCCTTTCTGTTGGCTCATACTTGCATGGAAGTCAGTAATAGTTTTAGAGTATATCAGATATATTTTATCAACCTTGAAAGGCTTTTAAGTATGAGACGTTTGTTTATCATTGGAAGGTTGAGGTTTAGGAAGTTAAATTTTTTGGTGATAGAATTTTGTAAAACATTCTATTAAGTTGTTTAGGAATTGGATGTCAGGTGGTTAAATGAAATAATATCTCTTAAAAAAATTATGCATCTTTTGGAGTACTGAATTAAGATTTTTGCATAATATTAAGCTTCAGTTACTGGCAATGATGTGATTTTTTTTCCCCCCCCAAACCAGAATGTTTTTAGCTTAGATTTCTGTATTTCATTGTTGATGAGATAATAGTCGTAAAGTCATTACAAATTTGTTGTTGTTGTTGTTGTTGTTCAGGTTAAATAGATTTTTGATCAACATAGATCGGGATTTTTGGATATGTAAAGAGGTTATATGATTGCAATTTTTTAATATAATATAGAAGTATCTGATAGATACTTCTGTATTACTTAACCAGATTAAAATACATTTTTTTTCTGGAAGTTAAGTTCACTTTATAAAGTAAATACAACTTGTTTCTGAAATGCTTGTTTATTTTAACATTTATTGGTTTTTATGTACTTAGGAGCCTCAAGCTTTATATGATGAAATTAAAACTGTTCCAATCACAAAACTTGATAGGACAGTAGCTGAGAAAACTGTAAAAAAATATGTAGAAGATGAAATGGCAAGGTAAGATCATTAAACATGAATGACATTAATTAATTAGTAGTATATTTTACTGATTTTTGTCAATTTTGTTCTATATAGGCCAGTTGTTACTATAGGCATATTGTATCTGTCAGATATTCTGTATTGATAGGACCACCTCTTCCTTCTTTTCCACCAAATTGCTGACCTGATATCTAATGGGTCATATGCAATTGACAGTCCTTGCATATTGATGGCTTGCCAGTATGCAAGACGAGCTCTGCTAGATTTTATTTATATGTTTGTAGGATGAATCTTGTATGAAAATTAACCATCTGGCAATCTTTAGTTTGGCATAGGAAATTGATGTAAGCAATAATTGTTATAATAGTATTGCATTGCAAGTCTAAGTTTGTATTATATACATAAAGGAAAAGAATTTCATATTTAAAATGTGAATTTAATTTTAAGTGTGCTATTAGAAAATTTTTAAAAACATTGTTAAAGTATAGCAGATTGATTACTTAATGGGACTATTAATATTTTTTTGTATAGCTCATTTTTTAACTTAAGCATCATTAAGTTTGTTTTCTCAGTATTGTATGGTACTAAAAATGATAAAATATTATAATCTTAGAATTCCTATTTTCACTTAAAAATAATTTCTAGGTTAATGAAAATTAAATTATATAAAATAAAACAGTTCATGCAGATACATGCAGTGCAGTCCCTATCTCTCATTTACTCTTTTATGAATAATGTGATATTTAAGTGGAGAGGAATTGGTTTCTGCTAAAATTCATTTCATAGAAATTCCATCAACTATCTTAAAAAGAAGTGTTGACTCAATTGGACAAGTAATTTTTTTTCTCCTATTAATCATTGCCATATTTTATAAATTGGAATTGCATATGTTATTTTGATCATAGACTTCCAGATCGTTTATCTGTAACTTGGCCTGAAGGAGATGAATTGTTACCAAATGAAGTCAAGCCTGCTGGGACCCCTATTGGTATGATTTCTGCTTACTATTAAAAATGAGACCTTTTTGGCTATTTCAATTTTCTAGTATCTAAGCAGTAAGGGAGAATTTTTAATTCAATCCTTACCAAAGCAAGTCACTCTTTGCTCTGTGTAGTTGCTAAAATGTTTTTTCTTAAACTTTTTTATGTTCTCTTACTTAATAACCTCTTATAACTCCATGCTACTTCTGTGATAAAATAGCTTTTTAAAACCTTCACAATTATAGCACAGTCCATCTTTTTTTTTTTTTTTTTTCTTCCCTGAGGCTGGGGATTAAGTGACTTGCCCAGGGTCACACAGCTAGGAAGTGATAAGTGTCTGAGGCCACATTTGAACTCAGGTCCTCCTGAATTTAAGGCTGGTGCTCTATCCACTGCGCCATCTAGCTGCCCTGCAGTCCATCTTTCTATCTTCCACAGTGTGACTTTCCATCTAACATTCCATCTCCTCTATTTCTGTGCCTTTGTATCAGCTGTTGACCTAGTTCTGGAATTCTCTCCATTACCTCTGCCTCAGAGACTTTACTTCCTTAAAGACTAAGCTCCAGCATCACCTCCTATGTGAAACATTACCCCCAACTACTTCTGCCCTATCTTACAAAATCACCTTGTATAGATTTTGTGTTTATACACTGTATATTCTGATATATGAATGTTTTAATTTCCTTGATACAAAACAATCTTCTTGAGACTTTGTTTTTGTACCCTTCAAACTGTGTCTAGCACATAGTAGTCATGTAATAAATGTCTAGTGATTAACAGTAACTACTAACTTGAGATTCTTGTAGTTTTATGAATCTCATTTTTCTTTTACTATTTCATTGATCTATAGGTGCTTTAAGAATTGAGATATTGAATAAGAAAGGAGAAGCCATGCAAAAACTTCCTGGTACAAGTCATGGAGGGTCAAAGAAACTACTAGTTGAGCTCAAGGTTATTTTACATTGTAAGTAGACAAGTGGACATGATAACTTCATTACTATTTTTTTCATAGGCAGTATAGATTTGTGGGTTTCTTTTAAATTCAAGTATTAATGGAACTTTTAGAAACATTTTTATTTTTGATCTTAGTGAAGTTTAAGCCCTATTGTGATATAATTTCCTTTAAGTCATTAATTCTGTTTTCATCTCTTATTTCACCAATGCCTGGCTAATTCTTGAATGTAATAAGTGTTTAAAAGATGAGTATTTAATTGAACTGTATGAAAATGCTAATTATAAACTTAATTGTACTTCAAAGCTGTAATTCTGTGTATAATTTGATCATAACAAGGCCTTCTTTGAAAGAGATCTGGGGCGGGGGATGTGCAGTATGTGAGTTCTACTGGGATTTGGATCATGAGCTCTAGTGATGAAACAGAATCGTAATAGAAAGAGATGCTCTAGTGATTGACCAAAAGCAGTTGACGTGGGCCAATAAGTGAGAGAGAAGGATTATAGATATGTGGACAAAGAGGACTATATTTATGAGATTATGGATTAGGAAGTCAGTTAGCTTTGGCAAATAGTTTGACCTCACCATTATTTAGCTATGTGATCTGAAGGAAATTATTTTACTTTGGTGCTTTTAATTTTATTCCTCTGTAAAATGAGGATGATTTGATTAGATGACCTCTAAAATCCTTTTTTAGATTTCATTACCCAACATCTGTAACTCTGAGGGTGTAGGAGCAGAGGTGACCTAAGAGGGTTTAATTCTTGATTCTTTCCAGTGACCCACTTTAGCAGGACCAGAAAGAGGTATCTCTTGCCCTCTGATTTTTTCTTTGCCTACATATTCACTAGCTTGTTCTAAAGATCTTTTCAGTATAAGTCTTGAAGAATGACCTAAGGATTGTTTTGAAAGGGTTTGATAGCAGAGTACATGTTTTCCTGAGTCTTCTGATTAGAGGACAAGGATTGCATTTCTCTGAGATAAGGTCTCATCTAATAAACCCATCCTATTTTCTAGTGTTTTCTTTTGTACTCAATGTATGTTTGGGCCTGAACTATCAAAGTGCAGAGAATTTGAAGACTGTTCCTTGTTGGGTAACTTAAAAGTACAGGTGGAGGACAAGATGGATAAAATAGTTTTTGGACATCTCTAAATAGTTTCTTACCCAGCTGTTTCTAATTTGTTGTTTCCTTAGGAAAAATCATCATTTCTTTCACCTAGAAAACAAAGGAATTGGACTAGATGAGATCTGCCAGATTCCTTCTCTAATATTGTGTAGTCCCATGGCTCTGTTAGATTTAAGTTTCTTTGAATTTCAAATACTATAATTAACAAACCATTCAGAGTTTTTATTGTCCTGTGTCTCATTATATGATCTCTTTGACTAAAATATAGATAGGTTCAATAAGTGCTAGGAGGCACTTCATTCATGTCTGCCTATGCTTGCCGACTTTGAGGTTTGGTAAATGGTTCAAATGGCATATAAGTGCCATGTGGACTCAATTAGAGCAATGGAAACTTAGAGGAAGACATATCATATTTCACTTATAAGCCATTGTGAAATGGCTTTCCTTTATTTGCCCTTTCACTCTTCATCTTCCTCTCCCTATCCTTTTCCATCTCATCTCTTAAAGAAAAAAATTTTTATAATTGAAACACTGTTCCATAATAAATCCACAAAAATATCCTTGTACATTTGTTTCATAGATTAGCAAGTTTGAGAAAGTCATGTTTAATTAGGTGACCAAATTTTGTCTCTACATCTGCTAATTAGTTTTTTTCTATTTTCATATTATATATAGCAGCAATTGCATATCTTGATATTTTTAAAAGAATTTTAAAAAGCCTTTTGTTTAATAAACCTCTGAAGTCCAAAATTAAAGTTTTTAGTTTGAATGTAGCTTATTTATAGGAATTTTTTTTGCTAATAAAACAAGTGCTGCTGTGCTAAAGCTTTTTAAAAATATATAATTTGAATTATATTATTAGTATTAACAATTGAAAGCAATATTAAAAATTCTAGTAAATGACTGACAGATCATTATTCTTTGTTTTCTTATCAAGATATTTTCTGATAGTTTGGGACTTGTTTAAAAAAAGGTGGAATAAATGAAGCTCTGTGTGTGTGTAATTCATTGGCTGAATTCACAAGTCCCTGCTCTTGCTCTATTGGATTCTTGATTATAATTTTATGTTTTTTCTTTTTCATTTAAGCTTCAAGTGGGAATAAAGAAATAATTTCACATATCAGTCAGCATGGGGGCAAATGGCCTTACTGGTTCAAGAAAATGGGTGAGTTATCCTTCAGAAATTAAGAAATTTAACTATATTTTGGTGATTGGTTAGTAATAAGCCTTTTTTTTTTTTTAATTTATATCCAGAAAATATTCAAAAACTGGGCAATTACACGTTAAAATTGCAAGTTGTATTGAATGAAAGTAATGCAGATACTTATGCAGGCCGGCCGTTGCCTTCAAAAACATTTAAATTTTCTGTCAAAGGTAAGTAAAATTTTAAATTTCCTTTGAATTGTAGCTCATGAAAAATCATTTTAAAATAAAATGGGAAAAAAGTGTCTTTTAAGAGATGGAAATACTCATAAATTTATAATTAGAAGAAAACTGATACCAGATATGTTCTGCTTTTTGTTTTTCGGTTTCAGTTTTGTTTTGTTTTGCTGAGGCAATTGAGATTAAGTGATTTGCTCAGGATCACCCAGCTAGGAAGTGTTAAGTGTCTGAGATCAGACTTTAACTTAGGTCCTCCTGACTTCAGGGCTGGTGCTCTATCCACTACACCAACTAGCTGCCCCTCAATCACTTTCTTAGTCATTTAAGGGACCATTGAATTCTCGAGTCATTGTGGTAGTTTTGGAGTCAAAAAGTGTTCCTGTTTAAGCTTAGAGTGTTACAGAATATTAAGCTTAGAATGACTACAGAAGCATTTACAAATAAAGTTGATCTTCAACTTTGATAGGAGTAATATTCCTAGAAAATGGTGCAAAACTAAAAAATTTAAATGTTGATACATTGAACCTATGGAAAATAGGGTGTTAAGATTCTGTGACAACCCAAACAGTAACCTTTCACTAGAGATCACTGAAGTTATGCTTTTGTACATACAATTCTTTATATACCTTATAACTATATACCTGTACCTATGACACAGTACCCATGAAATAACCCATAAAATGCAGTACACAGAATAAAACTGGTAACATGCAAAACTTTTTTTTTTTTTTAATTAAACTTTTTTTTTTTATTTATTTAGTTTTTAGTAGCTTTTTATTGACAATATATGCATGGATAATTTTTCAACATTGTCCCTTGCAAACACTTCTGTTCCAACTTTTCCCTTCCTTCCCTCCACTCCCTCCCCTAGATGGCAGGCAGTTTTATACATATTAAATATGTGATAGTATATCCTAGATACAATATATGTGTGCACAACCATACAGTTCTCTTGTACAAGAAAAATAGGATTCAGAAGGTAAAAATAACCTGGGAAAAAAAACAAAAATGCAAGTAGTCCACATTAATTTCCCAGTGTTCTTTCTCTGGGTGTAACTGATTCTGTCCATCATTGATCAATCGGAGCTGAATTGGGTCTTCTCATTGTTGAAGATATCCACTTTCATCAGAGTATATCGTCATATAGTATTGTTGTTGAAGTGTATAATGATCTCCTAGTTCTGCTTATTTCACTTGGCATCAGTTTATGTAAGTCTCTCCAACCTCTCTGTATTCATTCTGCTGGTCATTTTTTAAGCTTTTTATTTTTCAAAATATGCATGGACAATTCTTCAACATTAGCCCTTGCCAAATTCTGTATTCTTATTTCCTCCTTTCTTTCCCCCTTTCCTCCACTAAGCGGTAAGTAGTCCAATATCTGTTAAACATGGTAGAAATATATGTTAAATCCAACATATGTATATATATTTATACAATTATCGTGCTGCACAAGAAAAAAAGAGAAGCAAAATAAAATGTAAACAAACAAGAAGAGTGAAAATGTTATGTTGTGAACTACACTCAGTTCCCACAGTCCTCTCTCTGCATGTAGATGACTCTCTTCATCATTGAACAATTGGAATTGATTTGAATCATTTCATTGTTGAAGAGACATGCAAAACATTTTTCTTGTATGTTATTATTACCTAGGGTTTTGTGAGGTTTTCTGTTAATATCTTAAGTTTTTAAAATTGACTTCAGATAATATTTGTTTTCATAATATATGAAATCTACAGTACCATAAATAATTTAAAAGCAAATAAAATTCTTAAAAGTAAAACATTTTCATTTTCAAAATTTGTTATTAATCTTACATTTTACTGTGTTAGATGGCAGTATGAGTGTGTTGTATGCCTTGCTGCCGTAAACTTCTCTACGTTGGCTTCTATCTGAATTCAGAGGATAGGTTAATGGGACTTTAGTTGCTGCTATCAAGATGCCAAGACTGGAAAGGTCTTGACATCATCTTAGAGCTTAAAGGACTTGTTGTACACTCTCAGGGCATAATCAGGGAAAAAATTTTAAAGGTAAACTATGAAAATATGCAATAGATACATGGAGAGTTCTTTAAAATGGTATAGTGAATAAGACCAGAGGAGGGTCTAGTAGAGTACTAGCCACTCAACTCACTTGCAAGCATCATACCTCATTTTTTCTTTACTGTGTATAGACATGAATGTATGTGATTGTTACATGAAAGTAAAAATGAAGTTAGTAATAAAATGATGAGAATACTTGAGGACTGACTGTATTTTATGTAATTTTAGAATCATTAATGGGTATTTATTCTTTCACTAAGTTAAAAAAAAGCAAAAATAAGGACCTCTTTCTTATTCCTTAACATTTGTCATAGTTCTTTCAGATAATCTAACTAGCACAGCATATTTTAGCTAGGTTTTTCAGTGTTGCAGATTTTATGAAAATTGTTCCCAAATATATTTATTGTGTCTTAAGTTCCTTCTGGATTTAAAAAAAAAAAAAAAAAAAAAAAAGCCCTACCAGATTTTTCTTCAGATTGATACTTATAGACTTTGCATTTCAATTGTCATGTCAAAATTAGTTTACTACTTTTATATTGTACTGAAGATATTTATTAAAGTTAATTTCCACCTCTTTGTTTCTCTATGAAAGAGGGTAAACCAGAAAAATTTTCGGTGGGTCTTTTGGATCCTCCATTTCGTGTTGGAGTCCCATTTAATATTCCACTGGAGTTGCAGGACGAATTTGGTCATACTACTCAACTGGCAACTGATATTAAGCCAGTTCTTGAGGCAAGGTAATTTGAGAAAATAAATTTTAATTTTCTTTGTTATATTTATTCAAGACTTATTAACATTATTCTTATACTGTTTCAAATGATAGAAAGATTTTAAATTTTAGCATTTCTTATCTATTTGCTTTTGTTACCATAGAAAATATTTTTTCTTCTGGTTTCCCAGTGCCTAACTTAAACTACCATCGTTCCTCTGTTACATAGCTATAGGGATGTCTTTCACCTTCCCCATGCCTGACTACTCAGACCCCACTGCCAAGCTTCCTGCCAATAATTCCTTTACTCATTCCCCTTTTGAATGGAAAGTGACTTTTTTTTTTTTTAACCACCTTTGCTGAAGGGAACCCAGAATTCATACTACATTTGTACACTTTGTTGTATTTGCCAATGGCAATGGGTCAGTTCCTTCAAGTTCCCTGTTCTGTTGAATAAACACTTAATGATTTATCTCTTGCCCTGTATTGTTTAGTAATTTTAAAACATTTCTCTTTTCCTGCCTATAGTGTAAAATAATGCTTATGTGCAGAGATTCTATATTATAACTTTTATGTTTTTTTACAGTCCTTTTTTGAATAGTATAGGCCAGTGGTCCTCAAACTTTTTAAATAGGGGGCCAGTTCGTTGTCCCTCAAACTGTGGGAGGGCCGGACTATAGTAAAAACAAAAACTCACACTCTGTCTCCTCCCCTTAGCCCATCTGCCATAACCTGGCAGGCCACATAAATGTCCTCAGTTCACCACATCTGGCCTGCGGGCCGTAGTTTAAAAACCACTGGTGTAGGCAGTGTAAACTTTTTGATTTGTCATGTTGTCATGGTGAATCCAAACTTACAGAGTGGAACACATATAAATTCTGTTGAATGCAATTAATAGATCAGTTGAACAAATGTTTAATTCTATCACTAGATACTGACATTGGCCAGGGATTGGTAATATTGAATGTGATTGTATGGTCCATAATATAAATGATGAATACTTAAAAAAAAAAAAAAAAAAAAAAAAAAAGATACTCTTAGAATTGTATTGTAGGTTTGTTAGGACACTAAAATAACTTTTTTTTTTTTTTTTTTTTTTTTTTTTTTTTAAACCAGTGGCTTGTCCTTACAATATGAGGACATAAGTAAAGGACCAAATTGTGTAATTCGGGGGGTTACTGCTAAGGGTCATGTAAACTCTTATCAAGGCAAGGTAAGCCATGTATCTTAGTGTTATATTTTAAAATGTATTGATGAAGCAATATGATATGAGAGCAAACTTTTTTTTATATTGATTTTTGAACATTTCTTAAAGTAGCTATAATTTTTGATATTTGAAAAGATATTTGAAAAGTTTCATATATCATCAATTTCTTGGCATTTAGGAAATTAAAAAATATGATGGTTGAAGAGTCCAGGTTGTTTGCTATGGAAATGTTACTGTTTAGAATAATTATTGTTCCAATATTCTAATATAAAAAAGGAGATAAATTGATGAATTGAAAATTTCTTTCCTTTTTCCCCTCATTATAATGATTTTAATTAATTTGTTAAAGCCTCAATTCCTCTTTGCATCAAATATACTTACAGTTTCTTCCTTAATTATCCTCCACAAGAAGTCTTTCAATTTGAATTTTTTCTATTCTTCTGAATAAACTATTAGGATGGGGGTGAATGGGAGAGCGTGAATTTTTCTTTTTTGTACAAATTACATATTTGTTCATAAAAGTTTAGCTAACTTAAAATCCAACCCCCTCTCCAAAATTGATTTAGAAACTGCAACAGATGGAATCTTGGTGAGAAAATTAAGAAAAAAGACCAATGAGTTATTTTTCTAGCCCAATATAGAGAAAAAAATACCTCTTTGGATATTGATAACTTTTTTTAAGTTGTCCCTAAATTGGTAAATGGATGAACAAGTTATAGCATATAAATATGAAAGAGTTCAAGTTTAACTTCTTAATGTCAGAACAGAGTTTAAGAGTTAATGTGAAAACATAAGAGGTGAAGGACTCAATGCAGCATGAGGCTGGATTTGGGGCATGGACAATATAAAAATTGATTTTTTCTGATTATAGAGGTGTATAATGGCTTTTGGGGTTTGTTTTTGGGGGGGATGGGAGAGCAAGAAGACAAATGATTAAAGCAAAATACTTTGGAAAATATTCAAAATTTTACAAAAAACATCTTTTAGTATGTACAGTATTGGAGAAAGTTGTTTATTAATTTTAAAACATTTATAGTTTCCTGCCTACAGTGTAAAATAATGCTCATGTGCAAATATTTTGTATTATACCTTTTTTTTACAATTCATTTTTGAACAGTTTAGGCAGTATAAATTTGTTGACTTTTAAAGTTAGTCATAGTGAATCCAAATTTATTAAATGGAACACACATAAACTCTGTTGAATGTAATTAATAGACCAGTTGTAGAAATAATTAATTTTATCAGTAACTACTGACATTGGCCAGGGATTGGTAATATTGAATGTGATTGTATGATACATAATGAGAGAAATTAGGTAAGGAAATGCTAGTTGTATCTGATTTAAGGTAAACTTTTAGTGACAGATAGCTCTGAAGTTAAAACCTTTCATAAACCAGATAATTTTTATCTTCTGCAGATTTTGTTCATGTCAAAGCAACCTCAGTTGCTTGTTTGTAAAGTGGCAGGATTGGATTAAATATCTTGAAAGTCCTTTCCAGCTATATTCTCTAATTTTTTCCAATGACCTTTGGTATATTAAATTGTCACCATGATAAGATGTCACTTTGCTTCTAGCATATATTTGAACGTAAGTGAATTGAGATTAGTATGAATCTTCCTAGATTAAAATTTTCTAGGAAAAAAATTTGTACTTTTTATAATCTTGAAGGCATTGGGAAAAATTTTGGCTGCTGAAGCATAGCATGTGTAAGTCACTTAATCTCTCAGTGATGAAAATGTTGCAACTCTGAAACTATTGAAGGGTGGACCAAAATTGTTGGAGAATTTTTCTCACTGGACATTTCGTCTATCAGTAAAATTAAAGTGTCTAACCCCTTTTTTCAATGGGACCTTTCCTTATCCTAATCTAAGGCAGTAATAATATTCATTTTATTATTAGAATTACATATTATTAATCCATTTACTCTTTAAGTTTTCTAAGCTTTTTACCCCAGTGATTAGAAAAATCACATAAATTGGTAATAGGTAGCAAGCAAAGTTAATAATAATTTTATCTGTTTCAGTTACTTGTGTTTTTGGCTTATCTCATTTAATATGTATTCAGTACTAATTTTGGTTATTAAATAATATAAATCAGCTTTATTCTGTATGTTTTATATCAGTATATGCCGACTTTAATAAATATCAGGTTACTATATTAATTTTCTGTTGAAACTTATTTTGAAACATTAAATACTTCAAATTGCTTTTGGAGACTATTCAAATTCTTGTGTATTTAATTTAATTCATGAAATGTTTTTTTTCAACAGAACTTTAGTCTGAAGGTTATTCTACCAGGTTTAAAAGAAGAATCTCAGATTTTGAAAATTCGATTACTTCCTGGTAAATACTACTTTTAAGAGAAATTTCTGATAATATTTAATAATTTTTAACTGTGCATTTAACTTTTTAATAACATTCTTTCTAGGAAGACCAAACAGTAATATTGAAAAATGTTTCCTTCCCATTCAATTTTTTGAAATGAATATAATGTGAAAGAATATATCTTTGGTAGAAAGCACTATGAGAAGGATATTTTGAGGTATATTTGGCAATGGAAGTTTTCAGCTTGAGGCTGAGTTCTTGGTTGATTCTGAGTGTTGATTTAAATGACCTTTTAGATTCTTTGATAGAGGAAAGCTTTTAGGCTCAAATTTATTATTTTCTAATGTATTTTGTTATGTATAGTCATTCATGATCTTATGAGGTCTTTCTTATATTGTAGAAAAAGTGAGTATATGTGTTTGTGCACACACATTATAGCTAATAACCAAATTATAGGGACTAATTCCCATACCTATTTTGGGAAAAAACTTTCTTGTCCCACACACAGTATTATCTCTAAAATGACCGAGTCGTATTAGATGGTTTTTGAGGTTTCTTAGATGTTTGATTGTTGCTAGAAAAAAAGGCAATTTTTACTATTATATGACATCTTTTGTACTTTACCATATAAATATCTTGTCAGATTAGTCATGAAGAAAGTGTGTTGAACTATAAAATTCTACAAAAGTATAAGGGAAATGTTGGCTCAAATTTTGCAAGGAGTTGTTGGTTTTATATCATTCTTCATCTATGTAGTAAATTGTGATCAGCAGTTAGCATACATTTATTCAGAAGTATTTAAAATCATGTTCAGGTTATTGAAAGAATTTAAATGTGGCATGTTTCTAGAAAAGTATGATTATATAATTTGGGAACGATAATTATATGTCACTACATTTACATATAAACACCAAACTTTTGTAAATTTTGTTTGGCTAAATAGAAGTAGAGAATTATTTAGATTTTTCCTTTTGGAGAATTTAAAATTTTTAGAAAAAATCTAATAAAGTAAAAATGATTTCCAGTGGCACTCTTTTTTTCCCCTTTATTTTTCTTCGTTTGTAATGTAAGTTTTTCCATTCACTGCTGTGGTTACTTGGTATTACTTGACAGTTTCAGTATTGTTTTGAACCTTTAAAATTGAATGAATTAATACATTAATTATGCCAGTATAGTATAATAGATGGAATGCCTATCTTACACCTAGTAAGACCTAGATTGAAGTTCTACTTCTGAAACATTGTGTTTCTCTGACTTTGAGCAAGGTACAACTTCAGTATTCTAGGTAACCCATAAAGATTACAATCTGCTGAGAAGATACCATCTTGCATTAGCATAGGTAATTTCTTTACTTGAGCATTTTTTTATAGCAAATCATCCCCATCTTCTATCATTTTTCTTTAAAAAAAATTTCAGAGGAAAAATAAAATTACAGAGAAATCTCAGCTTATAAATAATATGAATCTTGGTCTATAAATAATATATGTTAATGCATGGAATGTCGATAGATAGCATTTGTCATTTGGATAGAAATAATAAAATATGATCTCTTGGCCTCTCTGAAATATTTTTTTTCAATCTTATGAAAATAGGTACTTAAAATACATGAAATAATATTTCCATATTTGAAGTTGTAACTTGATTCCATATTGGGATTTTTCTCATAGGACCTCCTCATCAATTGAAAGTGAAACCAGATTCTGATTTTCTGGTCATTGAAAATGGAACAGCTTTTCCATTTCAGGTAGAAGTTTTAGATGAATCAGGAAATATCACAGCACAGCCCAAATTGATTGTTCATTGTAAGGTAAGTGAGTGGGTTTTTGTCTTTAATTTTCCCTTTCTAGGTAACAAAGACCACATATTTTATAAAGTTGGTGATGTTGTGTACTGTTATAGTTGCTGGATGTCTGAATTTTCAGCATTCACTAGATTTTGACTGAAAATACAAAATATGGCCATAACATTAACATGTCTTGAGAGATAGTGCTCAAAAAAATTGTTAAGTCCTTTAAAATCTTAGCAGTTCTACATAGTTCTTTTGAGAAGTGGATTTTTGTGGAAAATGATATTTTTTGTTTTTCTGACAATTTCATCACAGTTTCTCCAGTATAAAGACTAAGGGTAGGAAAGGGAGGAGATATAGATGAAGAGAAATGGAAAGAGAAGTATAAAATTAGTGAGAGTATGATTTCTATTTTGAAATGTTTTTATTTTATTTTAGCATGTTAAAAACTGCTTTCACTCAGAAATGAGTTCAAACTTATCAGCATTTTAAATTTAAATTATCAACGTTTAGGAGTAAATGTACACATATTTATAGATAACCTATGTATATAAAACCTATAGTGTTCATTTGAGCAACTTTATTAGAATTTTATGAATAATGATATAATTTTGATTTGGATTCTTAAATTAGCTTGTATATCTCATATAGTTTTTAGGTGCTCCAAACCTTCCTGTCTACAGTGTGGATTGTAGTAATGCTGGAACTAGTATTTTAACTGGACCTCCATTTCATGTACAGAATATAAAGAAAGACCACATACTTAAAGCAAGAATTGAAATACCAGTAAGTTGCTATTATTGTTATTAATAGGTTTTTTAATAGCATTTTATATACAGATATATAAGGATACATTTTGTCAATATATAACCCCCCCTCAAAGATATGTTTTCACTTAATAAAATATATAGACCAATGTGCTACTTGGACCATGAAACACTGTTGTCTATTTCTATCTATTCTATTTGTGATAGAAAAAGTCATACATGTTATTGTCCTGCCACATATATCTATTTTGTATAATTTTTTTTAGAAAGGAACTCATACTGAAATAAGAGCAAGCTGTTATAATTTGAATCATTTTGAGGAAACATATGTATGATTTTCTCATATATATCTAGTTCCCTGCCTTTGCTTTCTTGGATTCATTATTAATACTGAGTATATGTGCTGATAAAATTACAATCAGGTTGTTAAAGTTTTTTTGTATTTTGTTTTTTCATTTGCATGTAAAAAATAATTTTTTTGAATTCTAAATTCTCTTCTTCCCTTCCTTTCTCCCTCCTTGAGAAGGAAAGAAATTTGATACAAATTATACATGTGCAGTCATGCAAAACATTTTCATATTAGCCACAATGCAAAAAAAACCACAAAACAACTTCCAAGAAAAGGAAGTTTTGAAAGTATGTGTTGATCTGCATCCAGACTCCCATTAGCTCTTTCTCAAGATTCCATCATAAGTTCTTTGAGATTGTCTTGGATCATTATAATGCTGAGAATAGATAAGTCATTCATAGTGGTTCATTGTACAGTACTGCTGTTACTATAGTGCAGCTTTCTCCTGATTCTATGCCCTTCACTTTACATCAGTTCATCTAAGTCATTCCAGGTTTTCTGAACCCATCGTGCTTGTCATTTCTTATCACACAATAGTATTCCATCACATCCATATAATACAACTTTACAGTCAGATCTTGATATATGATACATAACAATTTAATATTAGAATCTTATTTTCTCCTAGACTATTCCCCTTAGTCCTAGAATAATCAGAATGATTTTTTACATTATAAGTTTCCTGAGGACAAGTACTGGCTTTTGCCTTTGTTCTGTATTTAATGCAGAGTAGACATTTAGGAAATGCTTATTGGCTGACTTATTTCCTAGGATAAATTTTTTTTTTTTTTTTTTAAATAAATAATAGCTTTTTAGGGACAGCTAGGTGGCACAATGGATAGAGCACCAACCCTGAAGTCAGGAGGACCTGAGTTCAAATCTGGTCTCAGACACTCAACCCTTCCTAGCTGTGTGACCCTGGGCAAGTCACTTAACCCCAATTGCCTCAGCAAAAATAAACAACAAATAAATATATAATAGCTTTTTATTTTATTTTTTATTTTTAAATTAATTTTATATTTATAATTTTTTGACAGTATATATGCATGAATAATTTTTTTTTATAACATTATCCCTTGTATTCATTTTTCCAGATTTTCCACTCCCTCCCCTAGATGACAGGCAATCCCATACATTTTACATGTGTTACAGTATAACCTAGATATAATATATGTGTGTAAATCCAATTTTCTTGTTGTAAGTTAAATATTGGATTACGAAGGTATAAGTAACCTGGGTAGATAGACAATAGTGCTAACAGTTTACATTCACTTCCCAGTGTTCCTTCTCTGGGTGTAGTTGTTTCTGTCCATCATTGATCAGCTGGAAGTGAGTTGGATCTTCTTTATGTTGAAGATATCCACTTCCATCAGAATACATCTTCATACAGTATTGTTGTTGAAGTATATAGTGATCTTCTGGTTCTGCTTATTTCACTCAGCATCAGTTCATGCAAGTCTCTCCAAGCCTTTCTGAATTCATCCTGCTGGTCATTTCTTACAGAGCAGTAATATTCCATAGCCTTCATATACCATAATTTACCCAACCATTCTCCAATTGATGGACATCCGTTCATTTTCCAGTTTCTAGCCACTACGAAAAGAGTTGCTACAAACATTTTGGCACACACAGGTCCCTTTCCCCTCTTTAGTGTTTCTTTGGGATATAAGCCTAGTAGTAGCACTGCTGGATCAAAGGGTATGCACAATTTGATAACTTGTTGGGCATAGTTCCAAATTGCTCTCCAGAATGGCCAGATTCTTTCACAACTCCACCAACAATGTATTAGTGTCCCAGTTTTCCCACATCCCCTCCAACATTCATCATTATTTGTTCCTGTCATCTTAGCCAATCTGACAGGTGTGTAGTGATATCTCAGAGTTGTCTTAATTTGCATTTCTCTGATCAATAGTGATTTGGAACACTCTTTTCATATGAGTGGATATAGTTTCAATTTCATTATCTGAGAATTGTCTGTTCATATCCTTTGACCATTTATCAATTGGAGAATGGTTTGATTTCTTATAAATTAGGATCAATTCTCTATATATTTTGGAAATGAGACTTTTATCAGAACCTTTAACTGTAAAAATATTTTCCCAATTTGTTACTTCCCTTCTAATCTTGTTTGCATTAGTATTGTTTGTACAGAAACTTTTTAGTTTGATGTAATCAAAATCTTCTATTTTGTGATCAATAATGATCTCTAGTTCTCCTGGTCATAAATTCCTTCCTCCTCCACAGGTCTGAGAGGTAGACTATCCTCTGTTCCTCTAATTTAT
Source organism: Sminthopsis crassicaudata (assembly GCF_048593235.1). Classification (NCBI taxonomy): domain Eukaryota; kingdom Metazoa; phylum Chordata; class Mammalia; order Dasyuromorphia; family Dasyuridae; genus Sminthopsis; species Sminthopsis crassicaudata. The sequence goes on along the minus strand of NC_133617.1, from coordinate 229,744,426 downwards.
TTATGATCTCATTCTTTATGCCTAAATCATGGACCCATTTTGATCTTATCTTGGTATATGGTGTTAAGTGTGGATCCATATCTAATTTCTGGCATACTAATTTCCAGTTTTCCCAACAGTTTTTTTCAAATAATGAATTTTTATCCCTAATGTTGGTATCTTTGGGTTTGTCAAATGCTAGATTGCTATAGTTGTACCCTTTTTTGTCCTTTGTACTTAATCTGTTCCACTGATCGACTGGTCTATTTCTTAGCCAATACCAAATGGTTTTGGTGACTGCTGCTATATAATATAGCTTTAGATCACCTTCGTCTGACTTTTTTTTTTTTCATTAATTCTCTTGAAATTTTTGACCTTTTATTCTTCCATATGAACTTTGTTGTTATTTTTTCTAGGTCAATAAAATAGTTTCTTGGGAGTCTGATTTGTATAGCACTAAGTAAATAGATTAGTTTGGGGAGTATTGTCATCTTTATTATATTCTCTCAGCCTATCCATGAGCACTGGATGTCTTTCCAAATATTTAAATCTGACTTTATTTTTGTGGCAAGTGCCTTGTAATTTTGTTCATATAATTCCTGACATTTGTTTGGAATGGAATTTCTCTTTGTATCTCTTGCTGTTGCAATTTATTGGTGATGTATAAAAATGCTGAGGATTTATGTGGATTTATTTTGTGCACTTTTTATTTTCAAAATATATACAAAGATAGTTTTCAACCTTCATCCTTGCAAAATGTTGTGTTCCAAAATTTTTCTTCCTCCCTTTCCCCCACTTCCTTCCCTAGAGAACAAGTAATTGAATATATGTTAAACGTGCAATTGATAGATAGCTTTCTCATTTGAGAAATGTGACTCATGGCTTTAATCAACTTCTGGTATGGGTTAGGCAGTGATTTTTATTGATGTAAATGTTAAATTTGCTTATTCTTTAATCAGTTTCCTTAAGAAAGCCTTTATAACTTCTGCTTTCCTAAGGAGAAAACTCTGGAAATGGTTATAAGCTGAAGATCTATAATTTCTTGAATGAATGAAATGTTTTGTTTGGGGATTTTTGTAAAGCAATTGGAAATAAGTGATTTGCCCCAGGGTCACATATATAGTAAGTTGTAAGTGTCTGAGGTCAGATTTGAACTCAGTTCCTCCTGATTTTAGGACCAGTGCTCTAACCACTGTGCCACCTAGCTGCCTGTTTAATTTAATTTTCTAGGGAAACTAAGAAGTAAGTTTTTAATACACTTTCACACTGGGTTCTTAATTCTAATGGTATCCTCAGCTCTTCAGTTACTAAGTCTTTGTTTATTCTTTTCCAATGTTCTCTAAACATCTTTTTCTTTTTCAGTGAGCTGAAAAAGTTCAGATCTTCATCATATTTTTCTCCTGAGTATTGCAGTAGCCTCTTAATTGGTCTCTCTATCTCAAAATCCCTTCCTATTCCTATCTCCTTTAACTAGTCAGCAAAATGATTTTCCTAAAAGAGCATATACCCATGTTGGACTGAGATCTACCACCCAACCCAGGCTTTGGCTGGTTCAGGCCTCTCGTTTTACTTCTGGGTTTAAATATAAGTCGTTTTTAATTTAAAGCTCTTTGTAGTTTAAGACTCTACTTTTCAAGTCTTGTTATTCCATTATTTCCCTTCACACATGGTATAGCACAAATGTTACACATATGATTATAATGTTGATGGATAGTTCAAATGAATTAATAATTCTGGCAAAATTTCAAACAATGTATCAAAAAAATATGGCAATATATTTAGTACTCCATACTCATAGTCTCATAGTCCTCTATCTCTGAAGCAAAAGGAGGCACCTTCTCATGTTTCTTTTTTTAGTTGTTAAAATTTTGCATCAGTGTGTCAATTGCATTGTTATTTTTCTTTCCATTTCCTTCATTTTTGTCTTTGTTTGTATTTTTTTTTTTGTCAAAAGTAGACTTTCCATTGTACTTATCAGAAATGCATATGTGCTACTATTTAGCCATTTCTAATAAATGTATAAAGGATTCTAATATCATTGCCTTTTGAAAAAGTTTGATATTTTTCTAAACTCACAATATGGTATAAGGTGACATTGTAGGAAATAATAAAAGAGTGGAAAAGTTAGCAGGAAAATTTATTTCATAAAATGATCAAGTTGTTGTTCAGTTTTGTATTTTTATTGTTTTTTCCTACTAGAGTTGTAAAGATGTACAAGCTATAGAGAAAACTATCAGATTGCTCCCCAGTAGCCATGTTGCAAAACTGCAGATATTCAGTGTAGAAGGACAGAAGGCAATTCAAATCAAACACCAGGATGAGATTAACTGGATAGCTGGAGATGTCATGCACAATCTCATTTTTCAAATGTACGATGAAGGAGAAAGAGAAATTATTCTAACATCTGCTTTAGCTGAAAAAATTAAGGTAAGTCTCATGATAAAGTTCTTTCCCCAAAACTATTTTATTATAAACATTTTATACAGAGTCTCTTTACAACCAGTAACATATTATTCTTATGTAGATTTCTTATTAGGAACAAAATTGGTATCAAATACAATTCTAATTCAAATGTAGTAACTATAAATATAAATTTGAGGAAAAGGCTATTGGTGAATTTTGTCATTAAGTTAGCTGTTTTTATTTGCCAAAAATTCTTAGTTAAATTGTAATTTGATACTTTAACAGAATCTTATTTGTTTGCATTTTGTCTTTTATCACTTTTTCTATTTCTTCGTGTAATAATTATTACCAGTTGGGTAACAGGTTGAATAGGGAGTTTGGTGTGTATCATTTGAGCCCTACTAGGGCTAACAAATGATTTGGTGGTCATGCAATAGAATGGCAAACTCCTGAATTGTGTTAGGGGGTATTGTGTGATGAATAACTTAACTGTATTTTTTTTCAATTTACATTATAGTCATGGTGTTTATGATTTCCTGGTTTTGCTTATTTCATTTTTTTATTACTTCATTTCAAATCCTATTTTTCCTCATTATTTCATATTTTTTGTTTCTTGGAATACTGTAATTTTTTTGTATTCAAGTTCTACCTATAGCTCTTCCCTAGTCAATAGACATTTCCTTTGTTTTCAGTACTTTATATAAATTTAATAAATTTATATAAATTTAATCCTTGCAGCAATCCTTTGAATTTGTGGTGTAAATATGATTCCCATATTATAGATGAGGAAAATATCCCTTATAGATCCTTTTTAGCTTGCTCAAGGTACTTTGTGCATGATACCATTTGAGACACAAATTATTCAGAAGAGTAAAAAAATTTCCTGCAAATGCTAAATTTTATGGTTTAATAGTTTTTATGACTGAAAGTTTGGTTATTCCCACTATATTACATATCTAGATTTCCTCCCTGAGAATTTTGCTTAAACTATAATATTCCAGGAATATAACAAGTTTCTAATGGTTTATGTGTGCATATGTATTTGTCCACATAACCCACACAAATGTGCATTTTTCTCTTCTAGGTTAATTGGACACCTGAGATTAATAAGGAACAGTTGCTGCAGGGTTTCCTACCTGATGTACAAGTACCAGCATCTGTGAAAGATATGAGATATTGTCAGGTTTCATTTCAGGATGATCATGTGTCATTGGAGAGTGCATTTACTATAAGGTCTGTACATTTTTCTGTTTTTCAAGTATTTTTAAGTTAGTATTTTTTAAAATGATAAAAAAAAAGTTTTTTGTTTTTAATATATACTCCTATTTGTACTAATATATATATATATATGAAATGTACATGATAGAAAAATATCAGTTTACATGAAATACAGTAGGTTATTTCTAGAATTGAGCTTTTCTGGAAAATTTTTTAAAAAGTCTTTGGAAGTCATATAGTTAGTATATAATAAGTCACAAAATCTTTATTCCCAAGGTGTTAGAATAAACAGTATTTAGAAGATGAATTTCCAGCATTTTTAGTTGATTATATAAAAAATGTAAAATGTAGTCTCTGACCTCAAGGAACTCTTACTGTTAAGTTGGGAAGAAGACAGGCAAATAGACATGTGCAAACCTGTTATATGTAGGATAGATAGGAATAGGAAATAATTAAGAGAATGAAGTCAGTAGAATTGAGGTGGGTTGGGAAAGGCTGCTTGCAAAAGATGAAATTTCAGTTGGAACTTAAAAGAAGCTAGGGAAGTCATAGACAGAAATAAGGAGGGAGAACATTCTAGGCATCAGAGAAAACCAATAAGCATGTGTCATGTCTTGTTGATGGAACAGCCAGGAGGCCAGTGTCATTAGATCAAAGTGTATGTGATAGCAGGGAAATAAAGTATAAGAGGTAGGGGAAAAGGAAGGGACTAAGTTAGGAAGGACTTTCTGTTTTGTTTTGTTTTTCTCCTCAATAGCATTTTTCCAATTACATGTAAAGATAGTAGTCACTAGTTTCTGAAACCTCAGAGAGGTTGAAGAAGATGAGGATTGAGAAAAAGCCATTGGATTTGTTACCTAAGGGATCATTGGTAATTTTGGAGAGAGTAGTTCTGGTAGAATATTAATAAGTTCTGAAGATAGATTGTAAAAAGAGAATGGTAGAAAAAGTAGTTACATCTATTTTCAATGGCCTTTTGAGTTGTTTAGTCACAAAAGGAAGAAGAGATAAAGAATGATAGTGGTGCTAAAAGTATTAAGTGAGGGTTTTTAGGGAAAACTCCAAAGCTTGCAGGCATTGAATAAAGAGAACAGCCTAATTGTAAGGTTTATAGACAATAAAGAAGGAGCCAGTAGTCAGGAAGAGATTGAAAATAAGAGAGTAGGAATGATAGAGGGGCAGTCTATTGAAGGAGATGAGATAGAATTAGATTGCTTGAGTAAGAAAGGGTTAGCCTTAGTACTAGAAGTAAAATCACCTCTTCATGAGAGACAACATGGAATCCAGTGATGTTCAAGGAACAGTGAGGAGATCAATATCCCTGGATTTTATATGTAATACATGGAGAGGACTAAGTTGTAACAATATTGAAAAGGTAGGAAGGACCAGATTATGCAAGTCTTAAATAAGCCTTAGCAGAGGATTTTATAGTTTATCCTGGAGGAAATAGAAAACCATTGCAGTTTATTGAAGATTATACCTGTGTTAGGAAAATCCAGCAGAGTTGGAGAATGGATTTAAGTGTGTTAAGATTTTAAGCAGGGATACCAAACAGACTATATTTAATATTGAATTTGTGATTGCGCTATATAGAAGAGAGTTTTGAGAGGGGTACTATAAGAAGTCATTTTTACTTTGTAAGCAGCAACTCTAAATCTTAAGAATTACAGAGCTGGAAGTGGGTATCTACTAGCTTGAGGACAGGGGAAAATTTATCTATTCATTAGAATACTTAATTGATCAGAGCAGGTCAGGTGGGTATTGCAGTGAAAGGGGGCATTAATAATAGACAGTCCATGGTAGTATTCATTCTTCTGTCCTCTTCCAGTCTTTTATCCGATATCCTGAGACAAGGCTGGGAAAATTGCTAAATACAAGAATGACATGTGGCAAGAGAGACTTCTAATCTTCGATAAGATTAGAACAACTATAAGAATAGAAACAACTATTTCACTGTGTTTTCAGCACAGTTATCATGAGTATCTATGACTTTGGCCTAACCCTGATCATCGGTATGAAAGTACCAGTGTTTCTTCTTTCTCAGCCATGTACATGAATACATTTTCCTTCATTATTTTTTATCAATGGAACACTCTGCTTATATCAGTGGTAGCTGAATAGATTCTGCCCTGAGGAGGTCTCCAGCCCCTATTAAAACCTACCAGGGCTGGTATCAAGACCCCATTGGCAATGAATCAGAGATGATTCATCTCCTTAGTAGGGATTGCCCTCATTTTCTTGGGGGCAATTGCTGATCTTATACTAACACAAAAGGAGAAAATAAAAGCATACAGGGGAGAGAAAATTGTGTATTATATCAAAAAAAGTCAATAGAGTAGAGATGTCTGTTGCATTATCAAAATCACACCCAAAGGTAACTATGAGGAGAGAGGAGGTATTCTCCATTATCTATTTAGAAGGATGAAGGTAAACCAAACTCAAAACAGCATTGTAGTTTGAGGCATTATAAGAGTGACCTAAGCCCTACCCGTCCCATATTCTTCCAAACTATGTTGTATAGCTTTAAGTCCTCAAAGACTTCAGTGGAATCAAAGTTGCAAAGGGCCATTTAAAGAAAAATGATGGCCATAGTCAGCCTTATTTAATCTATGGTAATTTATATATAAGAAATATCATTAAAGACACCAGATACATGGATGACTAGAAAAAGTGATAGACTCTTTGTGTGATTACAGTGAAGGATCATAAGTTGTACAGTCTTGTGCTGTTTGAAGTATTAAATTTTATACTGGGGACTGCAAGCCCAATGTGAGTCATTAGTGTGGCAACAAAACAAATGAAAATAATGGACTTCATTATGTGCTTAAGATGAAGAATTTGATTTGATAGGTTAGGATATCTACCATACTCTTGTCTTGTTCAAACTACATGTAAAATATAATTCTGGATAATGCATTTTAGAAGATGCCAGTAAAGCATCCAGAGAAGAATGATCAGGAATATGAAAAGCTCTGAAATGTTTTTTAAACACTTAAAAGTACAAGTTATGTTCAGAGACTAAAACAGTGTGTTCAATAAGTTTAATTTTACATGAGAATTAGTTGAAATAATTGAGGAACATATCTGTCTTCAAGCTTTTGATAGCTGTCAATATGAAGGAATAAATTTATTCTACTTAACTCTAGAGAATGGAATTACAAACACTGGGTAGAAGTTTTAAAACATCGAGTTTGGGTTGGATAAAAAGAAAAAAGTCCTAACATTAACAGCTATCCAAAAGTTCCGTAGAGTACCTCACAAAGTATGTATGAAATGTCCCCTTACAGAAATTCTGCAAGTGGAAATTGGATAATCACTTGTTAGATATTAGGTACAGGGTTTATATGGGTGTGGTTTGTTCTAGTTGATTTCTAAAGCCTATTCCAGTTTTGAGACTCATTGAATATATTCTTTTTTTTCTTTTTCTTTTCTTTTTCTGAGGCTGGGATTAAGTGACTTGCCCAAGGTCACACAGCTAGGAAGTGTTAAGTGTCTGAGGCCAAATTTGAACTCGGGAGTCTTCGTGAATTCAGAGCTGGTACTCTATCCACTGCGCCACCTAACTGCCCCTCAGTGAATATATTCAATTAAATTCAGAAGACATTGATGAAATACAAATGTTTTTGCAAAGCATTTTAGGAATACAGAGACAGATAAAAAATTGTCTGTGCCCACAAGGAGCTTAAGTTCTACAGGGAGAATATAGTATTTGTGCAGATAAGTGAACTCAATATACTTTGAGTAGAGAAACGTCCTTTACAAGTATAGACATTAGGATAGTCTTGTAGGAGGTGGCATCTTATTTGAGCCTTAAAGGAAACCAATGATTGTGAAGCAGACATCCTGTACATGTGTAGAGGATGAAAAAAGGAGTCCATTCTGTACCAATGCAGGGAGATCCTACCGTGATAAAATTTGGGATCCTTTTTAAGTTTTCTGGGCAGATTATTCTTTTGCTTATTTCTGTGGTTGTACTCATATTGTACTTGTTTGATTTGATTAGGAGGTTTGTTGTTGATCATTTGTTTTTTCAGTTGTGTTCCAACTCTTTGTGACTCTATTTGGGGTTTTCTTGGCAAAGATACTGGAGTGGTTTTCCATTAACTTCTTCAGCTTATTTTACAAATGAGGAATTCAGACAAATAGGATGCAGTGACTTGGCCAAAGTCACACAGTAGTAAGTGTCTGAGGCCAGATAGAACTCATAGAGATTAATTTTCCAGACTTCAGAGCTGTCACTAATTTACTCTTGTCACTTAGCTCTGTGATATTTTTGATAGGGCAATATAAATTTCTATTTTAAAAGTTTCTTTAATTAATGACTTAAGGAAAGTTTTATAATTTATGAACTCATTTCAGACCACTGCCTGATGAACCAAAACAACTTAAATGCAAGTTAAAAGGAGGAAAAACAATACAAATGGGTCAAGAGCTTCAAGGAGAAATAGGTTAGTGTGACATATTCTTCTAAACAATACTTCTATTCAGAATTTCTTGTTATAAAAGGATTGAAGGATCATAAATTTTTTTTAATTGGAATGAGTTATGGCAAGGATAATAAGGCAATGAGGATGGTAGCGATCATCATCTAGGCTCATAAGAATGTATGATGAATGGCAAATATGAATGATTTTTAAAATACTTAATGAATGCAGTGGAAAGAATACGAACGTATGAGTCAAGAGAATTGAATTTTTTTTTCTTAACTCAAGAGTTCTACCTATGTAACTTTGTGGAAGTCATTTAAATATATATGAATGTTTCCTGAACTACATATTGGGGATAAATATACTTACTACCTTTGTTGTAAAGTACAAATGACAATAAAGTATGTTCAAAGCTTTCTGTGATAGTATATTTCTGTGACTTCATTGATGTAAAGAATTTCCTACCCTATACACACCAGCAATTGTTCTACAACTTAAAGTCTTAAATAATGCATCTCATTGAGACGCTCTGTGTCCCAAGGTCACAGAGCAAGTGTGTTTCAGGGTCTTAACTTGAAGCTGGATCTTCCTGACTGTGGGGCCAAAACATAACTACCACTTCATGTGCCTTTCTCCGTCTCATAACTGTAACAGAAATCTAACAAACATACATTGGGGTTCCATATCTCTGAACATTTGCAGGTTCAATTTTTTTCTTTTGGCCACCTTCTGTGGGTTGTAAACTGAAATAATCTCTAATACCCCAAAAGACAGCAAGGTATGTTGACTAGCGAGCCTGACACTGGAGTAGGAAGACCTGGACTCAGTTTTTGTCTTGGTTACAAATTGGCTATATGAACCTGAGCAAATCCCTTTTTTTCCTCAATGCTCAAAACAGCTATAACACTGGTACAGGTTCCATGCTAATGGAATTATAGATCTAGTCTCAATTTTTATTTTTACAATATTTAATTTGTTTTTGAATTAGTAACATTTTAGAATTGATTTCATTAAAATAATCATGTCAGTAAAACATTTTACTTTTGTTTTTAAAGAGATAATAATTACAGATCAGTATGGAAATCAGATACAAACATTCACATCAAGCTGTTTAAGTTCTTTGGGAATTTCTGGAAATGGACTTGATAAATCCAATTTGAAAATTGCTTGGCAGGTAAGACTTGATTTGAAAAAATATTTGTGTATGATTTATTTTACATATTATAAAAATGGATATAATCTAGAAACTTTTATGTGGTAATTTTTGAATTTTTTTCATATAGAACCCCATTTAAAAATGGATTTTCAGATAGGTTTTTCTCTTGCCATATATTTTAAGAGATTTATTGGGGGCAGGGGAGTAGAGTAATATTTGTCATGCAATGATGCATGATTCAAAATTATAAAAATAAATAAATTAGATATCTTATTGAGATAGATGATATTGGAAAACCTTGGTATATTTTGTCATTAATTGTAATGTTCTAGAACTCAATAAAATTCAAATAGTAAAATAGTTGATTGGCTTTACTTTGTAGTGGTGGGAAACTATGGATATAAACACACAGTATTCTTTTTAAAATTCCATCTTCATCATATATTCTTTCATCAGCTCCCAGTGCTTCTTTGTTGTCTTCTATGTACTAAAGGTAAAAAGCACTTACTAACTTTGAAGGTTTCAGTCTGTCCAAATTTATTTTTCAATATTTTTCAGGAACTACTTCCTTGTTTGTTCTCTGTACAATACATATTTTAAGTGGACTGAGCAGTTTTTGATGTTTAATCCCTTCCCTGGAATATCTAAATTCTATCTATTAAGGACCATGTCTCTGACTACTTCAAATAATCATCCTTTCCACCTTCTCTTGATCTGAGTGCTTAGTATAATACCTGGCATATAGTAGACACTTAAAAAAAATTCTAGCTGACTGATTGATTAGATTCCTGTTGCCCTTATAATTAGTACCATGTAGTTTAATATTTCATTTTATTATTTGTTAGTGTATGCCACAGAAAATTCTACATATTTTAAGCTTAATAGTTTAATGAATGAATGTATTTTTAAATGGATTGACAAGATCATTGGTGAAGTCTCTGGAAACTTTGGGACCATATGTTAGGTTTATTTGCTTTTCTTTTTGTGTTCAGCATAGTACTAAAAAGATACTTACTATAAATTTTTAGTTGACTGAGATTTATCAATCAAAAAATAAAGCCTAATAAATAATTAATTTATTGAATTTTAAAAAGACTAAACATATTTCTCTTTGGTAATTTATCTTTATTATTAGGAGAGCACACAGACTATCATTATAAAAGGCATAAAGTTTAATCCAGGTCTTCCTGGAAGCAAGGAGCTCTGCTTTGCATGGCGTGAATTTTCTGACTTTGTCCGGGTACAACTAATTTCAGGACCACCAGCTAAACTTCTCCTGGTAAATTGGCCAGAGTTAACAGAGGTAAGTAGGATTTCTGATTTGATCAAATATGAATGATATTTAATGAATATATTTTGAGTATAGCTTTCAGGGACATGGATCATTGTTCTAAAGCCAGAGGGCACTTCTTTTGCTATCTAATCCAGCCCTCTCTTTTTATAGATAATGAATTAAATTATTTTAGATACTTTTAGTAATATAATTTATATTTCACTTTTTTAGTAGCTTCTTTTTGCAAAAGTAAAATTATATTTAAAGCATTTAATTCCTCTTTGACTTTACTGATAGAAATAAATGATGAAATTCCAATAGACTTGTGATGAAGAAAGCGATCTGCATACAGAGAGAAATAAAGATTGGAGACTGAAAATCATAACATAGTTTTTTGTTGTTTGCTTGCGTTTTGTTTTCTTTCTCTCTCTTTTTTTTTTTATCTGATTTTTCTTGTACAGCATGATAATTGTGGAAATATGTATAGAAGAATTGCACATGTTACTTGCTGTCTAAGGGAGAGAGAGAGGTGAAGGAAGGGAGAAAAAATTTGGAGCACAAGATTTTGCAAGAGTAAATGTTGAAAGCTATGCATATAGTTTGAAAATAAAAAGCTTAAAAAAAAAAAAGAAAGAAAGAAAAATGGTGAGTGGGGAAGGGGAAAGCATGTGTTTATGTTAAAGAATTTGTAGGCAAGAAAAGATACCAGTGACTAGCTTTGAGGGTCTTCAGCATGAGATTGAATAATAGCATGCTAGGTTTGGGTTAGAGGATTTTTGTTCAAGTCTTAGTTGGATTAATGCAGAACTTCTTAAACTTTTTCCACTGGTGATTTCTTTTAGCCCAGGAAATTTTTATGAGCTTCTGGGTACATAGGTATATAAAATAGGTTTACAGATCAAATATTTACTGATAATAAATCACAAATAAATGTATTTTATTGCAATTCTTTAATACACATGTAATCTTACAATTTACTAATTTGTTTATTCCTTATTTAGCATTTGTTTTTTAAATAGCTTTTTATTTTTCCAATACATGCAAAGATAGTTTTTCAACATTCATCTTTGCAAAACTTTGTGTTCCAATTTTTTTTCTTTTTTTTCCCTCCCCCTATCACTAGACAGCAAGCAATCTAGTATAATTTAAACATGTGCAATTCTTCTGAATACATTTCCATATTCGTCATGGTGAACAAGAAAAATTAGATCCAAAGGGGTAAAAAAAACAACAAACAAAATACCACCACCACCAATAAAAGGTCACATTTAGTCTCCATAGTTCTCTCTCTGGACATGAATGGCTTTTTCCATCATAAGTCTATTGAAATTGCCTTGAATCACCTCATTGTTGAAAAGAACCAAGTCCATCACAGTTAATCATCACATAATCTAGTTGATGCTGTTTATATTGTTCTCTTGGTTCACTTCATTCAGTATCAGTTCATGTAAGTCTGTCCCAGCTTTTCTTAAATCAGCCTGCTCATTATTTCTTTTTCTTTCTTTCTTTTTTTTATTTTATAATTTTAAAATTTTTTTGACAGTATATATGCATGAGTAATTTTTTTTTTTTTTTTATAACATTATCCCTTGTATTCATTTTTCCAAATTATCCCCTCCCTCCCTCCCCTAGATGACAGGAAATCCCATACATTTTACATGTGTTACAGTATAACCTAGATACAATATATGTATGCAAATCCAATTTTCTTATTGCACGTTAAATATTAGATTCCGAAGGTATAAGTAACCTGGGTAGATAGACAGTAGTGCTAACTATTTACATTCACTTCCCAGTGTTCTTTCTCTGGGTATAGTTGTTTCTGTCCATCATTGATCAACTGGAAGTGCTGCTCATTATTTCTTACAGAAAATAGTATTCCATTACATTCATATATCATAACTTATTCAGCCATTTTCCTACTAATGGGTTAAGTTCACAAGACTCAACTCAATTCTAGTTTCTTGCCAAAAAGTTGCTGCTACAAACAATCTTGCACACGTGGGTCCTTTTCCTTATCTCTTTGGGATATAGACCCAGTATACTGCTGGATCAAAGCTTATGCACAGTTTGATAGTCCTTTGGGAATAATTCCAAATTACTTTCCAGAATGGTTGGATCAGTTTACAATTTCACCAACAATGTATTAGTGAACCCATTTTCCTAGCTCCCCTCCACCATATTTCATTAACCTTTCTTGTCATGTTAGCCAATTTGAGAGGTGTATAGTGGTAACTCAGCATTGTCTTAATTTTCATTTCTTTAATCAATAGTGATTTAAAGCATTTATTGTATGACTAAAAATGGTTTTAATTTCTTGATCTGAAAATTGTTTATATTTTTGGACCAATTATCAATTAGGGAAAGAATTGTATTATAAATTTGAGTCAATTTTCTATTTATATATTTTTAAAATGAGACTCTTTATCAGAAGCACTGGATGTAAAAACTTTTTTTCTCAACTTTCTGCTTCCCTTTTAATCTTCGCTACATTGATTTTGTTTGTACCAAAACTTTTATGTTTAATATGAGCAAAATATAACTATTTTGCATTTCATAATGTTCTCTAGTTCTTCTTTGGCCATTGATTTCTTGTTTCTTCATAGACTGACAGGTAGACTATCCCTTGTTCTCCTAATTTGCTTTATAGTATTCACCTTTTGTGTACAAAAAGCGTGAACCCATTTCATCTTTATCTTGGTACAAAATATACGTCATTGCCTAGTTCCTGCCATAGTGTTTTTCAGTTTTCCCAGCAACTTTTGTCAAATAGTGAATTCTTATCCCAAAAGGTGGGGTCTTTGGGTTTATCAAACACTAGATTACTATAGTCATTGACTAATGAGTCTTGTGAACCTAACTTATTCCACTGACCCATTACTTTATTTCTTAGCCAGTACTAAATGATTTTGAGTATTGCTGCTTAATAGTATATATAGTTTTAAATCTACCTAGGCTACCTTTGTTTACTTACTTTCTTTTTTTTTTTTTTTTTAATGAATTCCCTTGAAATTTTTTTTTTAAGATTACATTCTTTATTTTATTTATTTTATGTTTATTAAAGGTTTTTATTTACAAAGCATATTCATGGGTAAATTTTCCAACATTGACTCTTGCATAACCCTTTATTCCAAATTTTTCCCTCCTTTCCCCCACCCCCTCCCCTAGCTGGCAGGTAGTCTAATACATGTTAAATACATTGAAATACATGTTAAATCCAATATTTGTATACATAGTTATACAGTAATCTTGTTGCACAAGAAAAATCAGATCAATAAAGAAGAAAAAAAACTGAAAAAGAAAACAAAATATAAGCAAATAACAACAGAGAGATTGAGAATGCTATGCTGTGGTCCGCACTCTGTTCCCTTGGTTCTCTCTCTGGCTCTCTTCCTCATTGCACAAGTAGAACTGGTTTGAATCATCTCAATGTTGAAGAGAGCCACGTCCATCAGAATTGATCATCATAAAATCTTGTTGCCATGTATAATGATCTCCTGGTCTTGCTCATTTCACTTAACATCAGTTCATGTAGGGCCTGTCCAAGCCTCTCTAAAATCATCCTGCTGGTCACTTATAGAACAATAGTATTCCATAACATTCATATACCCTAATGTTTTCATGATAATGGGCAACCTTACTTCACCTTTGATCTTATTGGGAATGATTCTAGTTTATGCTCATTTCATATAATGCTTGCTGATGGTTTTAGAGCTGCTTATCATTTTAAGGAAAACTCCATTTATTCCTATGCTTTCTAGTGTTTTTAATAGACATCGATGTTGTATTTTGTCAATTTTTTCCGCATCTATTGGGATAATCAAATGATTTCTTTAAGTTTGGTTATTGATATGGTCAATTATATTCATAGTTTTTCTGATAGTTTTCCAGCCCTGTATTCCTGCTATATAAATTCTACTTGGTCCTAGTGTTTTATCTTGTTGATAAGTTGCTGTCATCTCTTTGCTAATATTCTATTTGTAAGATTTTTGCATCAGTAGGGCAGGTAGGTAACACAGTGGATAGAGCACCATTGCTGAAGTCAGGAGGACCTGAGTTCAAATCTGATCTGATCTCAGACACTTAACACTTCCTAGTTGTATGATCTTGGGCAAGACACTCAACTCCAAAAAAAAAAAAAAAAAAAAAAAAAAGATTTTTACATCAATATTTATTAGAGACTTTTTGGTTTAGGTATTGGCACCATGTCTATTTTTTTCTCCAATTACACGTGATTTTTTTATAAATTGGTATCTTTTCTTTTTATATAGGCTTTATTTCTTAGATATACTTAACCCTTTTTTCTTGTTCAAGAAACCATTTTATAACAACAAAATTACGCAACAAGTAACAAATCAAACTGATTGAACTTATTAGCTAAATTTATCATCTCTAACCCATGACTTTCTCCTGAACTATAACCCTTTTTCACCAGCAGTCTGTTGGTCATTTCTAATTGGATTTCTTAAAGCCATTTCAGATAAACTGATCCAATTCTTATATAACTATAATAACTTCTACTCCCCCACCCTCTCCCTTTCTTGTTGCCATTTCTTTTATGAGCATCACCAGTCTTTGAGTCACCTAGATTTATAATCTTGGAGTTATCTTGGCCTCTTCCTTTTCTTATATGTGTATTACACACACACAAAACACACACACACAATCTTGTTTCTTCTCTATTCGGGGGCTTGATTACTTCTCACTTGGATTATTATATTGGCATCCTAATAGGTCTCTTGGCTTTCACTTTTAACTATTCAATTTGTCCTCCAAACAGTCACTAAATTCATATTTCTAAAACAAATCTACTTGTAATTCCCTCACTTCTTTTTCTTTCTAATTTTCTGTCCCTCCTGCTTTCCCTTCACTACTATACCTTGAAAAAGTCATAGTCAAGGAAAACAAAAAATTTTAATTATTCCTGCTCCTAAAATATTTCATTCTGTTCTCTGAATCCACTAACTTTCTATCAAGTTGAATAGCATGTTTCATCATGAGTCCCTTGGAATCATAATTGATCATTGCTTTGAACAAGTTACTTTCTCTTTCTTTCTTAATTCTTATTTCTTGCTATATGTTTGTTTGAGATTGTGATAGTTATGCCTGCCTTTTTTGTTTACGCTAAAGTATGGTACATTTTACTCTAGTCCTTTTAACTGTATGGTACATTTTACTATAATTCCTTGTTTTATCTCTGTGAGATTAATATAATTACTTGGTTTTGTTACATTCTGTGATATTCTTATGGATGAATTCATCCCATTTATATTTGTAGTTTACATTAGTGACCTTGCTGTCATTAGTCATTAAACCTTAATGTCCTTTATAAAACATCTCCTTTATATTTCTGAAGCATCTGATTTATTTGCTATTAATACTCTTTTAAATTATTCTAACCTTCTTTTGATTTTATTGTATATTTTATAAATTCTTTGATATTTTTCCCCTTTACGAGAAATTGTGGTCATATTTTTTCTTATATTATATTCTCATACTTGATGACTTTAATATACTTATATAGATTTACTTTTCATAGCTATACAGTCATTTCTCATTCATCTTGAAGAAATGAGTTCAATTTCATAATGCCCATGCAAATCCAGTGTTATGGTCACAAGTCAAGAGGATGAATTTAAGTACGAAAAAGTGTCAAAAAATTCTGAAAAACTGGCATATATCAGTTGCATGTCTATGCATTTTTGTTGGGTTCCATTGATTATTAGGGGAAAAAAAACAACAACAACAAAACTGTGCCTTTAGGCAATTAGGTAGCACAATAGATGGAGTGCTTGATGGACTTGAAGTCAAGAAGAGGTGAATTCATAGCTTACTATCTATAGTAAGTAAGATCAATAAGCTGGGGGAAAGTCACTTAACCTCTTAACCTAGTTTCTTTACTAGAAAAAATGGGGACAATATCGAATATCTTTCAGGAATGTGGAAATCAAAATGAGATATTTCAAACAGTTCTCACTTTATATAAGTCGACCATTCCCTAGACTGTTTTTACTTAATGTGAATTTACTTGTGGAAATAAGAAAGGGAGGAGGTCAGGAAAAGGGGCGACATGGTTTAAGGACATGTGAGAGCTTGGAAGAGGAACATATGGGAATTGGGCCACCCATGTGAAGATCTGGCTTGAATAGAAAGGAAGAGTGTGGGTGGTGGGGGAGACATACATGGGAGTAGGTGTAGATGGATGGAAAATACACATGGCAGGCTAGGCCTGCATTTGCTGGGCAGAGGGGGGCAAAAGTGTCTCAGGCCAAGTCTTCTTCAGGTGTCAGCAATGGCTGGCTATCTACAGGTCCATTCTTTTGCTTTTGGAGAAGGTATAGTGCCTTAGTAGAGAGGTAGGAGGCCATGGAATGAGGGTTTGGAAAAGAAAAAAAGGAGAGAAGAAAACTCTGTCTAATACTCTTTGTAAACCTTAAAATGCAAGTACCGTCTCTTCTTTCTCTTGGATTTTCCTATAAAAGTGAGCATATTTCCAAATTGCTCTTTGAGGATGCTGTCAATATGTTCAGATTATTCTCTTAAAATTTTTCTTGAATTTGGAAAGAACATGCATTAATAATATTCTTTTGGTTCTTTTATTATTATTATTATTTTTAAATTATTTTTCCCTAGATTACTCTCTTTGGAATCAAGTGGAATTTTTTTTTTTTTTTTTTTTTTTTTAGTGCTGAAGTGATTTCTAAGCTCTTTTGCCATCTTGGGAGAATTGACATATCTTCATTAAATTTCCTTAGGAAATTGTTATAGTATGTGTCAGTGTCTATTCTATTAATCTTTTTCTTTTTCCATTGGGGGAAGGACAACAACACTTTAATTAAATAGTTTGCAGTGTATTTGTCCCAAATCTATGCCTTATCTTTGATCTTCTGGGCTAATTGATTTTGCTGTTTCCTCTGGCAAGTTGACCATCTGACTGTACAAATCTAATTATGGAAAAGAATGCTATCTTGTTGGTATGTCATTTCCCTTTTCTTAATATAAATATATGAAAGTGGCTTTATTTTATTAGATTAACCTCTGTTGTTGGCCTTTTGACTTTAAAATGTTCATAGTGCATATATGTGACATAATCCATTGACTGCTTTGATTTGTGTTGTTTTATGATGAATGTAGTTCATCTCCTTTCAGCCATTCTTTAATGTAGCTACAATTTCCTTGTGGCTTTTAGTTTTATTTATAGCAAAAATGTCAGGGTGACTATAATTCCATTCCTTGAGTCTTATGTTGGTTGACTGGTCATTAAAAGAGAATCTCACATTTAGAGTACTGAGAGGTTAATATTTATACATAGTCTAAAAAACTGCCATTTAAAATTCTTCCCCTTTTTCTGCCATTCTGCCTGTTGTCACAAAGAAATTCAAGATTGCTGCATAGGACCAAACTTGCTTTTGTGGTTTTTTTTGCTTTGAGTAACCTATTTAAAAAAAAAGAATTCATCACCAAGTCCCCAAAGAAATAATATTGAACCTTTGTTTTTAACCATTCTAAATAGCCCAAATTTATCTCAAAGGCAAGATGAGAAGTCTGAGCACAACTTATGGATGGTTCTGTTGTTGATTTCAAAAGAGGGGTGTGTGTGTGTGTGTGTGTGTGTGTGTGTGTGTGTGTGTGTGTGTATGTGTGTAGAACAGAGAAATATTTAAGCCTGTATTACTTAGCCTACCCTTTATTTTCTCCCTAAATTAGAATATAACCCATCAATCATTCTCTTGGGCAGATATTCATTTTAGGTGATGTTCCATTTTATTGAAGAAAAGCTGATTCTGAGTTACGGGGGGAAAAGTATCTTTCACAAGAACCACTTTTTGAAATCTAGTTCTGGTAGAATTCCAGAAGTAAAAACAAACCAATTTGCCATTACTTTAAAATAATCAAATCTTTCTTGTGGTGTATAAAGAAATACCATGTTATTTGGAATATTATTTTTAGGATTGCTTAAAATATTTTTCTGTATTTCAGCCTATTCCAGTGATAAATGGAAAAGAATTACCAAACCCCCTTTCAATTCAGCTATGTGATCAGTGGGAAAATCCTTCTCCTGTACCACAGGTCAAAATAAGTCTTGTGAAAGCAGCCATTTTGAAAGTAAGTATCCATATTTGAATATTAAGTATGTTGTTAAAATAATATTTGAATTTTGTCAAATACTTGTTTCTTAGTAACAGTTTTTATATATTAGAATGTAAACATTGCTTTCCCTGTCATTTAGTGTAAATCAGCAGGGCATTTTTAAAAATGTGCAATCTGTTAAGTGAAATGGATATTTATTTATAACTTCAGAGGTAGGGAGTAAATTTCAGGATCATCAAAAAATGATTTTCTTAAAGCACATACATCTTAGATTTAGTGTCATGCTTCTTTGAGATGATGTTTATAAAGAATTGTGCAATATAAGTACAATATAAATGAGAATAAATATTCTTTTTTGTATAAAGGAAATTAAATTATAAATGTTAAATACTGTATGTGTTATTTAGAGTATGTGTTATTTAGAAAAATCCACCAAATTCTAATAAGCACCTACTCTTATGAACAACTGCTGTATTATATTTACGTCTTATATACTGGAGAGATTCAAGATTCAGTTAAAATGTATATCCCTTCTGTCAAGGAGATTAATTATTCAAACATTTGTTAAATGTGGCTTTTTCTTAGTATTCATCTTTCCTTTCTGCAATATTTGATAGTTTTAGATAAGTCCTTCCTCTCTAGGTTATCCAGTCTGTTATCCAGTCTTGCCATTTCTACCTTTACAATAACTCTTGTACATTTCTTCTTTTTTGCTATTCACACTGCTGTTACCCTAGTTAGTATATTTCCTACCTAGGGTGTTGTATAATCTTGTAGTTAATTGGTCTCCTTTCCTTGAATATCTCTTCATACTAATCTATCTTCCTCTCATTTCCTAACATTCTGGTCTGGTCTTTTCACTCTTCTTCAATAAAACTCTTTAGTGTTTCCAGGACCAAATATAAATTCCTCAGTTTGTTATTTAAAGTTCTTCATGATCTCCATCCCCACCCCCCTTTTCTATCCTCTTGAGCCTTTTTATATTACTAGAATCTAGCTTTACTGGCTTCTTTGCTATTCCTTTCACATGAAATGTCATTTTTTTACTCTGTTATTGCCCCTCTTTTTCCTAGAATGCTTTTTTTTCCTGGAATTTTTGTAAGAGAGTAATGTGACATCAAATTAGAACAGTGGGGGGTGGAGGGGAAGGAGGGGGAAGACAAGGAGTTAGAGAATTTATAATGCCAATTAGATTTGAACTTGACTTGATAATCAAGAGCCACTGAAGATTTTCTAGCAGAGAACTGACATGATTAAGTCCACGAATAGGAAAGATTTTTCAGTAATATGAAGAATGAGTTGGTCAAGGGGATAGGATTAAAATGGGGAGTCTTACAATATAGTTTACACTTTTCTAAGTAGGTGGAATATGGTTCTTTATTTTGATAGCAGTAGGAATAGAAAGGAAAACATTGAAAGATGTTGGAAAAATAGAATTGATATGACCTCCTAGTCATATATAGTATGAATTAATGTGAGGTTGAAAATAATCTCGGGGTTACAGACTTGATAGATTGAGAGAGGAATGGTAATACTTTAGTCACATAGTCACACATATAGAGTGATGATGTGCTTAATCTTAGACACATTAAGGTTTAACCTAGGCTTAATTTGTTTTCTGAATATTTGAGTCTGGAGTTCTGGAGATATATACACACTATATAGAATGAAATCTGAGAATTATATGCTTAGGTTGCTAAAAACAGGAGTTCCTGAGATTGGTAGGGGAAGAGGAGAGAAATGGAAAAATAATTTTAAGTAGAATGTTGGGGAGTTACTTTAAAGCTTGCAGAAAAGCTTGAATCTGGAAAAGATATAGATAAGGGTTTTTTTAGGTAGAAGTAATAAAAAATGAGGTGTCTCTGGAGAACATGATGCTTGTGAATAGACTGAAATATCTTTCAAAGAAGGAATTGTGAACAAGCAATGTAATCAAAAGATATAAGAGAAATTTTGTTTAAAATGAAGGTAGGGTAGTTATGGAACAAAAATCAGGGATAATTGTTGAAGAGTAGATGTACTGATGTATTGGCGTTATTGCATTATCTGGGCACTGGAAGGAAGGCAGGTTCCTAATTGTGCTGTTTTCACTTTGCCAGCTTAATCTCATTTCTTTTGACTTCTCTCTATTCTATACCAGCTAAACTGGACCATTTGATTTCCTACATAGGTTCTCTTTGTTTTCTTGCCAACTCATCTTTATATTGCTTTCAATATACTTTGCTCACATAATTCTTTATCTTGAGTATTTTCCCCTTTCTCTCATATAAGTTTCTGCTTATATTTCTTTGTATATGTTTTGTTTAAATACACAGATTTAAGTTTACAGAGACCTTTTTTGCATAATGTTGTTTCTTTCCCTGAACCTTGGTACGTTACTCTAAACAAGGCTTTTATTTAGTTAACTGAATTGAATGTATTATCTGTAAGATTTTAAAGTAAACGGACTTGATCTTTTTATGCAGCTGAGCATATAGTACAGTAATTCTTATATCCAGAGACATTATAAAAATTAATGTAAGGGAACTTGGATTTTTATTGGAGTTCAATTCATTTTTGTTTAGTTCTCTCATTTTACATATGTGAAAGTTGGCATCTGGATATGAAGTGACTTTCCCTTGAGTATATTGTATGTCAGTGGTATATTGATAACTAGAACATAGGTGTTTCATCTCCCAATACAATATGCTTTCCATTGTACCATATTAAATTCCTACACTTAAGACAAATCAAAAGGCAGTTTTTCGTGCTCTAGTAAAGGTTTCTAGCCTCTTCATTAGCCATTATACACTTCAAAACACTAACAAGATAATCATTGGCCTTCTGGTTTTCTAAGAAATTCTAAACTTAACATTTCCCTGTATCAGTAAATACAGTTTTGTTTAAGGTATATGATTGCACTAGATTTGATCTAATATAGAACAAACTATCTTGAATGGTAATGATTTTCATATAATTCCTATTACTAGAAGCATGGTTTTGGATGACACCTGGCCACTTGTCAAATATATTATAAGAAAAATTACAGTTTTTGCAATGTGTTTATAGACTAGATGAATAAGTGAATCAATAATCATTTATTTAAAACCCGCTTAAGGGGGCAGCTAGGTGGCGCAGTGGATAGAGTACCAGCTCTGAATTCACGAAGACTCGAGTTCAAATCTGGTCTCAGACACTTAACACTTCCTAGCTGTGTGACCCTGGGCAAGTCACTTAACCCCAGCCTCAGAAAAACAACAAAAAACAAAACAAAACCAAAAAAAAAACCACTTAATTTTGGGGTGCTTGGGATTTAAAAAAATGAAATAATGAAACAGTCCTTCCCTTTAAAGGATCTTTTATGAGAGAAGAGACTATTTAGAACAAATGATATAACTGGGAAGTAATTTTGGAGACATATTCAGTAAAGACTTTTTGTAGAAGATCACATTTGAGCTGTGTTTTGAAGTATTTCTCATATCCAAAAAGGTAGAGGTGAGAAGGATGAGTATTTCTATTTCTGGGGAATAATCAGTGAAAGGCATGGAAATCAGAAATGGAGTATTGTGCTTGAGAAATAGTAAGAAGGCCAATTTTTGCTAGATCATAAAGTGTATACAAAAGGGATAATAATGAAATAAAACTTAAAAAAAAAAAGTTAGTTCCAGTTTGTGAAATGCTTTAAAACTTAATCAAAGAGTTTATATGTGTTTCTAATAATAATAGATTGTCGCTGGTGATCATTGAGGGAGGTGGGTGAGATGATCAGACATGTAAATTAGGAAAATCATCTTTTTAGCTGGCAAGAGAGAATGGATTGGAGAGGTGGAAAGATTCAAGATAGAAGACCAATTAGGAGACCATGAACATATTACAGCCCAGTGGTTATCAGAATTGGATGGAAGAAATAGTGTGGTATTATTTGGATATGTAGGGTGAATGGAGTTTATAGTAATCCCTGGGAGAATTTAAAGGTTTTATAGCTAGATTGTGAACAGTCTGGGTGACTGAAAGGATAGTGGTGACTTGATAACTATAGATTAGTTGAATACAGAGACACATTTTGGGAAAAAAGGAACTAATTTTTATTTTAAACATGTTGAATTTTAGGTGGTTCCAGTATAATGAATTTGAAAGCATACTAAGTATTTGATAATAGAGGATTGGAGCTCAGGAACAGACTAGGATGGAATATATAGATCTATAAGTCACTGGCATAATGATTAAATCCATGTGATTTCCATATGATATAATATAAAGATAGTGTTAAATATAAAAGAGTGGGGCCTAGATAGCCTTAGTTATACTTGTAGTGTAGGAACTTAATATAGAGCATGATCCAGCAAATGAGCCTGAGAATCATTAAATAACCATATGTCATAAAAGTCCATGAAAGAGTCCAGAAGAATGGGAGTCAGTTACATTAAGTGATATTGATCAAAAAGGATGAGGTTTGATATAAAGCCATCAACTGTTTTAGGGGATCATTGGTGATTTTAGAGCACAGTTTCACTTTGAGCCTTGAAGTTGGAGGCCAAGATTGCAAAGGGTTCACAGGTGAATGGGAAAAGAGAATTGAGGCCAAAAATGTTGTTGCTGTAAACAGGTATACTTTGATAGGCTTTTTTTTTTTTTTTTTTTTTTTTTTAATACACAATTTAGGTAGAGCTTTTAAAGTTTGAAATAGGAGAGCATCTAGGTATATTTGGAGGAAGAATAGAAAGAAGTGGTTTATAGGTTTCGTCTGATTTTGTATTGGGACTGAAGAAGAATATATTTTGATAGCTTCATCTTAGGAGAAAGGCCATCTCTTCAAAGATTGGAGTAGAATTTATTAAAAAAAAAATAAAGGAAGAAAATATCAAAGTTTTAAATGGAAAGATTTCCATTTCATCTGTATAATTTAAAGTGAAGTCCTTAGCTCAGAATGATTTAGTAAGGTCTAGAGAAGAGCTTTGAAATAGTTCCTATAAAACTAAATAGAAAAACATTTTAAAATAGAATAAGGAGGACTAAAAAAAATTTCTTTGCTACAGTGAGAGCCAAGTAAATAATATAAATTTGTAATTGTGTGTGTGTGTGTGTATATATGTATGTGTATATATATATAATGGCTTTGTGAATTCTTCCTGTTCTTTTTAACCGTGTGTAAGTCAGAAAAGAGGAGATGGATAATGGGAACCATCTAGCACTAGGGTTTGTCAAGGGAGGAGGTTACAAGTGCCACAGATATTTGAGTAGAATTATACTGGGTTAAGACTAGGGTTATGTTTAGGAGTGGAGAAATGTGGAGTCAAATCAGGAGTGTAGTCTGGGAAAATACTGAGGTATTAATTATATCAGCTGTGTATAGAAATACATAATGCACACTTATATATAAATAATTAAATATTTGTTTAGTAGGCATTAATGGAAAATAATTTTTGATTCAATTGTAATAAAATTGTTGATTAAAAACAAAAACTTATTTTTAGAATAATTTTGGCATTTTTTGTTTGGTTTAGTTTTTGGTAATACTTATTTTCTTTACAGCTCAGCCCTTCAAATCAGCAACATAAAACTGATGACAATGGCAGGGCTAATTTGGGAGTTTTTAGTGTTTCTGCTCCTAGGTAAGTACCAAATTGTTTTGAAAATTAGCACGATTACATAGCTCCATTTCCATTGGTTGAGTAAATGATACCTTCATATTGCACTTTGATTCTTATAGTTGGTGTTAGTACATAACTGCTTGGAGGAAGAACATAGTCCTTTGGTGCAAACTATGCTAAAGGAAGTTATTTATATTCTTTACACTTTGTTCTCTCCTCCATTTTGTTATATTTCACAAAAATAGTCCTATATATATAAACATGTTTAAAAATTTTTATTTGCTTTCCTGTGTCATCCCCCCAAGGGATAACTGGTTTGATTATTACCATTTCATGATATATGACAGTCTGTAAAATTTTTGCATAATAACTGTTATAATTCAATTTTTTTTTTAAAGGGGAGAACATATTATACAAATTAAAGCTACCTATAACAAGAATTCCTTAGAAGGACCTATAATTAGGCTAATGGTTCTACCAGATCCTGAAAAGCCAGTGAGACTGAATGTTAAATACGATAAAGATGTTTCTTTTTCTGCAGGGGATATTTTTACTGGTAAGTCTCCATATTTTAAAATTATTTTCCCTATTTATAAAGTGCTTGGATTTTTATTTTAAAAGATCTATGTAAATATTAGCATTTTGCTTAGTTGTTTGATTTTTTTTTTCTCCTTTGTAATTGGACTTTTCCTTCATGTTAAATATGAATTGTAGGAATTAAATTTTCAAAGAAATTTTGTTGTATTTCATTTCTCTTAAGAAAACAAGAATTTGTTTGTTGGAAAGATAGAATTGTCCACCCTCTCAAGGGACTCTTCAGTTTTTAGATGTGTTCTCCAAAATTTTTGACTTAATGGTTGTTTTTACTTATGCCAAAATGTTTACAATTCTATAATGAAAACTCATGGAAAAATTGTTTCCTTTATACTTAGGTCTTCTAGATTATTTCTATCCTTGGAAATGAAGGATATTTTAAATTTTAAGATGTGACTAAAATGATTAAAATACTAAAAATTTGAAAATCTCTGTATGTAAAATGTGGCTTGTAAAGGGTAGAACACTTCCTACAGAAGTATTCATGAACTGCCATTCTTTAAATTAATGAATTGACTGACCACAGCAGGAGTCAGTAGAGCAGAGTGGAAACTACATAGAAATTGTAAAAGTTCTAAAAACCTCAGTTCCTCCAAGCCTGGCTCTTTCTTTTACTATTGCTTAGACCCTTGAGAGAGGTTGCTTGAGTTCTCTGGGTTTCCGTTTCCTGATCTGAGAAGGTGGGGTAAATAAAGGGCAAAATTGAGATGTTGAATAAGGTTCCTTCATTCTGTAATCTTTTGGTTTATACAAATTTGTCCTCAAATTCAGTGAAGTAGATATTGAAATCAAAATGCACAGTTAGTATTTTGTCAGCATTCACGCAAATTGTCACTGGAAGGTACATAGGAGCTCATCTATTCTGTGGATTCTGTGCATCTTTTTAGTGCAATAAGCCCACAGGTTAGGTACAATGACAAAAAGTTCTGTGAACTTGTAACTTAATGGACTGGAAATGGGCCTTGTATATGTAGGCCAGCTTGGCAAACAAATACGTATATAGACAGGAAGCAGATTACAGATTATTGGTAAATATATAAATAGGCAAAAAGAAATAATGTACCATGGTAAAAAGTGGTAACATTTCAAATGAAATGGTACATTACAAATGACATTGTGAAAATAATTCTTTAATGGAAGTGAAAAATCCTTCAGGCCAGCAGGTTGGCCACCTTTGCTGTTCCTCATACATGGTAACTCTTTTTCCCTTTACTGTGGCTACTCTCCAGTATCTAGGAAAGCATTCCTTCTTAAATTACTTCAGAGTTAGGTCAGGTGTCATCTTCTGCCTGTACCTTTCCTGATCCCCCAACTGCTGATAATTTATGAACGTGTTGATTTAACTGTCCTCTCTCCCTGAGGTCAGAAACTATTTTCCTTTTTTTTCTTTGTATCTCTCTGGTCTGGTATATGCTAGATGCTAATCTTTCCTTATTGGATAATGTTTTATTCCTATATGTAAAATTCTTTTTGGCAACCATACATGCCTCCCATATCCTTTGTGGTCATTTCTTTACTTTTTTGGTTAGATAAACTTCTGAGGGTAAGACTTTGTTGATGACAGAAATGTTAAGGAGAATGTAAATTATCTAGAAGTGTAATTGTTTAACTTGTCCTTGTATCTTTGGGTATGTTGTTTCAAATAGATTGTATTCACAGCAGCATTTTCTATAAAATCAAAAGAAGAAAGCAATGAGATTTGGAATCTGACAAATTTTCTGTCAAATTTATTTTCTTTGTGAAGCCATATATTATATGAAAGAAATCCCATTAGTTAAAATTAAGTATCTTTTTTACCTCTTATAATCCTGGTTGCCTGAGGGATTTATTCAGCATCATACAGCTAATAGATGATGGCCAGGAATTGAATCCAAATTTTCCTTACTTCAAGACTTAACAACTTATGTATTTCTTTTATTTACATTCATAATAATAAATTAGACTTAATACTGCTTTTTCAAATAAGTATCCATTATATTAATCTTTAAATGAAATTGCTTTAAAGTTGAAATGTGACTTCACAATTTTTAATTGTGTTTTTTTTAATCTTAGAGATTTGATAATCTGTATATTGTGATAACAAGGAAAAAAGTTCATATATAGACTCAAGCTTGTGTTCTGATTACTTTTCATAACCCTAAGTAAATGACAAGTTGGAAGTTTCATAAGAGAACCAAAAACTTCCATTATAGCCTTTTATAGTATTTTAGAAATTTTAGTAACTACTCTTACTTAATTTTTGAAATATATTTATGAAACATATTTATAAAATTAATTTTTTCTTCTGTTTTTCTTTCTTTCTTTCTTTTTTTTTTTTTTTTTTTTTTTTTTGGGCTGAGGCAATTGGGGTTAAGTTGATGCGGGTTACAAAGTTAAATCAGGTCTAGTGGTGGCGTTGAGTCCCTTGTAAATGAATTTACAGGCCCAAAAACCTAGATTGATAAAAATATGTTTATTGCAAGGTTTGGAAGCAAGGTTAAAGTCTGGTTAGTAAAAGGCATTAGGTAGAGGAAGATACACACCAAAAGTAGCGGCGGGGACAGAGAGTCTCTGATTCAAAGCATATAGCTTGCATGTTTCAACTCTCTGAGCAAGGATGATTCTATCTTTGCTGTTTTTATCTGCTTGAAGGGGCATATAGGAGGAGCTCAGGTTGATTCCTGGAAAGCCACATTTTTGGCGGGCTTTTCAGATAAGGAAAAAACTGTTTTGGGGAAACCTGAGCAGATAGTTGGGGGTTGGATTATCTGAGAAGATCATTAGAATGGGGGCTGAAAACCCAAGCCAGCTCAGATCCGGTGTGGGGGGGTGGATACAAGCTCAAACTGGTTTGACAAGATCTTATCCCAAAGGAAGTTATAGATCAGAAAAGGAATCTTAAAAGGGTCTACGCCCACATCAAAGTGACTTGCCCAGGGTCACACAGCCAAGAAGTGTTGAGTGTCTGAATTAAGATTTGAACTCAGGTCCTCCTGACTTCATTTCATATAGCTGCCCAAAACTCTGATTTTCTTACTGGCTTCCAGGATGCCTTGGGGTTTATGGACTAGATTTCTTTTTTGATGATCCTTCCTTAAACCCAAATCATTCTGGTTCCCATTAATTGGTCAACAATAGGTTTTTGGTCAAATATAGAGACAATTGCTATTGAGTCCAGAGTGAATGTAAATAGCAACTGTTTTTATATTTGATGTGAAACCCTGAAGATCTTCCCTTCTCAGACTGATTTTTATTTTTATTTTTTTTAATTTGATAAAAGAAGCCATTTTTTGCCTAATTTCTTACTTGGCCTTAATCACTGAAAGGGCATTGCTTCAGTCAAAATGAGATCTGAGAAAGACCTTAGCTTAAAAAAGCCAAGGTCTCCTACTGCATGGGGGCCTTTTCCAATTGCCCTTATTTATATCTTGCCATTGGATCCAGATGGCTCTTGAAAAAAAAAAAAAAAAGTAAGGGGAGTAACTTCACAAAAAAAGAAAGCAAAGCCCTCCTTCATGTAAATAAATCCAATTCATTTGCAAGTCATGAATTACCTTTCTTGGTATCCTCTTTGAGAATGAAGGGCAAACATCAACATTTTCTTACTGTTTTTTCTATTTTATTTTTTCCACAGAATTTGCATTGTGGCCACAATTCAACATTCAGTTATTTCTTTTCACAGTCTACCTTGTAGAATCCCCACCTCCTTTTCCCCTCCCTCTTGCCCTCTCCTTACCAACATCTCTCTACTTTTACAACATACTGGGTCAAGAGTATGAGTTAGCATACATTTTGTTTACTATTACCAATACTAATCCAATCCACCTATCATATAGGTGCCACTTTCCTAGACAGTAGCAAATGTGTGAAAATGAAAAATTTTATTTTCAAGGACTTCATATTGTATCAAAAGAATATAACATGTAAACAGGTAAAGTGTACATGTTAAAATTGGAAAGGAGGGAGTAAAAACTAAATAAGTGTTCAAGGTAGGCTTTCCCATAGAAGTTGATACATGAGCTCAGTTATGAAGTTTAAGGAAGCTAGGGATTCTAAGTGGTGGAGATGAGAGAGGATGATATATTATAACATAAAGTAGAATTTATCTTTTGCAAAGATATGGACATAGTAAATAATATGTTGAATATGGATACCAGTGAAGAAGCATCATGTAAATTAAGTATCCATGTGCCAGGTGGGAGAGTGAATATGAAGAATTCACAAGGCAGTTAACCACAGCTACAAAGAATGCCATTTATTAACATGAAATAACTCACAAGCTAAATCATATACGATTAATCCAAGATGTCTTGGATTTTTAAGGTTGGAGGGAAGGGGTATGAGGAAGGAAGTTGGGGAGAAGCATTTATGCTGATAAAATAAAATAATTTTTTTTTAATTATAAGACAAGGTATCTTTATAGTAGTTTTGTTACATTCTTCCAGTGCTTTATTATAGTATTTAAATGATCTTCTGTTTTCATTAGCTAGGTAACTAGGTGGTGTAGGGTTCTTATGAAGATCTAATGAAAAAGTGCTGAACACGGTTTTTTATGTACTTATTTGTATGTTACTCCCTCTTCAGTCTGAACTCTTTGAGGACAAGGCCTTTCTTTTGCCTTTGAATCCATAATTATTAACACATCCCATTAATGGTTATTGAAAAGTAGGATGAAAGTATAATATACATTGATTAAATGCCTTGCATATGCCAGGCACTGTCCTGAGTACTCTATTAATTTTCGGAATAACTCTGTGAAATAGGTGCTACTATTATCCATTTTTTATATTAGAGGAAACTGAGGAAGAAAGAGGTTAAGTGGCTTACCTCTATGTAACTGTATTTATACTCAAGTCTTTCTGACTCCAGCATTTTGTGCCATCTATATTGGATTGCATCAAAGTGAACTTGATTCCTTCTCTGTTTCTATCTCTCTCCTTCTCCCTCTCTTCCCCAACCTGACCACAGAAAGCACTGAAGAAGAGAGCCAAGAAAACCGTTGTAGTACTTACACTGTGGGAAGCCACTGGTACCTACAGGGAGACATTCCAAAAGAGCCTTGTTCTAATACTTAGTACAAAACAAGCATGCATTTGACAGATCTGTTGCCTTTTTTGAATCCTAGGTCCAAAGCAGAGAAGGATAGTTCTAATCATAGTAGAGCAGAATATTGATCAGAATGGCCAGTGACCTGATATCTCTCCAGATTATACCACTTTGGAAACACTGAAAATCTACAAATTCCCAGAATGAACTGTGAGATTGTTTCAAATATATTGTAATCACAGCAGCATTTTCCATAGAATCAAAAGTCTGCTTTCTTAAGCAGTGAGATTTGGAATCTGACATTTCCTGTCAAATTTATTTACTTTGTGAAGCCAAATGTTTCTAATTTTTCTCTTCTCTTTTTTCTGATATATGTTATTGATATTGATCTTATTCACTGGTGTAACCTCTCCAGATTTCTCCCACAAACAAAGCAAAATTGTATGTCAGGACAAACATAGATTAGTGAAAAACAAGACTAGGGCAGTAAGTACTTACCTCCAGT
Organism: Sminthopsis crassicaudata; assembly: GCF_048593235.1. Classification (NCBI taxonomy): domain Eukaryota; kingdom Metazoa; phylum Chordata; class Mammalia; order Dasyuromorphia; family Dasyuridae; genus Sminthopsis; species Sminthopsis crassicaudata. The sequence goes on along the minus strand of NC_133617.1, from coordinate 229,714,185 downwards.
AAGTGAGGAACCCTGGGTTATCTGGCATCCTTGGGCAAAGGAAAGCCAGTGAAGGTATGAGACGCCAAGAAATATCAAAACGAAACATAAAAAATGAGAACATGAAAGAGAATATGAAACCTCTGGAAAAAATTAAGAGATCTGGCGAACAGATCAAAAAGAAAAAATATAAGAATAATTAGACAACCCCGCAAAAAAAGAATCTTGACACAATACTACAAGAAATAATCAAAGAACATTTTCCTAAAGTTTATAAAACACTAGGGATAAGTAGAAATAGAAAAAAATCCATTAATCATCATCTCAAAGAAAACAGCAATAGTATTGCAAATTTTGAAACCTTTAGATCAAAGAGAAAATAGTAAGAAACAAATAGCCACCACAAAAACCAATTCAAATATGCTGGAACTACATTTAGAATTGTGGAGAATTTATCAACAGCTGCTTTAAAAGAACACAGGTACTGGAATAATGTATATCAACAATTTAGCATACAAGGGCCAACATCAAAGATTAATTTCAAGGGACTCAACAAGGACAAATAATTTATTTTTTCATGGAAATGTATATATTTCACATTGACATCAGTAACTGGGTAGTTTAAAAGAAAGATTGGAAAGTGCTGAGTATCATCTGACAATTAAGCAAAACTGTCTAAGAAAATTTTAAAATAGTAATTATGCTATATGATGAAGTACAGAGGAAGAACTGACATCAAGTGAGAATCTGGATAACAGATCAAAAAGAGAAAATATAAGAATAATTGGACTACCCCAAAAAAAGAATCTTGACACAATACTACAATAAATAATCAAAGAACATTGTCCTAAAGTTTATAGAACACTAGAGATAAGTAGAAATTTAAAAAAATCCATTAATCATTACTTCAAAGAAAACAGCAAGAGTATTGCAAATTTGGAAATCTTCAGATCAAAGCGAATATAGCAAGAAACAACCACAAAAACCAATTCAGATATGCTGGAAACTAATGACTCCATGAGACATTAAGGAACTATAAAATGAAGTTTAAAAAGGCACAGAAAATAGAAGATAATATGAAATGTTTCATAGGAAAAACTCCTGACCTTGGAAAATAAATTGAGGAGAGATAATTGAAGAACCATTGGATTATCTGAAAGCCATGTTTACAAACAAAAAAAACCCCAAACCCTAACCAATATAGTTCAGGAAGTTATAAAGGAACATTGTCTAGATCTCTTGGAGCCAAAGGGCAAAATAGAAATTGATATTATCCACCATTCACCTTGTGAATGAAATCCCCAAACCTAGAATTATTATAGCTAAAATCTAGTGCTTTCTCAAATCAAGGAGAAAATATAAACAGGAAGAAATAATTTGAATCCAGAGTCATGATCATGCAAGATTTAGCAGCTTATTACTATAGAGGAATGTAGAGCATAAAATATATTATGGCGAAGAATAATCTACTCAATATAAGTATAATCCTACTGGGACAAAATAAATATTTAATGAAGTAGAAGTCTTTCAAGCATTCCTGATGAAAAAACTAGAACTGAATAGAAAATTTGCATTCAAACAAAAGATTCAAACATAGAAAGGTAAAAATGAATGAGAACTCATAATTTACCAAGGTTAGCTATTTCATTTCCATATGGGAAGATGCTACATGTGATCCTTAAGTACATTATCATTCTGGGACAGTTAGAAATAGTCTACTTAGAGTGCCTTGTTGGGATGATCACAAAAAAAGAATGGAAAAGTCAGAATTGGGTTCATTGGAAGAATGGGGAAGGGAAAGGATAATTGGTGAAAATTATGTAATGTGTAACGCAGAGTTTTTACTACAAAGGGAAAGGGGGAAAGAATATATGTTGAGTATAGATATATACTATAAGGGAGGGTCTAGGAGTAATTACTGAGGATAGATTAAGGAAGGGAGTTATTAGAAATAAAGAAGACTTTCAAGGAAGGGGCAGGCGGGGAAAAGAGTATAGAATCCAATCATAACTGAATGTGAATTGCATAAACTTACCCTAAAATAAAAGAGGATAGCAGAAACCATTAGAAATTAGAGTCCAACATTATGTTTATAAGACACGTGGTTAAAATAGAAAAACCTACATAGATTTAAAATATGATCCTTGAACCTGTTATGCTTCAGCTGAAGTGAAAAAGACAGGGGTAGTAGTCATGATCTCAGACAAAGCAAAAATAATAAAGGAAAGGACATTTTGCTTAAAAAAAAAAAAAAAAAAAAAAAAAAAAAAAAAAAAAAAAGACCATAGAACATAAAGCAATACACACACACACATACACTAAAGATGTATAAATCTTGAAGGGAACATTAAACTGGAGAATATAGACAAAAGTATAGTGGAGTACTTCATTTTATTCCTCTCAGACTTAGGTAATTCTAACCTCAAAATAAAAAAGATGGTAAGGAGAATGGTAAACTTTTAAAAATTTCATTATTATAGGTCTCTGGAGTATGTTGAATGGAAATAGAAAGGGATATATCTTTTTCTCAGCTCTTAGTACACTACAAAAATTGATCTTGCTTTAGGGCATAGAAATAATACAAACACAAAAAACCAGACCATAATTCAACAAAAATTACATTCAATAAAGGCCAGTGAAGTACAGATTAAAAATATTTTGGAAACAGTCCAGACCTAAAAGAATGAGTGAATCAAAGAAATTGTACAAGGAATATTTTCATTAATGGCAATGAATTCTTATTTAGATTTATGGTATGCAGGCAAAGCAATACTTAGAGGAAAAGTTTTATCTCTAAATGTGTAGATCAATAGAATAGAAAGAGCACATAAATGAACTAGGCATTGAGAATCTAAAAAAAATCTAGACAAAGAACAAATTTATAATTCCAATTATATGCCAAAATGGAAATTCTAAAAATTGAATATAGGATTAAGATTTTATTATATAGTTCTTGTAAGTTATATCTGAGTCTTTGTGACCTTCTTTGAAAAAAACATACTGGAGTGGTTTGTCATTTACAATCCTTTGCCTTCCTAAATATGATATTCCAGAGTCTGATACTTTATTTAGCTGCTGAATCCTGGGTATTCCTAACTGTAGTTCTTTGATATTTGAATTTTTTTTTTTCCTGGCAGCCTCCAATATTTTTTCCTTGAGATTATAATTCTGGAGTTTTCAAATAGTATTTCTTGGAATTTTCCTTGTGGGATCTCTTTCAGGAGGCGATTGATGGATTCTTTGAATGAATGTTTTACCCTTTAGTTCTAATGTATCAGGACAGTTTACCTTGATGATATCTTTAAGAATGTTATCCAGACTCTTTTTGGTTGTGGCCTTCAGATAGTCCAATAATTTTTAAATTATCTCTGCTAGATAAAGATCCAAGTCAGCTGTTTTTCCAATAAGGTATTTTATATTTTCTTCTATTTTTTTCATTCTTTTTAATTTCATTGATTCTTGATATCTCAAAGTCATTAGCTTCCATTTGCTCAGTTCTAGTTTTTAATGTATGATTTTCTTCAGTTAGCCTTTGTATCTTTTCTATTTGATTAATTCTACTTTTAAAAGTGGTGTTTTCTTCAGTAGGTTTTTTGTTTTTATTTTTTTGCATTTGACCAGTTGTATTTTTTAAGTAATAGCTTTCTTTTTCCAAGCTTTGACTATCTCTTGCAAACTTCTTGTTTCTTTTTCCAGTTTTTCTTCTGCCTCTCTTATTTGGTTTTTAAAATCCTTTGAGCACTTCTAAGAAGCCTCTTTGTGCTTGAGACCAATTCATATCCCTTTGAGGTTTCACATGTAGGCATTTTGTCCTCTTCTGAGTTGTTGTTTTGGTCTTCCTTGTCACCAGAGTAGCTTTCTGTGGTTAAAGTTCTTTTCTATTTCTTCTTCATTTTCTTTCTTTTTCCTGTTTTATGACTTTTGAAGTTGACCTCTGCTCCTGGAGCACAAGAGGGTGCTATCCCAAGTTTCTTTTGTAACTCTCAGCCTAGATTTGAGCACAGGGCCCCTTGTGTTAGGCATCTTGCTCACAGTGCTGGGGTAACCTGACTTAGTCCCATCTGTTGTTGCCTGGTTTCCAGAATTCCTCTGAGTTGGGTTTGGAGGCTGCCCCACAGATATTGTTTTACTGAGTTAAGATTGAGGGTCTCAGTTGCTGATGTGCTGTGATTAAAATCTTCCCACTGGTTTTCCTGGCGCTGTCTGAGCTGCTCTGAACACCCCTTTCACCTAGTAAGACTGACCTTTCTTGAAGTTCTTCCAACCTATCTTAACCTGAAGAGTGGTTTCATTTCATTCTTAGGCTTGTCCTTCCAAACTGTTCAAAAGCTTGGTTTCATATAGTTTTTGAGGGAAATTGAGAGAGCTCAAGTTTTTTCCTTGCTTCACTTTGCTATCTTGGCTCTTGCTCCTGAAACACTCAGATAGGCAATTTTCAGGAGAAGAATAAATAATTACATGAAATAATCAAAGAAATGCAAATTAAAACTAATTCTGGGGTGGTACTCCACACTCATCATATTGTCTAAGGTGATAGAAAAGGAAAATGACAAGTATTAGAGGGGTTATGGAAAAAATAGATATACTAGTACCTTTTTGGTGGAGCTGTAACTATTTCTTCCAGAAAATAATGTGGACCACAAAATTGCATACTCTGACCCATTATCCTCCCCTACCAGGGACTGAATAAAAATATAAATAAATTCCCCAGGAGATTAAAGAAATAAGAAAAAGACTGGTGCAAATATATTTATTGAATCTCTTTTTATGGTAACATAAAATTGGAAAGTGAAGGGACTTCTATCAATTGGGAGTGACTAAACAAGTTAATGTTATGATTGTGATGAAATACTATTGTGCTATTAGAAATGATGAAAAATTTACATGAACTGATATAAAGTTAATTAAGCAAACAGAACCAGGAGAATATAAAAAAATAGTAATAATCATCAACTGCATTAACTGATATTTTATTTTTATGTATATATGTTTTATTGCCTGTACTTTATATATGTCATTTAATTAGCATAAGTTGCTTTAGTATAATTTAAAAAGCTAAACATGTGTTTATTGGAAAGTTTATAACTTGCCAATCACTTTTCTCCCTCAATATTGATGAGTTGTAAGGAAAAAAAAATTTAGTTGCATGATTGGATTAAGAAAAATAGAAATAATTTTGTTTGCTCTGACAGATTTCATGGTTAGTGTTATTTCTGAAGATGAGACTGTCATTAAGAATATTAATCCCACAAGGATTTCTATGAAAATGTGGAAACTCACAGGCAGTGGAAGCCGACAACCAGCCAATGTAAGTCACTATAAAAGGAATAAAGACAGCTGAAATATTTGGGTGTTTATTTAATTTTTAACAATGTTATCCATTTATATATTTGATTAATGCCACCACTTGGAAGAGCAGCTTCTATGAAATCTCCTGACTTTGTAGGAAGAGGTAAAATGGCAGTTGCTGTATTTTGGGGAGAATAGTTCAAGGAAATAGGTTTTATTTCTTCCTGGTGATTCATATCTTTTAATGAATTTATCATGTTATAGAGCAAATTTTGGTCCAGTTCTAATGTCCATCTCAATAGTTACCTATTATTTCTAACCATTTTTCTATTAATTTCTATTTTGTTTTGATTATAAGCAACCTTAAACTTATAGCCATTTCAGAAAGGGTCACTTTTAACTTTCTGATTTGGAGAAGAAATATATTTGCCCTGTGCAAGTTTTACAATCATTATACTATGTATTAAAATGGAAAACATTAGGTTTTTATAAATTATTATTCTTTAAGTCCTGTCAGTCTAGTTACATAGAAGTTAAAGATGCAGATTTGTATAAAGTTACTTTATTTAATCTATTCATTGTTCCATTGGTTTTTAAAAAATGCATTTTTTGCTAAGTAGTATTGTTCAGAATTATGTTTTACATAAGAGTATCCTGAGTGGCATCATTTAAAGTCTTCATTTAAATTTTTAATATTAGCTATAGCATTTGAAATTTTTGTTTTTCTCCTCAGGTAGAAACATTTAATTGTAGTAAAATAAAGGATAATGACAAGGAAGAGGGCTTCTTTTATTTCAGGTATTTCTTATTTATTTTTATAATTTGTTAATGAATAAATATGACATTCTTTATTTTGAAAATATTTTCCCCATGAAAAATATTCCATGGTAGCAAGTTTAGGAATTGTTGGTTTCCATATAATTTTATTTTCACTTCTTTACATGGAAGAAAAAGCAAAAAGAAAAAAAATTTAAAATGGGAGCTACAGTGATATGTACTTGATTAGTGTTCAAAACTGTCTTTACATACAGAGAAAAAGAATAACTTCTATGTTATTATTGAGAATTGTAAAAAATTGTTATAAATCAGCAGGTGTTTATTAAATACTTTCCTTGGGCCTGGTACTGTGCTTAGCTTAACTAAACTGGTGTTAAAAAGAAATCCCAATAAGGTCTATGCCATCAAAGGGCATATATTTAAAAGAAGATACATTAAAGATCTAGCTACATAGAAGTTGTAAAGATCAGGAAAGACCTACCAAAGGTGGGATTTGAGCTAAATCAAGATAGAGATAGGCAGGGGTAGAGGTGGCATCTCAAGCATGCTGTGATTGGGAGACAATGCAAAAGCATAGGTTAGGGGTAGGAGATGAAATATTGTGTAGGGGCAGGAGATGAAATATTGTGGTCAAGGAGTGTGTGAGGAGACGAGGGAGCCAGAAATAGTCTAGGGGAAAAGGAGAGAGATAGTTTATGAAGAGATTATTTAAACGCCATAAGAGTCAGTATTTGATCTTGTAAGCACTATGGATGGGGGCGGGGGGAATGTGACTTGATCAATAATATGATTTGGAAAAATTGCTTTGACAAAAAAATTTGTATTGGATTGGGAAGTCTTGAGGCAAGTAGACAGGTTAGAAAGCTTTTATTGTATTATAAATTGAGAGGTGATAGGAGCCTAAATTAAGATTGCTACTGTATGAATGGAGAAAAGTGAGATTGATAAGATTGATTGTGAGGGATACTTGAAAGTGAGAAGTCAGGAATGTCATTGATGTTGTGAAGCATGGATGATGAACTGGAAGGATATTGGTACACTCAACAATAATGGGAAAGTTTAAAGGAGGAGAGAAGAGTTAGTAAGAAAAGATTTAAGTTTGATAATGCCTGGAGGTTATTTAGTTGTAAAGATCCAAGAGGCAGTTTAAAATGAATGACTAATTTAGCAGACAGTCTAGATTTGCATATTTAGGATTGGGAATCATTCGTATAAAATGATTATTAAATTGAAAGAAGTTGATGAGATCAAGTAGGGTGGAATAGAGTGAAAGAGAAAAGAACTTAAAAGATTATAGAATAGGAAAAAGTGCATACTAATGGTTGGAAGCCTGAGCCAGTTTTCCTTGCCCTGAAGACATATTTTTATAAAGTAGAATTTATTAAAGTTGTTAGAACATTAGAAAAAAAGAATAGTAGTTGATGTTTAAATTGACTTTTTTAAAAAAAAAATTTATTCACGAGTTCTAAAATGTAAACCTGGAGAAAAGATGAGAAACAAAATAGGAAAGATCAAACAAATTCCATGACTTGAAAAGTACAAATGTTTGTTAGGATATTCAGGGATTTAATTAATTTCACACAAAATTACACTAGCAGAATTTTAAATCATAGGAAGAATTTTTTAAATTTCTCAAAATTATTCACCCTATTTTTTCAGTTTTGTGTTTTTCTACAACCTGAACAGGAATGTTTCCCTTCTAAAATAGATTTTTTTCTCCAAGAAAAATGGGAGAGGGAACAGGAATGTTTCCCTTCTAAAATAGATTTTTTTCTCCAAGAAAAATGGGAGAGGGAACATTTTGAGAATCAAGACATGTTAACTAAAGTTATACTTTTACTCAGTTCCCTTTTATGGATTTTAGAAAAAGAAACACATAAACTTTAAGTTTCTCTATTTAACTTTGAAACATTTTTATCTTTTTAATTAAGGGATAAAGTGATTCCAAACAAAGTGGGCAGTTACTGCATCCAGTTTGTCTTTATGGTTGACAAATCTACTGTTCTCAATAGTGACCAGGTTTGTCTTTAGCTTTTTCATAGTATAATGTAATGTGTAGCTTGAAAACAGAAATTTTGGGATTAACTTACATTCTGATTCTGACCTTGTATATTATCAATCTAAAATATCCTTAAGTTTAGGAAATGATAAAATATATTTTGTTATGTCCTCTACATTTGATTTGCTTTGACTCATAAGACAATTAGAATCATGGAACTCAGCATCATGAATTTTAACCAGTATTTATTAAGCATCTAGAATATATAAAATTCTGCATATAAAAATACTATGTGTAACAATTTTTTTTTTTTTTAATTCTGGTTAATAAAGAACCAACTAATAATCTTTTAGATAACATTTTGGTTTATTTTCTATATTGTAAGTAATTCAAAATGTCAAATGATTAAGTTACCTTTTAAATATCTTAAACTTTGCATTTTCTCTTATTGGAACATTAGAAATATAAGCTTTAGGAATCAGTAGTCTTAATACATTAAAGACAAGTTTTTAGAATTTTTTAAAATGTTTTGGTATCAAGACATTTTCTTTGTGTTTTTTTTTTTAATATTTTAATTGAAATATTAGAATGTCAAAAAAATTGTTAAAAATTATCATTTCATTTGTTAACTCTAATATGTATACATGAGTGAGCATACTGTTAATCAGATTGTTTTCCTTTTCTAAGATTTTAGTTGATGTCATACCTAATGAACCAATCAAGTTAATTCCTGAATGTCTACCTTCTACCCCGGCTGTTTCTAATGTTCCACCCATTGCCAATAGGACCTTAGTCAAAGACCTGTGCCTCAACATCGTGGTAATGTTTGCATTTTACAAACTTATCACAAGATAATTATATGTAGCCTTATGTTAGATGTGTTGAAAAGAGTATATGAGAGATATTAAGATACTAAGAGAGTATCATTCTTTTTCTGAAAGAACAGTTTAGTGTTATAATAGTTTGGTGACTCGATTTTCCATTCTTAGATGTATGCAGTTTAAAACTAGCAGATAATTTAAAAAGCATTATGTTTGACTTGGTAGAAGGGGTTTTGGGGAAACTTAATATGATAGCTATAGTAATCCTTTATTCAGAAATAATTTATTTGCTAATCTTAATTATTTTGTTCAGAAAAGCAAAGAGCCAATATGTTTAGGGATGGAAAAAACCTGACTATCCAAAAAAAAAAAAAAAAAAAAAAAAGACATTGTACAGTTGATGCACAAAACTCTTATTTTATCATAGGAGAAACCCTGACTGAAGGTTTTATTTACTATATGTAGGGCCTTCACCCAGTGGAGATTTTAAAAGGTATATGGGGTGTGTATAATTGAATATTTTTTTATTTTAGTACAGTATGCTTTACCAGTCTTTCTCAATATTTAACAAATGTTACAGTATGTTAGTAGTGTCAATATGTAGTAGTTGTCAGTGAAAAAGTTGGTATTGGTTATTGGATATCAATTTTTTTTCACTTCCTCATTTTTTAGCACCTAATTTTTAGCTAGAATGATTATTTTAAGTTAGACTGTATGTAGGCTATAATTACTAATGTAAATATAAAAGGACAAATAAATCCTTTTAAAGATTTTCATATCAATATTTTTCAAATTTATTCATAAAGCTCTTCATAGGATCATGGATTTTGAGCTGACAAGAACGAAAGAAACTATCTTGGGTTCCACTCCCAAACCTCATGCCCCTCATTTAGCAATTAAAGACATTTCATCTCATGTAGGTTAAATGATTTTTTGCCAGAGTGATTTTTTTTTTTCTCCTACTCAATAAAATCCAGTGGTAGCCTTTTAACCTTTAGGTCACTTGTTTGGTACCCCAGCTACTAGTACTTTCTCCTTCAAAGATTACCTTGTATTTTTTTTTTATTTTTATTTTTTTAATATCTCTCTATATTTCTGTTGTCTCATATGGGATGTGAGCTCCTTAGTGCAGAAGACGTATTACTTTTGAATTCTTAGTGTCTGGCATAGTACCAAATATAGTTACTTTTTTAATGATTATTTGTTGATTGAATATATTCATATGGGTAGTAAAAAAAATAAAATAGCAATTCTAAATTCAATGCTCTTTTCATTCCACCACAATGCTTTTTTAAACTTTGGGTCCTTGTTATCAGTACTCCAATGAAAGAGAATAGTTATTGACTCTGATAGAAAATTCAATAAAAGAAAAAGATGAAGTAACTCCCAGAAGGGTGGTACAGATGGGTGACAATGTTAGCATTGACAGGTAAATTTAGAACCCCAGTTTTTTTATAGTTTATTCAATATAATTTTCTGGCATTACTCTGCACTTTTTTCATTCCTTTTAAAGTAGTTTTTTATTCTTATATATTATGCTTAGACTATGAAAACCAGAATTGCAAATAATTAATGGTTAGTGTACCACACAAAATTCAACATATCTTAGACTTGTATCTTTTTTTGGCATATTTTTATTCCCAAAAGATTATTCTAATAAATTGACTTTTTAATTTTTTTTTTATTTTTTTTTTAAGGATGAACACAATAATCGCACCGGGACTAATTTGATTGGCAAGATAATTGCTAAAATTAAAAGTTCTAATGAAGAAGATACTGAGATTCCACTTTTTAATGGGAAAGTTAGAATGGTTGAATTTCCATTTATCAAGGGATCAGCTGAAATCAAGGTAATTTTTTACCAATAGCTCATGAAATTTTTATTAGTATCTCTAAATTTACTTCTTTATCTGACCTCTTCTAGAAAGCTATAACCAATAACAAAAAACACAGTGTGTGTGTGTGTGTGTGTGTGTGTGTGTGTGTGTGTGTGTGTGTGTGTGTGTGTGTGTGTGTAAAAAACAAAATTTTTTGTTTTGTTTTTTTTGTTTTTTGCTGAGGCAATTGGGGTTAAGGGAATTGCCCAGGCTCACTCAGCTAAGAAGTGTTAAGTGTCTGAGGCCAGACAGGTCCTCTTGACTTCAGGGCTAGTGCTTTAGCCACTGCGCCACCTTGCTGCCCCAGAATATATTTCCACACCTGTGAATTTTCTACCATTGGAAAGAATTTGGTGGAAGAAGTATCTTCTCTTCAATCTCTTCTTTGGGGGCAAGTTAGTTTGTTTATTTGTTTGTTTGTTTGTTTTATCCTGTGCAACATTGTCTTTTTGATTGTTTTGTGGTAGGTATTTCTTTTCATTTAAATAGTTCTGTTCTGTCTCCCATTCCCCCCATATACAAATATATACACACATATGATATATGTACATATACTATTTCTGTGCACAAATTTATACTGTTATGCTTCCCCCTATTAGTCCTATTCATTGTATCTTAAAGCACAATAATATTTCATGACATGAATGCACTATTAGTTTTTTTTAGCCATTCCTTAATCAATAAACATCAACTTTATTTCCGGTTCTTTGTTTCTATAAAAAGTGCTTCTCCTGCTATAAATATATATGTATAAAATGGTGATTTCTTCTTACCAAAGGTTTCTTTGCTGTATATGCCTACTAATGGAATCTCTGAATCAAAAAACATAGGCATTTAACTTTTTATTTCTGTAATTCCTTGCTTTCCAGAATAACAGTTGTACTAATTTCTAGCTCTATCAACAGCTAATATGCTTGTCTTCCTAGATGGCCTTCCACATTAACTATTCTCATTTTTTATCATTGCCAATTTTCTGGATGCGAATATATCAATACTTTTTATATGGTAATCCAGGCAGTGTGACATCATCATATATAATATCTAAATCAATGAAATCACATCCATTTTTAACTTGAATATATGTACTTTTTTATGCATAAAATTGATAATTTTTAAAAGTCAGCACTTTGTAGTGCAAGTCCCTGAATTTCTAAGTCCGAAATAGTTTCTTAAGATTTAATTATTAAGTTATAGACAAACTGTGATCTGTGTTCTTGGAAGGAATTTTATACTGACAAAATTATAGATATTTAATGTAGTAACATCTACTTTTTACATGGGGAGAAATGTTATGTGAAGATACTATTTTTATGTAATAGTTTTCTTCATAATTTTGCAATGCTGATAATTCTAATCAAGATTTTTTTTAAAAGTAGAATAACCCATGTGACCCTGGGCAAGTCACTTAATCCCATTTGCCTCAGCCAAAAAAAAAAAAAATAGAATAACCAAAATGTTTTGATTCTTTTGCCAATGCTTTTATACTGATAATCTCTTTAACGCCAATTTATTGCTTCCTTGATCCTTCTATAGGATTTGACATGATTATCCTCTTAAGTACAGGGGCTATTTCATTTTTTTTTGTTTAATTACTAATGCCTAGCCCAGTTCCTATCATATAACTTGGTGCTTAACAAATATTGATTGATTGACCAAATTTTCCTATTGGAATACTCAATCATTTTAATATTTGTGACATTACTTTCTCGTTTTTCCTCCTTCCTGTCTCTTCAGTCTTTTTCCTTATGCTCTCTAAATGTAGATTTGCTTCAGCATTCTCAGGAGCTATCTTCTTTCTATATTCTCTCTTGGTTTTTATTTCTTTATGGAAGTCTCTAGGAAATTAGATGTTAAGTTTTGGTTTCTCTCAAAATCAAATTTTTCATTATTAATTGCTTGGGGGATATTTCTAAAGTTGTGTTCTGTAGGGATCTCAAACTCAACATATCTGATATGGGATTTAGTATCTTTTTCTGTTTAGTGTATCACCATCCTTTCACTCATCCTATTTTGTAACCTAAAAGGCATTATGAAATTCTTTTCTGTATCCCTCCAGAGTCTAGTCATTCTCTTATCTATTGATTCTACACCAACATCTCTCACATCAATCAATCCCTTTTTCTCCATTCACATAACACATCTTAATTCAAAAATTAGACCTTCATCATCTTTTGCCTGGATTATTACAATATTGAAAGGACTATCTTCTGCTGTTTTTGTATCTTAGCACTTAACAGAGATACTTAAAGTGGGGTTAACAATGAAAAGATGAGAGCTTATCAATTTGAGGTAATTAAAAATTTTTAATTTGTAGAAAGTGCTGCTCAGAATAATGGATTTCACTATCTTAAAAATTCAGTTGTTAATTCGCAAATAAGCCTTGAATCCAAAAGGTGCCTCATATGCCTAGAACATACTTCCCTTCTTGTAGAGAGCTGGAACTTTGTAGAAATATACTTGAAACAAAGTGTTAATTCAGTGGAATTGATGAGATAATGGTTCTCTAGGTCAAATATATACTTAGTATGATGATGTACACATAATCATCATGCTATAATGATGTAATTACAATAAGGTATATAACAGCTAAGAATGACTGGAAGATAGACATTCTATCTTTTACCATCCTCTCATGCTGGCTCTCATGTCTCCTGTACTAAAATCAAGCCTGGGCCAACTGTCACCTCTAATGACCATAAGATCTGCACCTGTATCTATCAACCCTTCCAGTGGTATGTCAGTGGTGTGTAAAATCGATGGAAGAGTTCAGTGGTCCCTTTCTCTCCCCCATTACCCAATTCAATATTATTTTCTATCAGTAATAAATTATATTACATTTACTCAAACATCAACTGGAAATCAGAATAAGGTAAAAAGTTTTTGTATGTGAGGACATAATTTTTCTTCCCAGGTATTTAAAGGTTAAATACACATTTAAGCAAATAAAATTGGAGTCCACAAGAATACATTGTTTGAAAAAGCAATTTGAATTTAATTTTAAGCTTCATTGATTTCTTTTTTGTTGACAGTTTTTTGAAACCCAGTCAATTAATTCCATTTTTATTAAAATTGATGTATATCTATTTCAAGAATGCATGCATGGTGTAAGAGTTAAAATTAGCACTAAATGAGCAAATCATACCATATCATAGGATACCAAATATCCTGATGTGGTACACCACAAAATATAACCACATTTATTTGATATTTGTTACCAATTTAAATATTTTCCCCAAAGAAAAATCTAGAAAACTTCAGTGTAACTTGGTTATCATCTTTTCAATTGCATTCTTGTTTATTAACAAGTTGGCTCCTAAGACCTGCTTTGAATTTTAAGCCTTGAATTATAAGGATAGCATCTGTTTTTCCCCAGTAATTTTATGCTTAGACTACATTTTGTTGGTTAATTTCCTTTAGCCACTAGAGGTCTCTAGTTTCATTTGTAATATGAGAATGATCATTGTAAAAATTTGTTGTAGAAACTCCTTTATAATCAGGGGGAAAAGTTCTATCCAGCATTCTAGAGGCTTTCCTTTTAGATTTTCTAAAATTCTGTTTGTATTAGTTCAGGATTCAGGCAATCTGTTATCCTTCACTCTCTCTACTCAACCTCTTCTACTTTTCTAAGCACACATTTCCTAGATGACTTCTTTATTGTCATTTTTTCTGTTTAAGTTAGATGTCACCCACTTAAACCAGATTGGATCAGCTATACCTAAGATGCATTGTATTCCTCCCTTCAGATTGTTTTTGTTGAGGTTGGACAAGGATTCCAAAAGATTAGGGTCAACAGACCTGTATCCTGGTGTCTCAAGAATTTGCAGGCTTGAACCCATATCCAAGTCAAAGGGCAAAGTTTATTGTAATTGTAATGCCAATTGAAGCAGCTAACTTCCGAAGAATTTAGCAAGGAACCTGAAGCTAGGAGACATGTTTATCTAGTTCTTCATGTCATTGATATTGCTAATTTTTTGGCCTAGAGATATAACTAAGGAGTGGTCTCAAGAATTTGGTTATCACTGACCAGCAGATCTAGAATTATTCTAAAGGTAGAAGATTTTAGAATCATTGACAGATTGCTAGAACAATATTGGAGAGTCTCAGGATCATCAATATATCTTCCCTAAAGTTTAAGGGAAGAAATAATATTATATTCCTAGTCCAAAAGATTTTTAAAATCATTGACAGAACAATATCATTCTTAGATCAAAGGGACTCAGGATCACAGATTCCAAAGCCAGAAGATTTGAAATCACTGCCAGATTGTTAGAACAGAAGCACCCTTACTTAGGTCAAGGAACCTTAAAATTATTGCTGTCTCTATTAGAGACATCTAATATTAAAATTATTGCTGTCTCTATTAGAAACATCATTTTTAGTAAGTTTGTGTGTGTGTGTGTGTGTGTAATCTTTCAGTGACTATATATATATATATATATATATATATATTTTTTTTTTTTTTTTTTTTTAATTGAGAAGGGACTACTAGTATTCTATTAGAATACTAGAAGAGGCAGGAGTTGGGAAATTAAAGGTGCCATGGAGAGAGGCAAACAGGAAGCTGAATCTGCAGGCCTGTTTCCCTTAGCATGAAGTGAATCCCTCTTCCTTTACAAAACAAAAAGAAACTCTTTGGTCCACAGACAATTTGTAGTAAATTTTCCCCTGCATACTTAATGGGGAAATGTTTGGCTGTCAAAAATCCTCTTTCTTTTCCATATAGCCCCCATGATCATGCCAAACAAGAAAAAAGTATTTGAAGTCAGTATAGATATTCATTCATTCTTATTTCTTTTCCTAATTCTAAAACTCTGATACAGGTGTGAGGGATAGAAAA
Source organism: Sminthopsis crassicaudata (assembly GCF_048593235.1). Taxonomy (NCBI): domain Eukaryota; kingdom Metazoa; phylum Chordata; class Mammalia; order Dasyuromorphia; family Dasyuridae; genus Sminthopsis; species Sminthopsis crassicaudata. Next base: position 229,698,606 of record NC_133617.1, on the reverse strand, counting down.
ATTCTATCCAAAAATGACTACTCAGAGACCTCTCAAAGTAAAAAGCAGAAAAGTTGTTTAATTCTCAGAGAATGAGCAATTCCACCGTGAGGAGGGAAAGAGAGAAAGCTCACGGTAGAAGGGCTAAAGAACTAGGAGAAGATATACAGTTTTTATAGGTTTTAATTACAAAGGATTACATCATGAGTTTGGGGAACATTAAGGGTTAGGTACCCCCTCCCATTAATTGGATGTTATTATTCATGCCAAAAATAGCAGATTCTCTGGTTAAGGGAGGAACCATACATCAAGCAACTAGTAGTCTAAACATTGATAGCTTGAACAGAGATAAATGTCATCATCTTGGATTAAATACATATATCTAAAATCTAAGTGAATATTGCCTAATACTCAACATACTTATGCAGGTCACAGAGACCTAGAGAAAATAGAATACAGAAAAGGAATTTAACATTCTTGTAAGTTCTTCACCATATCTTACTCCATACTTGCTCCACACAGAGGCAAAAGTACTTTGAAGCATTTGTTGGGGAGCCAGACTCCAAGGATTGGCTCAGGAGGAATTTAGGAGTTTTTTTCAATTAGAAGGGCTGTGGCACCTAGTTCTAAGGCAGGAGGGTCACCCCAAAGATAAGTTTCTTTGAGAAGTAAGCTGGGGTCTAGAATAGGGTACCAGAGACCCTCTTATCAATGTACAGTGTAAAAGGCTTTAGGTATGGTTAATGCCCAGGCAAGAGATTAGTTTAGCTTTCAGATTCCTAAAAACCTTGGATTAATCAGGACCTGATAGGATTATCTGTTTCCACTCCTAGAGAGCCAAAGGGAGGTGGTCCAAATAGGCAAAATGGGCCTTCATACAAAGAAATTTTAGCCCCAGGAACCAAGAAAGTTAAGGGTTTTATAGTAGCCAGAGAAGCCTCCACTGCTGGGCTGCAGACTTATATTGTGCCTTATATCTTCCATTGATCACTTGCTCTGATTACAGATATTTGCTATAAGAAGAAAAAGCAGAGACATGATTATAATATAATCAGTCAAGACTGATTCTTCAGGGCCTCAATCTGAAAGTACATATACAAAGGATAAAACATCCTTAGCTCTGACAACTAATCATTCAGTAACAATTCCACCTCATAGCCAGACTCAGGAATAATCAGGTAGGAAGCAAAGAAACAGAACTGAGAAACTGAGTCCTACTTAAGCAGACTCTAAGGTTGTCCTCCCAGCTCTTGCCTAGATAAAAGATCCACCTGTAAGGAATCCTGCTGAGTAACTTATGGCATTTCTCTGGAATAATGGGTTATTGACTTAATGATTCATTAGGCAATCATATCCAATATTAGTTACCATCCTAAGAGATTTCATCTCAATAGCAAATTTCATCAATCAGGGGCTTCAGGTCTATATAAAAAAAAATATATATATATATATATATATATATATTTTTTTTTTTAAATAGTTTTTATTTACCAAATATATGCATGGATAATTTTACAACATTAACAATTGCCAAACCTTTTGTTCTAATTTTTCCCCTCCTTTCCCCCCCCCATGGCAGATTGACCAATACATGTTAAATATGTTAAAGTATAAATTAAATACAATATACAATATATGTATACATGACAAACAATTGTTTTGCTATACAAAAAGAATTGGACTTTGAAATAGTGTACAATTAGCTTGTGAAGGAAATCAAAAATGCAGGCGAACAAAAATAGAGGGATTGGAAATTCTATATAGTGGTTCATAGTCATCTCCCAGAGTTCTTTCGCTGGGTGTAGCTGGTTCAATTCATTACTGCTCTATTGGAACTGATTTGCTTCATCTCGTTGATGAAGAGGGCCACGTGCATCAGAATTGATCATTATATAGTATTGTTGTTGAAGGTGTATAATGATCTCCTGGTCCTGCTCATTTCACTCAGCATCAATAAATGTAATTCTCTCCAGGCCTTTCTGAAATCATCTTTCTGGTCTTTTTTTACAGAACAATGGTATTCTATAATTTTCATATACCACAATTTATTCAGCCAATCTCCAATTGATGGGCATCCACGAACAAAAACAAATCTTAGAAAGCCATTTGATAATCTATTAAATGCACCTGCGAAACACAATCAACACTAGTACAGGGACATCAGGTTAAAATTCTGTTCTAAGTACTTTAAGAAAGCTATAGATCATATTTGCTATCATATTCATTAAACAAGTGGACCATTATGCACTTAAATAAATATTAAATAATTTGCTGAAGACAGATGGAGACCTTGATAGAAATAATCATTTTCAGAGAACTTGTAGTTCTAAGAAATGTCTTAAAAGTTTCTTGCATTAGTAAGCAGTGGAATCTTTGTTACAGCATCAAAAACGACCTTGCTTTATTTAAAGCAGCCATAAACTTGGAAAAAAACAAACATTCAATTATTAATGTCTTATTAATGTAAACTATTCCTTTAAACAGTAAAAGCAATTAATACTAAAATAATTTCATTTAAGCAGCAAAGTGGAGGGGTAATGTGAACCCCAGTTAAGTGGAATATGTTCTCTTACTTCTAAGAAGCAGCCACACTCAGTGGGGGGAGGGTATGTTAAATCTTCACCTTTCCAAAGGCACTGATCTTTCCTTTTCTCCTTACCCCATTCCATGTGATGTCTCTCCTAACTCCACCTTATTCTCAATCCCACTTCTCCCTATACCTAACTCTTTTAGGGTACCAAGTCCTTCTTAGGACCCAGTCCTCCAGCCAAGGACATGCCCCAACCTCAGGGGGTATCTCTCTTCTCCTGGCAAATGACAAGTTTTACTAGGAGCTTGTCTCTTTCCAAAATAAATCTATCTTTTACCAAAGATAATGTTAAATGCCAGTTCCCCACATGACTAAATCATCCCAACTTTGGTGCCTGTCATCAAATGGTGTCTACAAAACCCACATAATGCTTCACAATTTTAGGTTTCAATATTACAACAATAACCCAAAAAAATTAAATTAACAATTTCACAGTTTTCATAAGTGATAGTCAAATAAACATAACATAGCTATCATAAAAATGTATTGGAATCTCATGTAACTCATGGTCATTTCTAATTTTAATGTACACAGTAATTAAAAATTATCAATTGCTTTTGCAAATCAATCTTTCTTGTCCCTTGTTTTTAAAATCACCTTTTTTTTTTTTTTAGATTTTAAGATTCACAATATAGCTAACATCTAAATAGTTTTGGACCAAATTTCATAAAACTTAGACATATGTCCAGCAGAGCTGACAAAATTTTAAAGCATAGCTCATAATTTTTACAAATTATCCAATATACATTTTAGAAAGCAACATACTTCATCTAATTAGAGGATACAAGCATGTACCTCCCCTAATATAAACTTAAAATCAAATTATATCAGATTTAAATTTCCAGTTTGTTTCAATATCTGCATACAAATTTCTAAGATCTTGAACTTAAAGTAACTCAATTCTAACATATACTATTTAATAGTGATTGTCTCATATAATTGTAAGAGATTCATCATATAAAATTTACAATTCATCTTGATATCTGAAGTAGTAGCCTTAAGCTCAACATTCCTGATATAAAAGCCAATCATTGTAAGTTGTTCATACTTAATAAAGTTGTAAATTATCAGTAAACTCATTCCTTCATTGGGACCTATGTAAGTCAAACAAGTTTTTTCTCAGGGAGAATAACCTTACAAAATAGTTTTAAGAAGCTTAATAAATTTATAATTTAAGAGGAATTCCAGAAGACTCTTCTTCACTTCTTATCAGTTTACTTTCTTTGATTGACTTTGGCTTTTTTTATTCTCTTTTATCTCCCCCTTTCTCAGGTCAATGCAAACTTTTTTTTTCCCCTCTGTGAATCAGAAAAAGCTTGGGGACTAGGCTGCTTGTTTTAGATGCAGCTGAGCATTTTTCTATTTTTCCCAAAGTTCCAAAACTTTTCTGTTAACAGTCAGTGCAAATAGATTACAGTTTATATAAAACTACTTTTACTATCATAGCTCAAATAATAAATTGCACTGATATGAGTGAATATAGTTTCTTTCTCTCCCTCTCACCTCTTCATCTATATATCCCTGCTATAGTCAGGGAATGAAGGAACGGGGAAGAAAGAGAAAAACTCTTTACTCTATATGCACTCTCCTCCTCTTGGAGGCCTTAATTTAATTGAATTTGCTTTCAAATTACTTTACACACACACAATTAATTTTTCTCAGTGTTGGTTTTGTATGTCAGTCACATCTAAAAACCCATTTAAAATTACCAAATAGGAAGCAATTAAATCCAATAAAATAATTTAATTTAAATTAAAAAAAATTGTTTTATGCTAAGCATTTTTGTAAGCCTGAAATAACCAATTGCTAAGCTCCCCAATCATTGATATGAAAGATTAGCAGTTCCCAGCTTGGCTAGAGTCTACAGGAGAAAGTCAGGCTTTTTTTTTTTTTTTTTTTATGTTAACAAGATCTAGCTCACAGAACAGACATTCTACACAAAGACACAAACAGAAACAGACACAAATTACATGGAATAGGACCATCGCTTCTCCATACGACAGCAGTATCTTATCAAGTGCACATTCTGGTGATATTTTAGATCTTTTTGCTCTGTACTTTCCCTCTCCCTCTGGAGAGTAGCTCCAATCTCATGGCTTGAGATCCTGTCATACACAGAGCCAACCTCTTGACTTGGATCTCCAAACCCGGAGGGGTTATCTCCATCCAGCAGTCATCCAGAGTGCCCCTGGCTCTGTGCCGTTTATCAGGATTTCCTTCTGACTTATCAGGCGCCACCCCTTAACTTTGGATCACCAAACCTTGACAATTCCAGAGTGTCCCCTTCAAACTATGAACAGCCCGATGACACAGGTGGTGCCCTGGGGAGAGCAGCTCCAGCCTCTGGACTGCTCCTTCCCCTTCTCTTTGGATTATGTGTATAACTAGCCTCATGTATTCTTGTTTATATTTGGATGCCTCTCTTCAGGCTCATACTTCTCAGGGAGGCTGATGGTCTGATCTCAAGGTCAGTCAGAGAAATGACACCTGCCTTGAATCAGAATCCCAGCCAACTCTCTTGGAAGTCACATATCCTGGACAAGCCCTCATAAATTATGTGGGACGAATGGTAGACCCCATCACCCAAATTGACTACGCAGAGGCATCTTTTGATACAAACAAGAAGCTTTATTTAGTCCTTGCAAGGAAAGGCTCAAGCACACCAGCTGAGCAGCCCCAGAATCTCTTAGCTCCTATCTCCCAACATGGAGTGCCTGGCCTGGTCAGCCAGAATAGTGAATTTGATTAAATATCAAAAGACAAGTTCATTGGATGGACTGAAAAGGAAGTTACAATTGACCAGTGTTCAGCAATGTTGTCTACTTCCTGGGAATCATGTGACATGAAGCTTAGACTAGGGGATCTGACCTTTTCTGCCCTGCAGATTTCTGAGAAAAGGGATCACATTACTTCCTGAAACTTAGGCTTGGAGTCTAATCTACTCCATCTCATAGACTTTTTGAGAAATCTTCACCTGGTCCCATTCAGACAGAACCAAACCATTGAAGATTATTTTTTGTAGAAGTGAAAATGCTCTGAATTCTAGGAATATCAGTTTGAAAACTGTGTGAAGAAAGAATAGATGAGGGAAAGGGAAGAGGCGAGACTGGGAAATCAATAACAATAGCTTATGTTCTATATGCCATGTATTTTTAAAACCCTATGAGGTAGGTGGTATCGTTATCCCCATTTTACAAATATGGGCCAAGTGACTTGCCTCCGTCAAACTGCTAGTCATAGTCTGAAGCAAGATTTAAACTCAGATTGTTTTGCTATCTGGAAGTGAAGAGATAGAATGGGAGTGATTGGCCAAATTGTTGAAAGAGTATTGGAAAAATTCATTGAATTTAGCACAGAAAACATTATTACCTTGAAGAAAGCACTTAAGTGTGTTGTAAAACCAGATATGAAGGAATACTGTTGCTGGTGAGGAGGAAGTGAAAAAGGTGATTTGATAGGAGAAAGAATTGGGCATAATAGTCTGAATGGGGAGTAGTGGATCTAGTCTTTTTTTCCCCTGAAGGAGATAAACTTGGATTTAGATAAAAATCTGTATTAGCACTTAATAAGTGTTGGGCATTGTCCTAAACTATAAAATTACAGGCAATTAAGGAAGTTATTCTTTTTATTGTTGTTTGCCTTTGTTCTTGTAGAGAATCTTGACATCAGGAAGTGATAGCCATTACATGCAAGTGAGTTGCATCTAATTGAGGGAGGGTTGTGCAAAGTCACCTTTGTGTATATTTTAAAATACACATTGCACCCTGGGTCACTTTGTACAATGTACAGTTCAGAATGACTGAAAGTGACCCCGGGTGCAATGGGAAACATTGGCTGAAGGTTTTTGGTTTGATGGAGGCAATGCCCAATCAATGATTTAAGACTAGGTGAAAATGAGATTGAGAATAGCCTTATTTACCTAATCATAAATCTATCAATCAGTCTCAGTCTGGGAGGGAAAAAGACAGGATTTTTTTTTTTTTTTTTTTTTTTTTTTTTTTTTTTTTTTTTTTTTTTTTAGCAAAACCAGAAACAATTTACAAACAGAAAATGGGAGCAGATAACACTTAAAAGGGATCTGGAAAGTAGTGAAGAAAATACTGTACAGTGCTGGTAGTGGAAGTTTGGTACAGAGCCAACATTTGGAGGCATATCCAGGTCTTGGACAATATTATATAAGGAGAAAATTCCCTGTCAGAACTTAAGTTGGATTCAAGAGTGTAATCCAAAATTCTTATATTAAGTAACAAGGAAAGGGTAAAATCACTGGCGTGGAGACAGCATCTTTTGGAGATGATGACCAGAAAATTAGGTTGAGCTGCCTGCTTCTTCTCTATCCTATTTTGTCAGAAAGTAGATTTCAGGTAAGGAAAATGAAGAAGAGAAAGAAATATGAAGGATATGAAAAATTGGGGGAAGGGTCAGATCATTTATTCTTATCACAGTGAATTTATTTTAAATTGTTTCTTTGAATATTATTTTAAGTTTTACAGCTTTTAGTGATTGAGGAGGCACTAGTATTCAACAAGAATACTTCTAGTCTTCTGGGACTTTATACACTTGACCCTCCCTTTGCTTTGAATTTTAATTACTGATATTTCTTTAAAATCATACAAAAAGCATCATTTCTATTTTAGCTTAGAATCATTTAATACTGACTTTGGGGCAGGTTTGTTTTATGATAGGAAATCTTAAATATTATTTGTACTCCTTTTTAATTCTATAAAATTTAATTCTATTTTGTCATGCCTACCAAATAAAAAAATACTGTATTTTAATGCATTTTTTAGAAATCTTATGGGAACACCTTGTTCAGTCACCTGGGATGTAGTGTCTGCTTCCATGGAAACAGTTGTAACTATAACTCAGCCATGGGAGTGTGGGATTTTTTGTATGTTTAACAAAATCTTTTGTTTGGTCTTTTTGGAAGATCCTGCTACTCAGAATACAGTGAGCTTTGGTAATTCTGGTTGTATTTTTCTGTTTATAATTTGGACAAAAGCAATATTTCAATTTGGTAATTTTTACCAAGGTGATTTCTGAAAAGAGATAGTTGATTTCATAAAATATACACTGAAAAATCTTTTAATTTAAATTATAGTTTACTTTTTGTTAGGATGCTTATGAATTTCAAGTCTTAAAGGCAAAATATAATCATAAAATAGAATATAATTTAACCTGTGTCAGTAAATATAGAAAAATACCTATTTTAAAATTTATTGGAAGTTTTTTTTTTGTTTTGTTTTGTTTTGTTTTTTTCAATTTGCATAGGATCTAGTGCTGGCAGAAAATAGCCCTGGAAGAGACAGTACTGAGTATTTTATTGTATTTGAACCTCACCTACCATCTTTATCAAGAACTTTGGAACCTTACCATCTACCATTTATGTTTTATAATGGTGAGTTTCTCAGTACATTTGTTGTTTTAATGTGAAGTATTAACCATTTCAGGTAAAATCAGGAAAATTATATCTACTCAGTTTTATTAAAAACATTAATTTTACAGCATTACCATATTAAAATATTTAAATGAGTTATCACTTTTTTTTTTATTAGACTTTAGGAAGCAGCAGCAGATGGCAGCACTTACAAAAGAGAGAGACCAATTATCTCAGTCTATTGTTCTATACCGAAATTTATTTGAAGCCAGCCGTCAACTTGTCAATGAAATGAAATGTAAGTTATGTCATTCAAGTGCACTTGGAAATTATTGTGGACAAAGTGACTGTAGCAATTTGACAATTATATACTTATTAATGAATAAAGTTTTGGTTATATTTAGGAGAAAATGTCTGATTTTATGCAGCACTCGATTACTTAGAGAAACAAGTATAAATATATCTTGACATCTCCACTTTTGACACTAGAGCACTTCTAAAAATATATTTTTAATGAACATTTTCATTTTTGCATATTACTGACATAATCATTAAAATATTAAGAACCAAAGAACAAGGGCAATTATTTCTATTATATGTTCTGTTGATGCTTATGAAGGTGAAACAGCCATAATTTTATTAGTTTAAAAAAAAAATTGGCCTACGCGAATGGATCATTTCTCCTTGATATGATTTTTGACTTCTTTATTATATCAGTCATGTAGTGTTTTAAAATGGATTGTCTTCTTCATTTTAGTGATTTTTGGATGAGCACCTAGTAGCTTGAGAATCAGTAGCAGAAAACACCACCACCACTTTCCTAAGTCACTTTTTTGTGTTTTGCATTTTTGTTTTCTGAATGCTAATGTTTGATTGTTAAAATATTTTTTATTTTAATTATTTCTATTTATTAAGCTTTTATTATATTTATTATATATAATACAACATATTGATGCATGTTATTATAAGTAAATATATTTATTACATATTACATAATTATATATATTTACTTAAGTATCTTAAACTTTATTTTCATAAACATTTTGCCTTTTCTGGAGACCAAAATATCATGTTGACTGTAGTTCTAAAGGATAAAAATTACTGTTTTGAACACAGAGCTAAAACAGTGTCATGTATATTTTATTTTTTAGCATCAATATTAAACAATTTCATGGCATATAAATAATGAACTGTCTTTACTAGAATGTGTTCTGGATTATTGATTTTATTATTTATTTTAGGCCAAGTGCAAGAAGCAACATCAAAAGAAATCCATTTGAGGAATGAGCTAAAAAAACATAATATAAACATTCCCGGAACACAACAGGTACGATTCATCCTACTACTATAAACATATATATGTTGACACACACTTATGTATGCATGTATATTATTATTTTTAAATCAGATGTTATGTTAACATTACTCTGAACTTAGCCTTAACAATGATAGTCACTGATTTTTTTTTTTTTTTTGGTTAACAGAGAAGATAACTGTAGTTTGATCAGATGTACTAGATGAGATTATCCAAGTCTTGATGTTACCATGTTCTCAAAGAAATTCAGTCAACAAATATTTTTAAAGAATATACAGGATTCTAAGTTGTGCACTGGTTATTGGCATGATCTGTGGTGTGGGGTTTGGCACCAAAAAATGATGGCAGGCACCAAAGAGTTGAGGGTTGGTCAAGTGACCAATGGTCATTCTCCTTGGTGAAAGGCAGGTTCAATTTTTTTTTTTAAATAGCTTTTTATTGACAACATATGCATCGGTAATTTTTCAACATTGACTCTTGCAACACTTCTGTTCCAGTTTTTCCCTTCCTTCCCTTCATCACCTCCCCTAGATGGCAGGCAGTCTCATATATGTTAAACATGTTAAAGTATATCTTAAATACAATATAAGTGTACATATTTGGGGCAGCTACGTGGCGCAGTGGATAGATCACCAGCCTTGAATTCAGGAGGACCCAACCCGAGTTCAAATGCGGTCTCAGACACTTAACACTTCCTAGCTGTGTGACCCTGGGCAAGTCACTTAACCCCAGCCTCCCAAAAAAAAAAAAAAAAGAAAGAAAGAAAGGAAAAAAAAAAAGATAAGTGTACATATTTATATAGTTTTCTTGTTATACAAGAAAAAATCGGATTTAGAAAGACAACAACAACCTGGGAAGAAAAACAAAAATTCAAGCAGTCCACATTCATTTCCCAGTGTTCTTTCTCTGGGTGTAGCTGGTTCTGTTCATTACTGATCAATTGCAACTGAATTGGATCCTCTCATTGCCAAAGATAGCTACTTCCATCAGAATTGATCCTCATATAGTATTGTTGTTGAAGTGTATAATGATCTCCTGGTTCTTCTCATTTCACTTAACATCAGTTCATGTAAGTCTCTCCAAGCCCCTCTGTATTCATTCTGATGGTCGTTTCTTACAGCACAATAATATTCCATAACATTCGTATGCCACAATTTACCCAGTCATTCTCCAATTGATGGGCATCCATTCAATTTCCAGTTTCTAGTCACTATGACAAGGGCTACCACAAATATTTTTAAGGCAGATTCATTTAGAGGAATAGGTCACAGACAAAATGAAGGGATACAATAGATATTGGGAATGTAAATATGAAATAGAGTGGGAGAGCATATTAAAAGACAAGTTCTTCAGTGGAACTCACAATTATCCAGTAAAAAATGAGTGGGACATACCCTCAGCTGGCAGGTTAAATCCCAAAAGGGACCCAACACCCCAAAAGAGTTAGCTACAAGTAAGAAGTGGGGCCAGGAAGCATGTGACATGGAGGAAAGGGAAGGCAAAAGTAATGCTGAAAGAGAATATCATTTTAGCGTGCAAATGTTTGCTGCTGTGCCAGAGAGAGTGTCCTTGGCATGGCATATTAGGTCCTCTGCAAAGAAATGAGTTTAAAATTGCCATTTTTATAAGGAAATCTGAGACAGAAGTTTCAACCAAATGAGATTCCCTCAATGCTGTCACTGCCCCCAGGCCTATATAAGACCACTTACTGGGAGTGGTTTTGAGCCAAACAATAGGGGTCAATAGAAATCTAGATCTCCAGCTAAATGAGATTACTTCAATTAGTCCCACCAAAGTAAATCACTTAATCTTGGTTCCCTGGGGTGTGTCCTTCAGAGACAAGGCCCAAGGAGAACCTCTCCTTCAAGGAACCTCTCAACTTCTCTACCTCATGGCCCATTCCCAAAGTCCCAAAAGAGAGAAAGAAAAAGAGTTTGGGGACTCCTCTCATCAGGCAGACCTTTTTAAGAATTTAGTTTTTTTTTTTTTTTTTGTTTGTTTTTGTTTTTAATTTAAATAAAATATTTATTATTATCTTCTCCAAAAATAGAAAGTTAAGAAAACAGACTAGATTTTACCACCCATATAATATGTAGTTGGCTCCAAGACTCCTTGATCACCTTTTCAAGAGGAACATCATGCCTAATAAGCCTGTTAACTTTTACACTCTGCAAATGTGGAATTTGTAGATAAAATATAGGAGAGAAAAAGGATGGTAACTTGGAATGCAAAGGTAAAATCAAGTGAAACTTTTTTCAGGGACAAGGAAGAAGATTTCTCTTAAGTGTAGAACTCTTTGCTTAGATGAGTTTTATTTAACAAAAGCCCTTCAAGTACTACTGAATTTTAGTAGTTTCTGTCTACTTACCAAAGTGATTATAAGCATATTAATGATGCCTAAAGTACAGGAAAAGAAATTTGTTAAAGTGAAGAATTACTACAATTAGCAATCATAAAACTAGGGAATTTCAGAGTTTGGTTTTTATACATGCAGTTTAATTCAATATTATTTTCCTTAAATTTGTTTTAATTTTTAAAAAATTTCATATGTATTTTTTAAAAATTCATATAATATTTTCACTTAACATTGACTTACCTATTGTCTATTACTAAATCAAATTCAATAATAAGGTGCTGTAAATTTCATTAAAAAAAAGAAAAAGAAAAAATTCAGACTTCTTTGGTACAAGGGGAGAGTCAAAAAAAGTTTTATGTGGATTTTCTAGAATGGGGGGGGCAGTTTGCCTGTGATGTAGACTGGGATAAGTATAGATCAAATCAAAGGCATCTGTAAAAGACAAAGATTCCTTCTTCCTCTGAACCTAGAGCAAATATAGAGAAGACATAAAAATAAAAAGAAATTTTTGAGGTATAAAATACATGAAAAAGACAACTGGTCGTGGATGAATTTTGTTTTTTGTTTTTTTCCTGTAAAGTAAGAATGAGGTTATTTGTTAAGAAAAGTCATGTTAAGTTAATCCAATTGCAATTGATCAGTGATGGACAGAATCAGCTATACCCAGAAAAGGAACACTGGGGAAATGAGTAAATTGTAAGCATTTTTTTGTTTTTCTCACCAGATTATTTTTACCTTCTGAATCCAATTCTTCCTTTGCAACAACAGCAACAACAACAACAACAAAATTCGGTTCTGCACATATATATTGTACCTAGGATATACTATAAGATGTTTAATATATATGGGAATGCCTACCATATAGGGGAGGAGGTCGAGAGAAGGAGGGGAAAAATTCGGAATAGAAGGGAGTACAAAGGATAATGTTGTAAAAAAAAATTACCTATGCATATGTACTGTCAAAAAAAATTATAATTACGAAATTAATTTTTAAAAAAGAGTACAGTTAGGTTCTGAAGCTATGAAGAGATTTTCATATAATAGGTATGATTTATTGATATAATTAATCTAAACTTTTCTCTTAAGTGATATTAGTTATCTGTTATACTATATCATTTTATCTATGTTATATTGTATAAATAAAACAATAAACATAAAAAAAATTAAAAAAAAAAGTCATGTTAGCCGATTTTGGCATAGTGTCTGGCAAATGAGTGCTCATTAAAAATTTATTGATTGATTTGTTAGCATTGGGTGCTGGAGGAAAAAGGTTTTTCAGTAAGGCCTTTAGAGTGAAGTTTCAGAGAAATAAGGGAGATCACCACAATACTTTTAAACAAAAAATGCCTAAACATTACATGCCACTTATTATTTTATCCAGAAGAACAGACTCTAAAAAAATAATGACAATGGGTTAAAGGGAGAAAAACAAAAAAGAGAGAGCATTTGCAGTGTAGATTTTTTCTGTTTTCTTTCTTTATATGGATAAATTGTTTATCAGAAAAAGAGCTGGTGTGCTGAAGAGATACTAGGATATTTAGTATTCTTTCTTAGTAGTCTGAAGTGTTTGGGCTTGATAATTATTACCAGGATGTTTCAAAGGGGTTTAGTAACTTAATAAAGCCTATCTCCTCTTGACAAAGACCATGTCCACTCAAAATCCCATCATAAGTGATAATACTGTTCATAATGAAATGAAAAATCAAGGTAGTATATAGTTTGCTAGCAATCTAGTTTCAGTTTAAATAGTGAGAATTTAAGATTATTAAAGTTTTTTTCTTATTGTTCAAGTTAGTATTCCTTTCTCTTGACTAGAACTATTGCAGTGGTGGTAGTGAATTGTGGAAGTTGTGATGGTAAATGACATTTTTGCAAAATTTTAAGGTTCTATATACTGTTTCATTATAATAACGTTGAGAGGCAGGTGCTATTATTGTCCCTTTTTGACAGATGAGGAAACCGAGGCAGATGGAATAAGTGATTTGCCCATGATCTTATAGTTAGTGCATGTCTAAACTTAGGTCTTTATGATTCCAAGCCCAGCAGATTATCCACTCTTAACACCTTAAAACTCTTAAATAAAGTTGGTAACAGTTCATTTCAAATAGTTAATGATTTTAGTCAGTTTGGTTATAGTTATAGTTGTTTTAGTTTTTCCTATCTGCCTTTCCCGAGTGTTAGGTTCTTTTCCCCCTATGGTTCTCTTATTCTGAGTGTGGGGGATAGAAATCCACCAGAATTGAAGATTCAGAGTCTGAGTCAGAGTCAGAATTCAGAAAATGTTTTTATTCTTTCTCATGAGAAAGGTCACAACTCTATTCTTGTCTCTCCTCCTAACTCTTCTCACTAACAGCTACAGCTAGCTTAACAAAGCTTTTATCCTTCAGCAGAGCCCCCACCTCTGCCCTTGTCTCTTAACCATTTGCTGATGAGAGAGTTCACAATCTTTTTAGCTAATCCATGTAAGGCAATATCAATTCTTCATTATCCTTATTATTCATAGCTATCTGTGGCCTATCAGAACACTGTTTTCTACAATTCCTTACTATATATTTACTTTAACCAAATTTAGAAGCATCCTTTTGAAAAGGGGCTAGAATAATTCCCCTCATCTTGAGTTGTAAAACTGAGTCTATATGTTTAGATAAGAATGTTGTACTGAGGAAAATTCACTGGAGGTGTCAATTGACTGCCCTGTCATCTTTAGATCAAATTTTATTCCTTGTCCATGCTCCCTTTTATATAAATTATCTCCTGTTAAGTTTAAGCTCTTTGAGGTCAGGGACAGTTTCACTTTCTAACTTTAAATTTTTAGCTCTTAGCACTGTATCTATACTTATTTAGTAAGTGCTTAGTGGATGCTTTGTCATTCATTTGTAATTTACAGGTGCCTCACACTGATATGCTTCTGAAACAAAAGTTATCTGAACAAGAGGGACTAAAGAAGCAACCTAGGAGATCTTGCACTCTTCCAAATTACCCTAAAGGCAATCCAGACATTTTGGGAAAGGTGAGTTTCTATCTTTAAATCTTTTGAAGTGTAGTTTAGGGTATTTTATTTCCTTCATCTTAAGTTTGTGTAATTAACTTAAATATTACCATGCCTTTGTCCTCCATGTTTTTTTTTTTTTTTAATGCTCTAGCCAAGATTGAAATACATATGCACCAGTAATTCCATGATTCTTATTTCCAGTGATAGATGTGCTGGAATTTAAACAAATAGGTTAGTTATTTTTTAGGGCTTTATTTTTGTTATAAAGTAGTTGCTATGTTTACAAGTGGTTCAGATTTGAATGAGATTGCGGAAGAGTGATTAAAAGGATCAAAATTTAATGTAAGTATTGATTCTGAAATGCTGACAAATGTGTTCCAAAACACACTGAGAATTTATTTTTGCAAAATAAATACACTTTGAATATGTTTCTCAATAGCAGTAGTGCAATTTTTCCTTCTTATCTGTTTTGTCTTTTTCTCCATCAATTTTATCTTTTTCTAAATGAGTGCATCTATCTTGTATCTTAGCAATTTCCAATTGCATGTTTTTAATTTTACCTATTTTTGAACTGATCATCATATTTTCCAGTAATAGGAGGTTCTTTCTCTTTTTAGTTGGGCCTGGTCCTTTCTTTTACGCTCTTTTGTTTTCAGCTTTTTCTGCTAAATTTTTGTTTTATTTTGATTTTCTTAGCATGTACATGCATGAGTATGTTTGTGTATCCCCTTTTTGCTTCCTTTTCCTCATCTTTGTCCATACAGCTTTGCTTCCTACTCTTTCCTCAAGCTCCAGATTTACTCTTATATATCACTAAAACTGTTCTGAGCATGGTAATATCTACAGGGCAGAATGAAGCAGTGCATCTAGACCTCATTGCAACACTTTCTCCTCCTCTGCAGGTAATATTTACTCAAAATGTTGAGTACCATGCACAGCTTCACTAATGAATTTAATATTGTCAGGGATTAAAATGAGAAACTGTTATTAATTTTTCATCAATTCTGAGTGGTGATCAGTTTAAATAGCAATCAATTTCATTACTAAGCAAGGAAAAGAAATTTCTACTCTTTTTATTGGTAGACTATTGTGTGGGATAGCAATGTGGGAAGGAAGGAAGGAAAAAAGAGGGAGGACTGTGGGAAGGATTGTGGAAAGAAAGAGCTGTTGTTGCCTTTTATGATCATCTACATTATTTCTGGTTATAGTAAGATCTGGCAAAAAAGGGCAACTCCCAACAGACAAGATATCAGTAGAGGAGTGCAAAGTGCAAACTGCAAAACACAAGATTATTATAGATCCTAACCAGAAACTCCCATTGGCTGGTGAGTTCTAATTTATCCAAAGACTAAATATTGACCCCAGAACACACTTTACCTATTAGGTACTTAAATGCTAATAAAAAAGGGGGGGGGGAAGAGAGCCTGGAGGGAAATGTTTATTTATCTAAGATAATAAAACACTTGCTGCTTTTAAGCTCTAGCTCAACTTGTTTTTTTGCAAAGTCTCCAGTCACAATTGGGCATAAGTCAAAGCTATGTTCTTATGAGAGGTCTTCACTCACTTTCTCCCATTCACTCTGTAGAAATGGAATTGTATTTATATTAAGATTGGTTATTTTATTATTATTTATTTTATTATTTAAATCATTTTAAGTACTGGTTAAAAAAAGTAGAAAATCTGAAAAAATAACTGAAGAAATTATTTTTATAAAGTATGGAAACCACATAGATTGTATGTAAAGGGCTAGAACTGAGCAATGCACTTGGATAATGAAGCACATGAGACTAATTGCCAATTGCCAATTGGACAGTTCCCTATTAACTTGTTTGAAGGTTGACCCTCCCCAGTTGTTCTGTGCTGACTTGATTGGTGGGACAAAGAGGGGGAAGTGATGGGTTTGGGAGGAGTAGGAGGAGGAAGAGGAATTGAGACACTGATGCTGTTTGAGGGAGGAAGGTGTGTGTGAGATTGCTAGGCCTAATCCCCTGACCTTGACGGTAAAAGATCAAGAATAAAGACGGTTAGTGATCCTGATTCCGGCTGATTTCTGGGAAGACAGAGTTCCAGCAATTGTAGAACAAGATATTTGGATTCTCCGTCTTTTTTACCTTTGTAAAATATTATTTTCAATAAGAAAATAGAATTGTAGAAATGTTTTGTTTTGTTTAATTTCCCAAATACATATATTTGTTTGTTTTTTGTTTTTGTTTTTCTGAGGCTGGGGTTAAGTGACTTGCCCAGGGTCACACATCTAGGAAGTGTTAAGTGTCCGAGACCACATTTGAACTTGGGTCCTCCTGAATTCAGGGCTGGTGCTGTATCCACTGTGCCACCTAGCTGCCCCCCAAACACATATATTTGTGAAAGATTCCATTTCCAGTTATTCAGGCAGAATGGTACCTTATTTCAAGTGATTCTGTAATGCCGGAGAAACTGAGGCAAGATAGAGATTAGAGAGTATTTAATAATTTATTTAAAGGGAGTGATTTACTGAGACCAAATGGATCTATGGTTTGGTTTCAAGGCTGAATGAGACTATATTATCTCTCCAAGAATCCAGCAAACAATGTGAGTTCTCAATGACCTATATACATATGGCTCAGACTCTTGGGGGGTAGGCTGAGGCAGGGGCGGAGTCAGGGTGCAGACAGGTTGGGGCAAGCCTCTAGAGATGAGATGACCTAATGGGAGGAGGAACCCAGAGATGGGGAGAGGCACCTTGATAAGACTGTATCTGACATTATGATAGATTGGGATGGGGAGGGGCATTCTAATATTCTTAAAGATAAGATCTTTTATCCTTATCAAATATTCTGATAAAGAGAGTGGGGAGGTTTTGCTGGACTAAGCTTTCAGCTGATAATTATAAACTGAAGCAGAAAAACTGAGTCAGGACAATAAAAGAGAACTGTGGCATAACAATTCAAGTAGTCATAAAGTGTGAGTGATAATTTGCCAGAGCTTAAATGAAGTTTGATACCAGAAGTAAATAATAAAAATTTTAGTTATTGAAAAGATGATTCCATTCTTTTACTTTTTTCTTACTCTTTCGTGATTCAAGAAAAAAACTGAATAAATTCCTTAAAGAGAAATTTCTCTCCTTATAAGCAAATTAAAACTGAAAATTGTATGTATATTACTGAACATGTAGAATCAAAGGGACATGGAAATTATTTTCTCCTTTTCCTGTTGCATCTAAATACTGTTGAGATCAAACAATTATTTTATGTCTCTTTCCTAAACACCTAATATTGGGTCTTGAAAAAGTTATAAAGCTTGAGTAAGTACCAAGATAGAATCCAAGCTCCTCCAAACAGCAGAAAAATTGCTCCTCAGTTTAACTTCTTTTCTATCTTTTCTATATTCATTAATTAGCTCCATGCCTTCTTGACTTGGCACAAGTGTGTTATGGAGACTGGCCCAGTCCTGATGGGGGATGACTTGGTTTAACCTTCAGATATTTAATTTTCTCCTCAAGTTAAAAAATACTATGAAATTATTTTTATCTTTTCGGTACTATTGCCCGTACCACTAAATGATGAGCAACTAGTACCTGAAAAAAATGGCAATGCTAGCATAGGTTTTGTTCAACAAAACAGAAAAGTTATTGAAGTTGAAAGAAACAGCAGTTACTTAATTTAAAATATAAGTAGTTGTCAAATTCAGATTTATGTCTTGAATGGAATATGATTTCTGAAATGCAAAAAATAATTGCTTTGTGCCATAGAATATGTACTATATTAAATGTAACAAAACTTGTAACTGAAATATTTATTGGTATGTGATTGTCCATTTTAAAATTATCTTTTAGTTTTATTCTATTTTCAAAAATTTTACCTATATCTAAGAAGGTATTGTTGTTCCCTTCTAATTTGTAAACAAATGGCATTTTAACATTTCTTTTGTTTTTAACTATTATGAATTTAGCTGCAAAAATTGAAAACTGTCTCTTTAATCATAAAGAAATAAGACCATTGATAATGCTCTTTTCCCTTTCTTTAGCTATTCAGTTACTGTTGGACTGATTTCTCTGATTTTTTTTTTTCCTTTCCCCTTTTCTCCTTGGTTTCCAGGATTTATCCTGGAAAATTATAATCAATGTATTATGTATTTGGTGACACTCACAGTGGTGTATGGCAGGATTTGGTAGCCTATTATTAATGGACAATCTGGGACCAATGTTCAATAATAATATGTGAAATTCGAATTAGAAACCTACTGTTAAAATGGAGATATATATGAGACCATCATCTCACAAATAAGCAACATTTCAGTAGTAGTGAAAATTTATGTTAAGATTTATGTTAAAGTTGAAGAGTTTTATTAATTTAATAAATGTACAAGTATTTGAGAGTTTTCTCAGCATATGTATTTTATATGATTTATGAATTGTTAAAATGTTAAATTTTTTCATTTGCCATCTTTTCAGATCTAAAGAATTTTAAAAATTATTTAGTGACCAAATTGTACAGAATTTTGAGTGTAAAAGATTTGAGTCAAGTAATTTTTTTTGACCCCAGAGTGTCCTCAATACATCTTAAAGTAGATTAGAAAATATGTTAAAATTTTTAGGGTTTCTAAATTCAAAATTCATTTTTGCAACAATTAAAAGTGGTATTATTTAGGTAAATGTACCCTTGGATTTTAAAAATCTTGACCTTTTTATGCATTTTTTAACTTTTAATTTTGAATGTGGCATGTAGATTGCACACTTGGCACAGATTGAAGATGATGAAGCTGCAAAGGTTATTTCTTGGCACTTGGCAAGTGACATGGACTGCGTAGTCACTCTAACCACTGATGCTGCTCGTAGAATCTTTGATGAAACTCAAGGTCGTCAACAAGTGTTGCCACTTGATTCTATTTATAAGAAGACTCTTCCAGATTGGAACAGGTTAGAAAAATGTGAACCAAAACATTTTATTTTTTTAAAAGTATTTTTCTAGGCTTTTTTTTTTTTTTCTTTTTGGATAAAAATAATTTAAATTGGGGCCAGTTTTTTAAAAAAGCATATAAAATAACTTAAAGAATATAAATCATCTAAATAATTATAAATTTTATCTTCATATTTATTAAGTACCATTAATAAGTGCTTCATAGCTATACTGCCTTTCTTATTGCTAATGTTAATAATATAGTGACACTAATCACATTTGAAATTTAATAATAAGGATTTTCACATATATGTCATATATGTGCACATAGAAAAATGAGAGCAGATTCACAGTATTTACTGAACATTTTTTTGTTTTTGATACTCATAGAGATAACCCATTAATATAAGGTTGTACATAAGAACTTCTTAAACTGATTTTTGATCTTATATGGAGTCATGTAACTGAATATGGGGATTACTAATTTATGATTTATTATCAGTAATTATTTGATCTGTGTACCTTTTTACATACCTATAAACCCAGAGTTCCATAACAATTTCAAGGTGAAAAGGAATCATGAGTGGATAAAGTTTAAGTAGTCCATGATAGTATATTTTGAAGGAATAAGTATGTTTCTCTTTTCCTGTTTCTTTTCTTTTTTGTACTTTTCAGGTAGAGGAGATCGAAAGGAAAACAGTCTATATAGTAGAGTGGCTGAACTAGACTAAACTGGAAATGAGAATTTCAGACTATGTTAGAGACAGATATAGAGCCCTCAGAACTTATTGATACTTTTTAACTTGATAATTCCTTGCCTCTTCTTTTTTTTCCTTCTTCCTTACAATCTGGCTTCTGACCTTATCAATGAACTGAAACCTTCTCTCTCCAAAGTTTCCGATGATCTTTAAAAAAAATTTTGGGTTTACTTGACCTTAATTTTTTTCTGCCTGAGGCAATTGGGGTGAAGTGACTTTCCCAGGGCCACACAGCTAGGAAAGTATTAAGTATCTGAGACCAGATTTGAACTTAGGTCCTCCTGACTTCAGGACTGGTGCTCTATTTACTAAGCCACCTTGATGCCCTAACCTTAATTTTTTTAATAAAGAGTTTCCCCACCCAAAGAATTATCCCTTATAACAAAAAGAAAAGCTCACATATCAGCAGTGTAAAATAGCTTTTATATTTTCTTTATCCATAATTTTTCATCTTGATGTATTTTCTCATTTCTTCCCTGGGACCACACTTGATAATTATAGTTACATATTTTTGAAATTTAGTTATTTTTATTATTGATTTTTCTATTTTCTTTATTGTCACAGGTTATATTATTTTCCTGGTTCTGCTTACTTCAATTTTATCATTTGTTATGGATGTTCTTGTCTTAACTCTTAACCCTTGACCCCCACAGTGTCTTTTCATGTCTAAACCACAACTACTTAATTCAAAATGTGATCACCTTTTTCCATGTGCCCCCATCCCTGGAATACCTCCATCTCTTAGAATAACTAATTTCCATCTTATCTTGCACTTCTTCCATAAATCCTATTCCCTTTCCTCTTCACACATAGTTTTACCATTCTTCACCAAACTATTATTCCTCTCTCCACACATTTTTATATTTATTTTTTGCCTACTTAGTATATATTTACATCTGATCCTTTGAGGGCAATAACCTTAAAAAAAAATATCTTTATATTCCTACTACTAAGTAGTTAGTATCTGCAATAATGCATTTATTCAAACACTAACGATATGAGGAAACTAGGGGAAATTGCACAGAAATCACTTTGTGTTCTGTTACTTTGCCTTTTGAACCTCTTTCCCTATGTTTCCTAGATATTTAGTACCCCTCATTGTTTTACTTTAATGGTCTAGAATCCCCTCTTCCATGCAAAATTTTCTTTCCCTATTCTGAATCTAGTAAAAAACAAAACAAAACAAAACAAAAAAACCCAGAAAGATGTACTTGCTGATTATTATCATCTGAGTCTCTAAAATGACCTAATTAATTAATCAGTAATTTGGGCCTCTAGTTTAACTGCTTTAAAAAAATCCATTCTTTTAAGCCCTGTCAAGTGCTATGTTTAGATGAGAAAATGATTCTTGCTTCTTAAAGTCTGTAGTGCAGTATAATTATATTTAGAGATAGACATAATTGAGATATGATAAATGTGTCAAAAATGTGCGTGCTCATTGCTTTTTAAAGGCAGATTATTACTGGAGATTGGTTGAATGGTAGAATATGAGGAACCCTTCTTTATGGGAAATGCCCTTTTGAGTTCTAAAAAGAATTAGAAGGGTTTCAAATAGCAGAAGCAGCAAGACATTGTAATTATTGGGAGTGACCCATACTTCAATCAGCAAAAAGACATTAACAGTGTCAAACAGCATTCATTCAGTAAGAAAATATTTATTAAGATCTGATAATCCAGGCACTGTCCTTGATATTGGGGATACATTAGGAAAAAAATGAAATAATTTCTACCCTCAGGTAGCTTATATTTTAATGAAGAGAACAGAAAGAATATACATAAGTATGAATGTGAGAAGAAATAACCAGTAGTTTTAAAAAGGGAGGAACACTAGCAATTGGGAAATTGACTTCATTTAGAATGAGGTGCTTGAACAGTATTTTGAAGAAAAAGAGGGATTCTTTGGAAAAGAAGTGAGAAAGTAAGTAAATATCACATTTTTTTCCCCCTGTGATTGTTCAGTTGCTCCAGAAACCTCCATTTTAAATAGAGCAGGTCTTCTTAAACTTTTTCTACTTGTGATCCCTTTTGATCTGAGAAATTTGTATGTGATCCTGGCTATTTAGATATATAAAATAGATATACAAATCAAACATTTACTGGTAATAAATCATAATTGTGTGACATTTCCTCCCCCCCCCCCCCAGTTTCAGTTACAAGACACCATAAGAGGTCACAAACCATAATTTAAGAAGTTTTCATAAAATACCCCGACTAGCCCTTGCTCATTACTTTATTTCTCTCTGGACTTTGTTGTAGTTTCTTGGGCTACTTTTTACACCTTTTTTTCCTCTTTCATCATTAGAGTAAGCTCATTGAGGACAAGGAATATGTATTTTTTTGTTATGTTCCTAGTGCTTAGAACAGTCCTTTGCCCATAGTATCACTTAATAAATACTTGACTTATTCACATCTGGGGAGGGAATGGGGGGAAAGAAAGGAAAATTTGGAACAGAAGGTTTTGCAAGGGTCATTGTTGAAAAAAATTACCCATGTATAAGTTTTGTAAATAAAGATAGAATTAAAAAAACAATTTTTTTTAAAATGAAGAGGGTCACTTGTTTATTCTTCTGTTAGAAAGTGAGCCCTTCAGTAGCATACAACTCTTTAAATTTGCTCAAATAATTTTAGTTTTCTAAATTTCTCTTTAGTCTTGTGTTTGCATTTCAAAGTGTTACTTAGCTCTGGTAATGCTTCTTTGGTAATGCTTGAAAATCCTCTGTTCTATTTTATTCCCAGTAGAATTATACTCAACTATGATAGGTTAAGTTATTCTTAGTTATAAGCCTGTTTGCATTGTTGTTTTCTAAAGTCTTCTCTTCATGTGAGAAACTGCCAAGTTTTGTGTGATTCTGGCTGTGGTACTTGGGAACCCCCACCCCCCCTTTTTTTTTTAACCCTCAGATTCTTTCAGTGCTTTTTCTTTTATATAGAAGATCTAGACTTTGGATATGGCATTTAAAGAGATGATTGGTGAATTATTTCTATTTTGCACTTTACCCTTTCATTTTTATAGACCTGAGTAGTTTTCATTTGTGATTTCTTTACTTACCTTTTTTTGTTTGTTTGTTTTGTTGGAGTGGGGGGAAGGGTGATGACTAGTTTTTGGGTTTTACTTTTGTAATCATGGCTTTTAAGGAGTCTGTTGACTCAGATTATTTTTCCTACTTTCTTTTTAAGTATTCATGTAGTCCTTGTGGTAAATCCATTTGATTCTTTACTTATCTTTGTTTTTGTATTGCTCCCTTGATTTAGAACAGTCCTTTGCCTATAGTAATCACTTAATAAATACTTGTTGATTTATTCTTCCTTTCTGTCGTGACATATTCCTATTTTCAGATATTTTTGGAACTATTATAACTCTTTATAATGGTGTGTGTCCTTTTGAGTTTGCTCATTTCTTCATTTTTGGAGGAGAAGGAGGTAATCCTCTGCTTCACTTGAGTTTTTTAATTGACTTTTCTCTATGAGTTTAATCCCTCAAATTCTTAGAAGCTCATATCACTGCTTTTCAGGTCTTCTCTAGTATCTCAGAATAAAGTCTCAGTATCCCAGGACTTCAGAACCTTTGGACCAGTGCTATGCTGCTTTGAGCATTGTTATACTCTGCCTGGCTGCTGCTTCTCCTGAGCTATTTCAAGGGCCCCCAATGAGTTTCTTTCTTTCTTTCTTTTTTTTCCCCTAAGGCTGGGGTTAAGTGACATGTCCAGGGTCACACAGCTAGGAAGTGTTGTGTCTGAGACCAGATTTGAACTCGGGTCCTCCTGAATTCAGGGCTGATGCTTTATCCACTGCGCTACCTAGATTCCCCCCCCCCCCCCAATGAGTTTCTAACCACCCTGGGACTTTCTTGGGGAAGATTTTCTGTCCCCATATTACTAAATCTTTCACTTTAAAAGTGTGTCTGACGAGTCTCTGGTTAGAACATCTTTGGCTTTTTCACCTGAGGATAAGCTCTGACTTGACTAGCAGCACCCTTTTTTCCTATTGCCCATATTCTTCTGGCTGATTTTTAGTATATTTTGGGGGCAGAGGGAGTCATAGTAGTTTGTCATTTCATTTCTTAATCTGTGATCCCTTCTCTTTCCCCTCCTCCCCCCTGCATTAGTTACAGGGGATCTGCCTTCATTCAGACAACTATTTTAGTCCAAATTCTGCTTTAAATGTTAATGTTTGAGGTGCTAGAAGAATATCCAGAGATGAATTATCTTGGGAGGGACAGTTTAGAATTCACATCTAGACCCCAGAAAAGTCAAGGTTGGAAAGAATGATTTGTGAATTTTATCTATATAGAATTGATAATAAAGCTCTGAAAGTGAATTTAATTAGCAGAGTTGATATGAAAAAAAAGAATATTTAAGGACAAAGATATGAAGTGTAAAAAAAATATGTAGTAAAGGAGGGAGAATATGGATATTTGTCTTTGTATTCCATAGTGTCTCAGAATATAGAAGATGCTTAAAAATTATTCAAATTAATTTAGTATAAGGTTTGGGAACATCTGCCTCCTGTCCCCCAACATATGTACTCAGCTTGCTTCCTCAGGCTTTTTGAGAAGTTTTTGACTCTTAATTTAGTATATAGCCTTATGTTGGGATCTAGTGTCTTTAAAAAAGTATCTATGAACAAGTTGCACATGTCGCCCATTCTTCATTATTTTTTTTCTATAACTTCAGAAAATGAGAGGGCAAATAAGACAAGCATTTTTCTAATATAGATATTTGTAATTCTCAGTACTGCTGCTTAGTTTGGGAGACTACTTTAACCCTTTCTAAGGATTCAAATTTTTCAGAGCTAAATTATGTGTAAAATTAGAGAATTAACTATGTGGCCAAAATTATACACACTAGCTTTTCACTGTATTTTTCAAAGTAATAATGAGAGAAACTTAACTTTAATATGTTGTTTTTCAACCAGGCCTCTTCCTCATTTACGAAATGGAAAAAATTATTTCAAACCTATTGGTAATCCAGTATTTGCCAGAGATTTGTTAACATTTCCAGATAATTCAGATCATTGTCAAACAGGTAAAGGATATTATTTAAATAGGGGTTAAGGCAGAAATTATCTATTTGATAAATGTACCAAGTAATGGAATCAGATCATAATTAGCCAATTCATACTAATTTTATTTTCAGCAAGTTAACTATCTATGGAAGGCTATTATTGTTTCTAATTCTACTTGTCATTCTTAGTCTAAGAGAAAAGTATTTAATGTAATTGTAAAAATTAGCATGTTCTTTCAAAATATTTTTCATTTGTGTTTTTTTTTTTTTTAATACATTAAAGAGAAAAGTTCTCATTCGAAATCAGATTTTAATTTTTTTGTTATAGTATTTGGGATGCTATTAGGAGATACCATCATATTGGACAATTTGGATGCTGCCAACCATTATAGAAAAGAGGTATGTTTATTTTAATTTTTAATTTTCTCCTCGTGTTACATTTTAAAGAAATTTATTTTATAGCTCATATGCAGGAAAACAGATGCATTCCCCATCATATAAGATAATTATGGGATAATTGATTCTATTAGCAGTTTGAAAGAAAATAACACAAAAAAAAATAATTGGGAATGAAATGTCAATATACTTTGAATGTCTGGTTTGATATTATGCCTTTCCTACACTTATAAATATTGTAAACTAAATATCATTATCTTGTATATATTGGGAGAGACTTAAATTTTTATCATTTGACCTTGATTTCAAGTATCAAAGGAAACTAACCAGGGTTACCTTGTTTTCCTGAAATTAAAGCTAACTTTTCTAATGATTTTGAATTGCCCTAAATTATTTTATATGATGGAAGTGGTTTGATTAACCCATTATGTATGAATATGTATAACATGTCCAAACATAAATTTGTCACATGTGGGTTATAACATGTACAATTGAGTTTCTCTTATCATTATATCAGTTCTCTTAGGGGAGTCTTTGAAAGGGTTCATTCATTTCATATCTGAAAGATATAAATTATATCTATAGATCCACTGTATTTTAAACTAAATTTAAAAATAAATAACTCATTGTCTTTCCCCAAACTTTCTTTTCTTCCTAATTTCCTCATTTAGAAGGATAATACCATCCTCCCAGTAACACTAGACTTAACAGTGAAGAGGTCAACCTTGAATTCTCACTCTAAGCCACCTTACTCAATGAGTTTCAAATCCTATCATTTCTACCTTTGTACCTTCTTTCCTCCTCAGGTGGTGTCAGCATGCTAACAAAGACCTTTATCACCTTCTACTTACACATTCGTAATAGCCTTTACTTCATATCTCTGTCTTCTCCAGTCCATCTTCTTCTCACCAGTCAAATTGATCTTCCTAAGCATGGGTCTGCCTATGTTGCTTAGTCAATTCCAATGGCTTCTTAGTATCCTTTCCTATCTATCTTATCTTCTCCATATCTTGCTTCCTTTCACATACTTGGATTCCTAGACACTGTCCTCCTTGCTATTTCTTTTACAAGAAACTCCATATCCTACTTTTTTACTTTTTACATCATAATTAAAATTATTTTCCTTCCTCATATCTGTCTCTTAGCTTTCCTGGTATCTTTCACATACAAGACCCTTTCCATGTCTCCCTTTTGTTAGCTCTTTCCTTCTAAGATTATCTCCAAACCTATATATATATATATATATATATATATATATATATATATATATATATATATATGTTTTCATGCTGTCTGTCTTACTAAATTGAGAGCAAATTTTTGCCTTCATTTGCATTTTCAGCATTTGGAATGTAGTAGGTATTGAATGGATAAATGCATGTGGATTTGACTTTGTTTTTACATTTTATGAGTTTTCTTTCAAAGTGTGTGTATGAAATTACAAAAATCTGGCATCTCCTTGAAAGGGAAAAAACTTCTCCCACAAAATTTGGATATTAATTATTTACCTTTCAAAGATTTTCTTAGTATGGGCATATAGGTTCAGATAAACTAGCAAATTATTGCTGCTGAACTTGCCTCTTCTGTGTAGCTCACTCTTTTCACTGTCCTCAATAACTCAATTTATTGCCTTTTTCTCAGTCATTAGTCTTTCTTTGTAGTCTTTTGCCTATCTCCTTAATTTTTTTCTCCCAATTTCTATGTTGCTTTTTAGAACCAGATTTCCTTTCTATTTCTTTGACTAGTCCTTCACTAGCTTTTTCCCTTTCCCTCCCCTCCATGTTTTTTTTTTTTTTTCTTTAACAATATCTTCTGCTTCCAGAACACCTCCACTCTTAATTTTGTGCATGTGACTCTTAAGTTTATATATCTTTAACTGCTCCATTTTTGTTGACCCCTGATTTGACATTTGTAGCTGCCTTCTAGATGTTCCCACTTGGCTTATGTTACCTATAATTCTTAACCACATTTCATATCCTTGCCCAAATGAAGGTTTCTCTTTTAAAATTCTGAATTTTTTTAAAGGTTTAAAGTAGTGCTTCTTTGCCTCTTCTTCCATATCCTGTAACTTGCCAAGTCCTATCTACTCTTCTTTCATAATGAATTCCAAGCATATTATTTTCTATACTCATTCCCACTGTCTTAGTTTAGATTCATACATTTACTTGTACTACTTTTTAGTTGATTTTTTATATGACTACTGAAATAACTATTTTTATCATTTATGCTATTTACCCTTCCAAAGAAATGGCAGATGAGTCCCTATCTAGGATATTTTAAAAAAATCATTAAGAATGGTACTTCCATACCAGAAAAGAGCAAATTATGTCCCACTTTTTAGCAAAGGAAAGAGAACAGAATCAAAAACTAGAGGCTTGTGAAGTTGAGATCTGTTTCTGGGAAGTCAAGATTAGTGAGCTTCTAGCAGTGATGCAAAGATTCAACATACTTTTATCAAGTATTTCTCATATTAGCCTAATATTAATTCCTTTCTGAATGGGGTTACTAAATCTATAGAACAAGGAATTCGTTAGTTATAATTACCTAAGTTTTAGCAAAGTATTAAACTTTCATACTGTCCTTTTGGAAAGATATTAGATAGTTAGATAAATTTGATGATGATTAGAATGAATTAACATGAGTGTCATTAATGGTTCAATGACACCCTGGCAAGAGGTCAAGAAATCTATAACTTTTGTGTCTTCTCTCTTCTTCTGTTTTTTTTTTTTTTTTTTTTTTTTTTAATGTTTTAAGGTTTGCAAGCATTTTATAATGATTACTTCATTTGATTCTCACAAAAGCCCTAGGACCTACTTAGATGCTATTATTATTTCTACATCAAAAATGAGGAAATTTAACAAGGGTTAAATGACTTTTTTCGGAGTCATACAATAATGGTCTAAAGTCACATTTAAACTCTGGTCTTCCTCACTCTAGGCCCATTGCTTTATCCATTCTCCTACTTTAGAGAGGTTCTGTATCTTACTTTTATGTGTATCACCTCAACACACAAATAGAGGAATTTAATAAATACTTTTTTCTTTCTCTTTATAATTTACTGATAGTATTGTTTACTTATAATAGGTTGTTAAAATCACCCATTGTCCTACTTTGCTAACAAGAGAAGGTGATCGAATTCGAAGTAATGGAAAATTTGGAGGCCTACAAAATAAAGCTCCTCCAATGGACAAACTTCGAGGGATGGTATTTGGTGCCCCATTGCCGAAACTCTGTCAGACCTTGGGTACACAAATAGGCAAGTCTGTTAGCTATTTTAATTATCTGTTTAAGTATACAGTGAGCCTAAATGTTGAATTTGGTGTAAGAAGATTCTAACTCTAACAAAACAAGTGAGGTACTTTTACTTCACTTTTAGCTAACCGTGCGTTATATCAGATATCAGCATCCTCTGTTTTCAGTTTTGAGTACTAGCAGGCATCTTTTTCTTCCATCCTTGCTACACCCTTATAGTTTATTGAAATGTTGTCTCTAGTATATCTCTTGCTTTTTTGTTTATCACACTCTCTTTGCCAAATAATAAAATAAACATATTTACTCCATAGTCACTTATTGAATTATCCAGAATATAGCTAGGAACAAGAAGGAAAGGAAAAAAACAAATCAAATTGCTGACAATCATGCCTCGAATTTTATCCCTTCTAATTTCTACCTTTTCTTCCAAGAAGCCCAACTTTTTTGCAAGAAGGGATGTTAGGATTACTAGGTGAGAACTCAGGTTGTCTGGACAGTGACAAGGTGAGAATTCAGGTTGTCTGGACAATTACAAGGTTGACTTGATAGAAGGAGCAAGCTCATTGGCTGAAGTGGTTCCTCCCAGAGAATGGGCGTGAGATAATGCAAGGGCTTCTGGGAAGAACCACTTCAACCAATGAGCTTGCTCCTTCTATCAAGTCAACCTGAGTTCTCACCTTGTAATTGTCCAGACAACCTGAATTCTCACCTTGTCACTGTCCAGACAAGCTGAGTTCTCACCTAGTAATCCTAACAAAGGAAGGCCTTTCCCATCTCTCTCTGTTCTCCTGCACTTCTAAGGTTTTCCTTTCATATTGCATCTCTCATGTGTGTGTCCATCCATAAGTGTTTCATTAAGCATTTCTTTTGGGATAGGCACTGTACTAAGTGATGAGCATTCAAAATGAGGCAAAAGACCACTCCTGCCCTAAATGAGCTCACAATGTAATAGGGGAAACAAGAAGCAAACAATTATGCGTAACAAGCTAGGCACAGGATGAATAAGATAAAATTAAAGTACTAAAATTGAAAGATTGTTAAAGGCCTTGTTAAAGACGATGGGATTTTCATTGAGAAGTAAGGAAAACATTCGAGGCATGAGGTACAGCTCAAGAGAATCCCCAGAGCTGAGAAATGGAATATCTTATTCACAAAATAGTTAGGAAGTCACTGTTACTTTATTGAAGAGAACATGTTTGGGAGATAGGTTGAAGAAGGCTAGAAATGTAGAAGAGAGCTAGTTAATAAAAAGGCTTTGAACTTCAAGCTGAGAATTTTGTATTTGTTTTGAGACAAATGGAACCACTGAAGTTTGAATAGGGTTTTTAACAGGTGGAACTGTGTTTTAGAAAAATCACTTTAGTGACCGAATGGCAGATGAATTTATTTATTTATTTATAGTTTTTATTTACTAGATGTATGGGTAATTTTACAGCATTGACAATTGCCAAACCTTTTGTTCCAATTTTTCCCTTCCTTCCTCCCTACCACTACCCCCCCAGATGGCAGGTTGACCAATACATGTTAAATATGTTAAAGTATAAATTAAGTACAGTGTATGTATACATGTCCAAACAGTTGTTTTGCTGTACAAAAAGAATAGGACTTTGAAATAGTGTACATTTAGCCTGTGAAGGAAATAAAAAATGCAGACGGACAAATTTAGAGGGATTAGGAATTCTATGTAGTGATTCATAGTCATCTCCCAGAGTTCTTTTGCTGGGTGTAGCTGGTTCAGTTCATTACTGCCCTATTGGAACTGGTTTGAATCATCTCATTGTTGAAGATGGCCACGTCCATCAGAATTGATCCTCGTATAGTGTTGTTGTTGAAGTATACAACAATCTCCTGGTCCTGCTCATTTCACTCAGCATCAGTTCATGTAAGTCTCTCCAGAACTTTCTGAAATCATTCTGTTGGTCATTTCTTACAGAACAATAATATTCCATAACATTCATATACCACAATTTATTCAGCCATTCTCCAATTGATGGGCATCCTCATAGTTTCCAGTTTCTAGCCACTACAAAGAAGGCTGTCACAAACATTCTTGCACATACAGGAACCTTTCCCTTCTTTAAAATCTCTTTGCGATATAAGCCCAGTAGTAACACTGCTGGATCCAAAGGGTATGCACGTTTGATAATTTTTTGAGCATAGTTCCAAATCATTCTCCAGAATGGCTGGATGTATTCACAGTTCCACCAACACTGTATCAGTGTCCCTGTTTTTCCACATCCCTTCCAACATTGGCAGATGAATTTAAGTGGGGAAAGACTTTAGGTAGGCCAACCCACCACCAAACTCTTGCAGTAATCCAAACATGTAGTATTGAGGACCTGCACCAAAGTGGTGGTAGTGTTAGAGAAGATGCTGCAAGGACAAAATAATAATTAGATATTTATATATATACCTTTGTCCATCTTTCTGTCTATCTCTTCTATGTACATAGTTGTTTGCATGTTGTTTCCACCACTAGAATATGAGTTTGTTGAGGGGTGGGACTATTATTGCCTTCTTTTGTATCCCCAGTGCTAAGCACAGGGTCTCCTACATCATAAACAATAAACATTTGTAGATTTCACTTGATAAATTCCATACATTAATTGTTCACACATTTATTCAAGAGCTTGTAAGGAAGGATTAAAAGGATCAAAGAAAACAGAAAACCTCTTTTGTAAGCATTTACTCAGGCTCTTTACATCTGTTTTATACATAGTTACAAATTTGGTGATTTGGTTTCTCTTTCAGTAACAGATTACAAGCATCGAGTCAAAGGGGACAGGGAGGTCTACAAAAATGGTCATACTGACAGAAGCAAAAATTGAAAGTTGACAGTTTCGCAATGAGGCAAGACAAAAAGCCCACAAAAAGAAATCCATTAAGTTGAAAATATATGACAAACCAGGGCCATTGGGAATGTGAGAAATTAGCTTCACTCGACTGAACATGTGTGCAATTAGGTTAAATCCTGACTCAGACACTTTTTGTGTGTGACCTTGGGCAAATGACTTAACTTCTTTACCTCTGATTCTTCTACTTAAAAATTATGAGGTTGTACTCTTCCAGTTCTAAATCTATGATTCTGTGTTCATATCAATGATAGTTGTTTGCCAATCAAATAAATATTTATTAGAAAATATCCTATCATAAATGTTTGAAGATTCTTTTTTATTTAACTTCATGCTTAATGTAATGAGTTATCTGGAATAGTTAGTTCTATTCTACATGTAGTCCTTTGTTGGAACCTAAAGGACCTTCATGAAATTAGCTTGACCTGTAATACAAAGAAATAGAACTTTTACATAGTGCTTTAAATTCACATGGAAAAACAATTTGATTTTCTGAAGGCACCCTAGAGTAAAAGGGAAATGATGATAAGAGATAGTGCAAGGATCTGAAAGATGAAGGATAACTGGAGCCTGTTCATATTCACTGGTCAAACAGAGGTAAATTTGTTGGGACCCTGGATCTCTTAGAATCAACCAGAGTCAGGATAAATTAAAAATCTTTATTCTTGGTCTTTTGGGGTCCCTGTCAGGGGATTAGATCTAGCAATCTCCACAACTCCTTCCTTTGTCTCCACCGCCAGGAGAATCAATTGATCTCCTCCTTCTACTCCACACACTCATGTCACTTCCCCTTCTTTGTCCACACCCACCGATCCAGCCAGCACAGAATAGTTGGGGAGGGTCATTCTTCAAACATGTTAATAGAGAATTGTCCAATTGGCAATTAGTCTCACGTGTTCCATTATCCAAGTGCATTTGCTCAGTCCTAGCCCTTTATATAAATCAAAATATAGAAAAGGAGATCCTTCCATGCTATTCAGGAAAGAGGAAATCTATGCTATTCATTCAGGAACTGTTTCCAAGACTTTATTTACTCTTCCCATTGTCCTGTCATGTATCAGTGCAGATTAAGAATGACGAGAGAACCAGATGTCTTATAGGAGGGACAGTCTCATGTATTTATGATTAATTTTCATCACAGGGAGATTGCATATTCAAGCCACCCAAAACAACTTCTTTTGAACTTATAATATATGGAATTCCCTCCCCCCATTAGTAGTCTACAGGAGTGTTGTAATATAGCTAGTAATTCTTTTTATAAAAGATTTTCCCCAAAGAAAAAAAACTTAATAATTGTCCTTATTGAAGAGTGGAGAGTTTCATCTGTTTGTAAGAAAAAAATAATAGTACTTAGAAAAGTGAGATTGCAATTTTAAACAAATTTCTTTTGTTTTCTGGTAGATCTTCTTCAGCAATATCGTTCAGCTGTGTGCAAACTGAGTAGTGTGACTAAGGAACTTAATGTTCAAGAAGACTACCTTAGTACTCCAGATATGCTGAAGAAACAGCAGGAACTTAGTGAACAGGAGAAAAGTTTGGAACGAATAGAACAAAAACTTGGTATGTGTTTGTTTTCTGTTAATACTTATTCTGTAATGGAGATATCTGTTTATGTTTTAGTTATTTTAAGAGTACTATCAAAATATAGTGGGGGATTAATCTTGTCTCCAAGATGCCCAAACATGGTCTTTAAATCCCTTCACCATAACTTTAGAATTTTTTTCCCTGCTAGTAGGAGGAGAATGACATTAAAAATTATCTTCTTTAACACTTCTCCCTCCAAATTTCTATTAAGTAGGAATTGAGACTTATTTTTGTGAATTTTATAGCCAGTTTGGTTAAAATAATCTTTTATTTTCTATCTTTAAAGGTATGACTCCAACTGGGAAATGTGAATTAGTCCGTCAGGCAGCTAAACTCAATATGTCAGACAGCCCAATCCCTCCTAAAAGAATGAGACGGGAAACAACAAAAAAACTAAATAGGTAAGTGTTTATTTCCTTCAATTTAATTTGATTTAAATAGTGATGATTATTATATATATATATAGACTCATTACCCAGTAAGATGCAAAGAACTAATATTATCTTTATCTTAAGCAGAAAAGAAGGGCAGTGTTGATAAAATTGAAGAACTATAATTAAGCCTGTTGTTAGACCTATTTTGAAACAAACTTTTTGGCCACACAGCTCTCTCTTTTTTAACAGATGAAATAGGTTTTAAATGTTGTTTTTTTTTCCTCTTTACCTGTTATATAAAAATACTTTTAACAAAAACTTTCTGGGACACATCTATCATTCAGTGAGATACATCTAATCAGAAATTTCTAAATAGATGGTCTAACAGAAATTATAAAATGCTGTTAGATAATATATTCTTTCTTTCTTTCTTTTTCTTTTTTTTTTTTTTTTTTTTTTAAAGTTATAGGTCTGTTTTTAAAGAAAATCCTTGTCTTGGGGGAGGGGGACACATTTATATGGCCTGAAAATGAATCATATAGATGAAGGGGATATTATGGAAATAAAGAAAACTGACTATTCATATATGCAGTAGTTAATGTACTGCATTGGTAGAGAATACACATTAAACTTATTAATAAGAACATTTGTAGGCATTTTTCCAATTTTCATCAAACACCATCATATACCAGACATCATTTTAGATAAATCCTAGAAATACAAATAAAAATAATTAAATAATCCCCTCTGTCAAGAAGTATATATTCTTAGAATTCTTAAATATGCTTTTCTAAAATCATCCAGTAAAGAATCCTTTCTTTATCAAAATATGGTAATATGATCCTTTGAAGTCTGTTTTTTTGCATTGGTCCTAATCCTGACTTGAAAGCTCTCTCACTAATTCAGAATCCGTAGCTAATAGTATAAACCAGTACTTCCTAGCCTATAGGTCATAGATTCTTGGGTGGCAAAAATTACCTATTGTGTTATCTGTCATGATATTTTTTTCTTAGGTAACCTATACTGAAAATGTAATTACTTTTTTGTAAGATCTTATTAATATAGACAGTTCCAAAGAATAGATCTTTTAATAGACATGACATCAGAAAAAAATTAACATAGAATTTAAAATGAATGTCCTATGTTTAATGGAAAGGTGCATAGTGAGTAAGAGCAGGCTAGAACATAAAATGAATGCAGAACTTCAAAGAACAGGAATAAAAAATATCTTCCCAAAAAATGATGATAAGATAGGCTGATCATGTGATGAAAGCAGGAGAAGGAAATAGAATGCTTTTCTGATAGTGTTTTAAAGTAGCAGAAAGCCAGAAAGTCTTTCACCATGTTGGGTGGGCAACATATATGTACAGTAGTAGTACAGGATAGGCAGGTGTAGATGGGTTGCATCTGGATTGTTCAAGGGAACAATTTTTTTAAAAGTAATACTTAAAAGTTTAAAAGTTGTTATAATTAAAATTCTAATATACTAATTAAATTGCTGCTTATTTAGAAGTTATATTAGTATATGTCCTTGAAAGTAACAAAAGTGTTTCTTGAAACAAAAATATGTACTTTGAATTTGTCTACTAATTTAGATAAACTTCCTTCCCCGTTAAAATTTCCTATAGGGTTTTCTGTGTGTTGAATTGCCATGTAATAGGAGAGATTAATAGCTTGAAAGTCTGACCTGTGATCAAAAAATAGAATGTTTTAAAAGTTAATGAGCCAAGAAGTTCCTGAAAATTTTTTTAAAAGCATCAAAGCTAATATTTTCTTTCCCATACTTAGTTATTTGTGTAATTTGAGCCTGACTTTTAGTTTTGATCTTTAGCATGAACTTTGCATATTAATTAGATGTTTTTTTGTTTTTTTTTTAACTTACTGAAGAACAAACAAATTCTGCTTCTTGTCTTTAATCTTTAGTTCCCCTTTTGGTTTTAAAATTTACTTTTAAAGTCAACTTAAATTAACATGAAAAAACTATATATTGACACATATGTTGCTCATAAATATGGTTTGATCAAATTTTTAATTTGATTAATTTAATTTTAAATTGATTAAAAATTTTAATTTGAAAAGTTGATACTAGGTAAGATTTCATTTCTCATTAGATCCTTTTGCTTAAAGATCTTAAACATTAATGATATTTGAACATTTTTACTTTGATCTTAAACATTAATGATATTTGAACATTTTTACTTTGTACTTAAATTATCTTCTTCATCCCTTTTATTATTATATCTAATTTAATTGTCTACTTCAGGTAGTTTATAGGTTTCAGGCTGCAGCCAGAGTAGTATCTTCCAGTGATCTTAGAAGGCCTAGTTATTGAGTAATGCACTGAAACAAGAGGACTGTCGGTTTTTAGGTTCTTGCTTTAACTCTTAAGTAGCTGTGTTAGCTTAAGCAAGAACATTTGTTTCTAGGCCTCATTTTTTTCAACTGTGAAATGAAGGGAGCTAGACTGAACTAGATGAACTTACTAAAGTTCTTTTCAAACTCTAAAATAGGATTCTGTGACTTGGAAAATGTACTGTTAAAGACATGATTTCTCTGGGGAGGCACTTGTTATGCCATCATAATTCGTAAACTCTTAAACAATTCAGTACGTTTGTTTTTAAAATTGCTTTAGCAAAAAAGATAAATTACATGGTAACCAGCCTTCTAAAAAAGATATATTATTTAGATATATCTCTCTAAATAAATTATTTATTACATATATAGATTATTATTTAGATATATCTCTCTAAACTTGTGATCTTTGAACTGTCAGTCATTAGGCCCCTATATAGTTTGTTATTCTAGAACCTGTGCTCCTCTAGTACTGAATCAGTTTGGTTACTTCTTATCATCTGAGTCATCTGAGTAGAACTTTAGAGGAAGTAGTGAAATATAATATTATTATAGTGAACATTTAAGTGGCATTCTTAATTAAGCCCCCTATTTGTCTTCTGTATACTTTAGTAATTTTTACCACGTTGAAACCAACTTTTTAAATGTGATTATAGTTCTACAAAGATCTAGGAATAGGGTTCCGGTTCTGAATTCTGTAGGACTCTTATAACCCTTTAAAGTTTTAACACATTTTTTTTAGTTCTCTGCTAAGTTTCACACCCAGCTCCATGAATAACCTGAGTACTTCATTACATTACAGAAAATTTGAGTTCCACAATTGAAACTGAAACTCACTATTTAGGTTTATGTATTTTATTATCCTCCATTTGAAATACATAAAATGTATAGATACCCTTCTGAATGTTTACATATTTGCATGACACTTACTTTGTAAGAAATAATACTACAAAATTTAATACTCTTTTCACACTTCTGTATTATATTCAGGGAGTGAGAAAACCATGTCATTTCAATATTAAAAAAAAATTCAGTGGTTTCCTACTACTTCCAAAACAAAATACAAACTCCTCTCTATAACATTTAGAACCTTCCATATTCTGGCTCCAGCTTCTCTTTCCAAAGTGATTTTACATTATTATTTCTCAACCACACAATGTTCTAGTCAAGCCAGACTCCTTCTGATGTGCTCACCCTTCTGTTTCTAAGTGCCTTGATTCTTGAGCTGCCATGTATACAGCTTGTACTGATTTTTCTGTACACAATGTTGTTTCCCTCCCCAGTAGCATGTAAGCTCCTTGGGGGTAGGGTTTGTTTTAGTTTTCATCTTCATATAACTGCTCCTGCAGGTGCTACAGCAACAGCTACTGAAGATCCAAGAAGGAATATTCTTGATCCCAAAGTCTTTGGTATTATCAAATAACTCAACATCAGAAATTGATAAGATGTTATGAGAGGATATGACATTAAAGAAGAAACATTGACATCTGCCTTGCTGCTGCACCCTATGGACCATGGAATCTTTCCATCTGATTTGCAATTCAAATCTTTACTAGGTGTTGTCTCCATTAGAATGTGAACTCCTTGAGAATAGGGACTGTCTGTTCTGTATGTATTTCCAGTGCTTTGCACATAGTAAGCACTTAATAAATGCTTCATCACCAGAAACAAAGAAATGTATATATTTTTGCAATTTTAACATCTTGAGAATATTATTCTTGTTCATTTCTCTCTACTCCATCTATTCAAATTTTTCATCTTATGAAAATGAAGATGTGCATGTTAGTGTTAAGGAGCATATTTCTATCTTTCAACAATGTCTTCTCTATCAGAGGGGAAATTTTTTTTTTCTTGGCAGAATCTCCATATTCATTCCAGTATTCTGCATGTCTTACTTAGTGAACCAGAACTACATACCATTACAAAAAGTAAAAATAAATGATGGAATACTTCATCTAATATTGGCACTAAAAATAATAACAATAAAATAATATTGATACTAATTGCATTACTTGATAACATAAATAACTTTTTAGTTGGCTTTTTCAGTCAACAGACATTATGTATTAAGCACTTAGTACATGCCAGGCATTACATTAAAACATAAAGAAAGGCAAGAAATAGTTTCCTCTTTTCAGCTCATAGTCTAATGAGGAGACAATGTATAAATAATTATGAATAAACAAAATACAAGATAAATGGAGGAAGAATCCCAGGGAAGTTTAAAGGATTATTAGGAAAGGATTCCTGTAGAAGATAGGATTTTAGCAGAGACTTGAAAAAAATTTAGAAAGGAAATAAATAC
Organism: Sminthopsis crassicaudata; assembly: GCF_048593235.1. Lineage (NCBI taxonomy): Eukaryota > Metazoa > Chordata > Mammalia > Dasyuromorphia > Dasyuridae > Sminthopsis > Sminthopsis crassicaudata. The sequence goes on along the minus strand of NC_133617.1, from coordinate 229,660,244 downwards.
ATTATTGTTTAGTCAGGGAACTTAATTCTTCAGTCTTTTTTCCTTAACAATTGAAAAATTAAGTCCCAGTTAATAAGCATTTGTTAAGCACCAGCTATGCTCTATAGGTCCTGGGGATTCAAAGATTAAAATATATTCTGTCTTTAAAAAACTTTATTTTCCTCCCAGAACTTGTTTCAGGTGGGGGAACATATGTACACATATAAGTAAACATAAATATGTTCGAAGTTAAATTTTACAAGGCAATTTTGAGTATAAAGAAGAAAAGCAGTAGCAACTAGGATGGATTAGGAAAGGCTTCATTCATATTTGAAATGAACCAACATTTGAATAAATTCTGAACATGTGTAAAACCTAAAGTATAGTCTAGACAAATATTCAGAAATGGAAAATGGAATGTCATATGTAAGAACTAGCAAGTGGATTAATTTGACAGGAATATCTGATTTATTAAGGGGAAATAATATATACTGTGTCATGAAAGGTAGATTGGAGTCAGATTGTAAAAGGTTTTAGAAGGGAACCTCAGGAGTTTGTATCTTTGAAGATTTTTGAAGAATGGAATGACATCGTCTGATCTGTTTTAAGATTATCAACTTGGTGTCTGTTTGAAAGATGGATTCTAAGTGGCAGAGGTTTCACAGTAGGGAGAAGTATTACAAGCGACCAGGCAAGAGGTAAAATCCTGAACAAGGTAGCATTTTGTTATTTGTAGGGAGAAGAGAGTAGATGTTATATGATGTGGATATAGAATCAACAAGACTTATCAACTGATTGGATATGTGATGGAGAGGATGTGAGAGAGAGGAAAGAATTAAAGATGACTCTTAAGATATCAAATGTGGAGAACTGGAAGGTTGCTGTTATTCTCTATACCAATACATAAATTAACAATTAACTCTGTACTAATGTTTACAAGCTTTTTTACCTTCATAAATGTGTATGATAAAATGATTACACTTGTCAACTATAGTTCTTATGAATATTGAGATAAAAGTCCACTGACTAAAAGGCTGGCTATGATGAATCCTTCTTTCCTCCCTTTCTCCTATCCTTCCTCCACCTCTTCTCCTATACATTGAGAAGGCAAGTAGTATAATACACTTTATACACATGAAGTCATGTAAAACATTTCCACATTTGTCATGATTGTGGCAGGGGTGGTAGTAGTGGTGCTAATAGAGAAGGAGTGGAATAAGAAAAACAGAGAAAATGAAAAAAAAAGGTTTCAGCTGTACTCAGTAGTTTTCAACATCAGTTCTCTCTGGAGGTGGATAACATTTTTTTTTTTTTTTTTGTCATGAGTCCTTTGGATTGCCATGGATAATTATATTGATCACAGAAGTTAAGTCTTTGAAGTTGTTTATCAAAATGTTGCTATTACTGTATATAGTGTTCTCCTAATTCTGTTCACTTCACTTTGTATTAGTTCATAAAATTCTTGTCAGTTTTTTCTGAAATCATGATCTCTTTCAACATTTTTTTACAGCACAATAGTATTCAATCACATTCATTTGCCATAGCTTGTTCAGCCACTTTCCAAGTTTATAGGCATTCCCAATAAGGGATTTCAGTAGAACTAAATCTGTAGTACATAAGACCTAATATTTTTTCTTCTCCACCTTGACCAGGCTCATAACCAAATCAGATGTGTGAAAGTTGACAGAGGGGCTGTTGGTCTCACTAAGAATGCACTCACTTCTGCAGCTTTGCCTCAGGAGACCAAGAGGGTGACTTACCAGACTGAATATTTCTGGGGACAATACAAGTACCAAGGACATGAGTTTCCATGTCTGTCCAGATGGGGCTGGAAGCATCCATTCAAAGGAGGGACTCTCGTTGGACAATATGGTCTTACTGGAAGTATCCCAGTCATCTTATTGTTCATTTGTGATAGATTGCAAATGTGTCAAAGGAGAATGTTAGGTCTACACTTTGGTAGTGATTATAAACCTGACACAAGGCAGTGTTTCATCCTGAAGAAAATATATGTTGAATTCCGGTATAATTAACCATGGATGTTGTGGAGAGATGTTTCAGGATAACAAACTTTAAAAAACTGGACTAGTTTGAATTTAATTAAAATGTTTCAGCTATTGTGAACTATAGGTATTGCTCCAGAGAATGAGGTGGTGTTATAAGCCATGAGAGGAAACTGTTAATGCAGACTTCAGGATAAGAATGTAAATCCACAGTTGTTTGGGAACTTGAATGTTAATGTTGCTTCAGAAAAACCATAAAAGTGACCACGGTGCACATGCAACATGGTAGTGTTTTAGATTCTAGCTGCCTTATCCTAATATGTGCAGTGTGTGCAGTTTTTTTTTTTTTAAATAAGGAGTTAATTGACTGTATAATTGTTTTATAAATTCTCAGCCTTAATGCTACATTAACATTGTTTTTGTAATTTTTTAAAAAAATACTCTTTTTTAAAAGATTGGGAAAAATAAAATTCTACATTCATATAGTAAATTACTATTAAAAAACCCATTGCTAAAATATTTAGACTGTGTTGTCCAGCTAGTGTATAACAGTATATGGAATTTTTGCCACAAAAGCAGTTTTCAAGTAAAATAACTGTTTTGTTTATTTTTCAGGAACTTTTTTTTGGTATATTTACACACTCCAGCAAAAATGTCCGTTTTGACCTTTCTAAACATACAGCAAAATTAGAAACTATTGTTTCCTCCCCTTTGAGCAGGTAGTTCTTGTTTAAAAAACAAAAATTTGGAATCCACCATCGAGTGATTATGGTTAGAACCATTGCAAAATGACTTACTCTATTTTTGTTTAAGCTAGTAATATTAAATAACTTTTACTATTTAACATTGTTTAACTATTGTTAAATTTACACATCATTACAGCAGTAATAGAGAAATATTCATCCTTTGTTATAATTTTATTCCCTTGTCTCTAGAAAAATCTAAAAACAGGAAAGAAAAAATAAGCAAATTATTGTTTATAACCAAGATAAATTTTAGGAGTCATTTCCCTAAAATCTGAAGGTTGTTACTTTTTATCATTTACTATGGCATCCAGGTTCTCCTATCTAAAACTATGTGCTGAATCCTAATATCTAAAATAAGAAAAATTTTAAAGTTTGTTTAGAAATTACTCTAGGGTCACCTAAAATTTTATTTGATAAGGATAAAAAGGTATTGTTCTCATCAGAATGAGGAATTTTTCAGATTGCTGAAAAAAAACATTAGATTTCATTAATAATTCCAAATAATAAACAAATTTAAAGCTTTATTGCATTTTTAAAACCAGTGAAAAATCATGTCTCAATGGTCATGCAAAACTTGATTGTTAAGATTTGCCATGCAGTCAAAAAAGATTTTATTCTTTCCCAATGATGTTTGCTGGGGGAGAAGGGAAAGAATATTTCTGCCCTTTTGCATCTAAATGTAATTGAAAATCATATTGTGTGTAAGTATGAAAATACTATATACTATGTGCTACACTTGTAAAAAGAAAATATAAATGCTTTTATTTATGTACCATAACCAATAATAGAGGTTTGGCTTAATTATGGGAAAATAAGCAGAAGCACCAGAATTTTGTTTCTATTAGTTAAAAGTCTTAAGTCCTCATTACAAAAGAAGAAATCTGACAGCATTCAGACTAATTAATGTTTATAATATTTGTCCTAATAAACCTAATATCTATCATCAGTATAATAAAGAAAAAAAAACATTTCTTGAATATCAAAATGAAGAATGTGTGGATTTTGGAAACAAAAAGAACTTGTTCTGTTCTCCTTAGTTAAAGATAAACTTCTGGTGCATATTAGCCGCTGCTAGCTTTCCATCATTTCTTTTGCATATTATTCATGCCATTTTGAATATATATTTTTGTGCAGCTTTGCAGTAAATTTGTATTTGTAAAATTGAAATTATATTTATTTAATTTTCATTAAAGGAATTCAGTATTCTAAAGAACATTGCCATCTGTTTAAAAATTGCTATACAGGTCATTAGTAAGAAGGGAATGTTTGTTTTTTTAAATTATGTGGATTTGTATTTAACAACTCAAATACTTTTTTTAAAAAAAAATCTCTATTTTATAACTTTTAGCCCCTTCATTGTGACCTGCTTGTGCAGTCACTAGGAAACAAAACAAAAGCAAAAGAATTATATTTTTAGTAATTTTGAAAGGCTAATGCTTTAAGTCCAGTGTTTGAAATTTGTGTAGTTTTATATTATCAAGTGTCAAGTGTTATTTTGTGAATATAATGGTGACTTGTACTCCAGATATTTCACTTGTTAAATATTTTCATTTAAAAAAGAAAAATCTTCATTTTATATGTGTATACACACACACTCACACACACACACACATATATTATCATTTACAAAAATGCTTGCCTTGCTTATGGCTGTGAAGTCCTTGTTTTTTGTACGTTTGTTTTCTTGTACAGTGTCCAAAAAGAAACTGAAACCTAATGTCGCATATGCATAAATACAATGAAAGGCAAACATCTTATTGTTTATTGTGAAAGCTTATTGTAAAAGCAACAAAGGAAAAAATCAGGTTCTTAATGATTATTCCGTCATAGATTCTTTTAAAATTTCAACTCCATTAAAATTCAAAATTATTAAAATTTCTTTTGGAAACAAACCACATAAGCAAACTATTGAAAGAAGAGTTTTCAATGGGGCAAACTATTGACATAAGTAGTTGATATTAGAAACAATTGGTACAACTTGGAAATACCATTAAATTTATAATCTTCAACCTTAAATTAGACAAGCAGCTTCTTAAAAATTTTGGCTTTATATTTAAAAAACAAAAAAGAGCTAATACTCAACCTATAGTTAGCAAGACACTTCATACAATTTTTGCCACTAAATCTTTATCATAAATTTTAAAATATCAGAAATCCCTACTCTTGCCAACCTGATTTTATACAATTAAACTTTTAGTTAAAGTCTTCTGAATGTTACTATCTACTGTCCTCTATATCAGAGGTGTCAGACATGCTCACTACATATAATACTCCTCAGGTGGGGACGAGGAAGGGACAATATCACAATGTTGGGGAAATATTTAACAAAATGAAGGAAAGTACAACACAACATAGATATTATGTGGTTTTCTAATTCATATGTTGACTATAGGATTCTTTTCTAAATGAGTTTGATACCACTGCTGTATACATTCCAGACTTCTCAACACTGTTATCTTACCTGAAAACCTAGGGCTTTAGGGCTTTACCCTCTGCCTTTTTTCTTTTATATGCCCTTTTCCCCCACTAGAATGTGAGCTCTTTGAGAGCAGGGATTGTGTCACTTTTCCCTCCAAATCCTCAATGCTTAGTACAGTGCATGGCACATAATATAGTAAGCGCTTAAGAAATAGAAATGCTTTTTTTTATTAATTCAGTAAAGACATTACATTAATGTTAAATCTGGTGGAATGAATTTACTTCCAAGTATAGTTTTGTACAGCTGCATTCCTTTAGCTACTTACACTGAAATCCCTCCTGCTTTCACTAGAAATCATCTTTTTCTCTGGTCTCTGAGCATTAGAAAACAAAATCATTTAATTTGAACCTTCTGGGTAGTAGGATATACTCTTTGCTGACCTTTCATCCGTTGGATTTCTATCCCTCTGTTAAGCAGGCTTAAATATTCATTTGTATTCTTGAAAAAGATTAAAATGATTTTTCTTTTGGGTATATACACCATTAAAGAAAGCAGTGGCTCCTGGACTTTTTTGACTTTACATGATGTTCAGTATATGTAAGGAAAAATCAAAAACTAATTAGAACACATGCTTAGCAAGAACAGCAACTGATGTAGAGTGTTTTGTGTTGGTCTAGTCAATTATAACATTTTGGTACTGGAAGTGTTTTCTATCTTTTTGCCTCTTTCCATTTTTAAAAGATAAATTTCTGTGCTGAAATTACTCAGATTAACAAACTACTCAGTGATGTTTCTTTTTCATGTTTTCAGATGTACTATTGGAATTGTCTGTTTTAATTTGTGAAATGTAAGGCATATTTTTCCTCTTCTAGTAGTTCCAAAGAATGGATTACATCTCCCAAGAAAAAGCAGAAAATTCAACTACAAACCATTTCACCGGAATTTAGTGAAAATTCACGGAAGAGAAAGCATAAAAATACCAATTAGATTGGTTTAAAAAGATCTTTGTATTGACTTATGTGAATATATATTAAATATTCATGTTGTTAATTGTCTAAAGATTTTCATAGAAATTGTTTTTTTGTTGATGGTAATAATAATTTTGCCTAAGTTCATGTAGTTTCAATTTCTGAAAAGTTAAGGTGTCTTGGAGTTTTGAATGTGGAGTAAAGCTTCAATCTATCCTTTATTTATGGAATATTAAAAACATTTCAATAAATGACAGTGCAAACATTATTTAAATTTCTCAATATAAAATGAATTTTTCTTTAAAATGTCTTAATCCCCCTTATTTTACAGATGAGAAAATTGACTCAGTAAGGCTAGATGACTTGTTCAAGATCACCTAAATAGTAAGTCTTAGAGCCAGAATTCAAACACATTTGCTAAATCACAGAACTTCAGAGTTGGAAAGGACCTTGAAGATCAAGTCCAATTGAAAAGAAATCCATATTTCAGTGTGTCTGAAAAGTGGTCATCCAGTCTTTACTTGAAGATCCAAATCCTCAGTATTAACTCCCAAGACAACCAATTTCATTTACTTGCAGCTCTAATTGTTTATTAGGGTTGTTCACTGAAACCAAGTCTGAACTTGTCTCTTTGCAGGTGTTATATATTGCTACTGGTTCTGGCTTCAGGGTCCAAACTAAAAAAGTGTTAAGTCCTTTAACACATGACAATCCTTCAAAATTCATGAAGATAGCTATTATGATTGTCTTATCTTCTCTAGGCTAAACATCCCTATTTCAGAAACTGATCCTTATAACATAAACTCAGGGCCTTTCTCCTTCCTTGTTTCTCTCCTCTGGACATTGTCAATCTTACTTGTGTCCTCCCAGAAGGCAGAAAGTAAGTATTAAAGTCAGAATATTAGGTTATAGAATCACAAAATTTTAAGTTGGAAAGGACCCTAATTACTCTAATCCTAGTCCCAAAAAAGGAATCCTCATTGACACATACCCAATAGCCACTCCCCAGGCAGGAACCATGTCTCACCAGCTGCCTGTCTACTTATAATAGTTAATTTGTAAGTTCAAAGACTTTTTGGAGTGCTTCTTTCCAGGAAGAGATGAAGTACTGAGGAGTAGAGGAGTCTTGGGGCAGATCTTAGCTGATAAAAGAGAGTGGATATTTTAACTACACCTCACCTATGTATAACACACCAAGTCCTAAGACTTAAAGCATCATGCAGGACCAGGGAATCACCATTTACCCTACTGCTGACAAAAACTTTATACTCCACCTTAGTGGAGTCAAATGTGGTCAAATCAGCAGGACCTTTGCTACTGTGAAGTCTGGGGCTGCCATTTGCCCTGTGGCTGTACTCAGAATCCTTTTCCTTCAAAGTTACAGACTGAAACTCTTCCGTAGCTCTCATTCTGTGCATCTCTCTCCACCTCAGATCTACTTTTGTCTTTTGCTGTATTTCTCTATTTGTATCCTCTAGAACCATTTTTTGATCCGTAACATACTTCCTTTCATCCTATGCTTTTTCTCTCTCATTGCAGTCTCAGAAATATGACCTTGTTTTCCCCATTCTCATAGAAACACTCCCCAGAACATACTAACACATCCCTCACCACTTTTTCAATACTGTATGCAACTTGTTTTTCATGTTCTCTGTAATGTTCTGTTGTCTCTCAATTATAATCCTCTGAGAGGAGGTTTCTTTTCTGTAAATCCTTTTCTCCGGGAGCAGGTTTCTTGGGAGGCTTCTGGAACCTCCAGCCAGAGCAAAGGTAGCCGTGGGAATGAATCAGACTCTGCCTCCAAGAGTGTGGGATTGTGGGTTTCTCGGAAGTCAATCCTAGTTGTGAATCTCCATGAGCAGGCTTTTCCTTTAGGCTTGTGAATCTGCCCTTGTCCAAGTGTCCCCAGTCTGCACCACAGTAGAATCTCGAATTCTCTTCTTCCAGAATCCTGGCTCTGCATCAACTCAAGCTTCCCTGAAGATCTCCTGGGAAGTCCTTCCCTTGACTCACTCCAGACTGCCCCTTCCAGACTCTTCTTCCAGAGTGCCTCTCCCCACTGAGTCTTGGCTCCTTTTGTCCTCCCAGAGAATGGGCTTGTGGGTACTCCAAAGGTGTAAACTCCTTTAAGAAGTCTAAAGGTGGTAAAGTACTTTTAAGGTTTGAACTAAAGGTGTGAACTCTGAGCTAGAGAATTGTTAAGTACCAACTTAGCACCTAGTAAGGATTCTAACAGTTCCTCAACACAGTGATCTAGGAGGAGGAATATCACTGTCTAACTCTCTTATTACTTTATCTGTCTTGTTACCTATTTCTGCTGAATTCTGATGGAAGAATTTGCCATCACTGCTGAATGCTCATCTTTTTTCCTTTTTCCAAATAGACTAAAATTCTTCCTTCCCAAATTAATCATTGTACTCCGCACTACACATCTCATTAAAGATAGTAAACTAAAAATTTGAAGCTACTGTTTTCTCTAATTCTGCACTCCAAATATTCTTAATACCAACCCCCATTCTTTGTCTCACTATCACAGGAAGAGATAGTCTTTCTCTTTGGAAATTTTTTTTTGCCCTTGAATCCCATTTTATTGTATTTCCTCCATGATATGACGTCCATTAATCATTCCCTGTCTTTATCCAGGTTTAATTCTGTTTCTTACTGCTTCTTTCCTACTGCTCAGAAACATGTCCAGATCTCTTCTTTAAGGAAATAAATGATCCTAACATCCTTTCAAGCTACTATGCTTTTTAGTATGCCCTTTCAAAGCCAAATTCTTAGTAAATTGCCTCTAGTTATTACCTACTTGCCTCCTCTTTCTCATTTCATCTTTTAGTCCCTTGCATCTAGCTTCCAACCTCATCTATTTTATTTTTTTTTTTTTGCTGGGTTTTCATGATATTCTTTTATTCCTAATTCTCCCATTTGTCCATCTGCTTTTTTATTATCTTATTTCCTGTGCATGGGTCTAAGCCAGAGCTTCCTCATGAGTCCTTTTAACTCTACTTCTTCAGTTTGATCTCACTAGCTCTGATGGCTGAAACTGTGTCTATAGAGACAGTTTAATATGTTCAATACTAGTCTTTTCTGAATGCCAGTCCCACATCACCAATTGCCTAATGGACATTTTGACCTGGTTATCTAATAAGCACTTCAAACTCAACAGGCTGAGGTGGAACTTACTACATGTCCTATACAACATCCCTCCCCACCAAAGATCTCTTCCAAACTCCCCTATGGTTCAGACTTCCAATATTTTTCCTATCAATCCTTTAGATTCATTCATGATTTTTCCCTCTTTCTCATCCCTCAGGTGGAATCAGTTAAGAAGTTTTGCTCTAACTCCATAATAGCTCACATCTGTCCCTTCTTTCCATTCACATGACTATTGTAATAGGTAATATTTTTAACTATTTTAATAGCATCCGAATTGATTTTTTTTTTATCATATCATCCCTTTTTACAGCCACTAAGTGAATATTTCTAAGCACAAGTCTGATCACATTTCTTGCTTCATAAAACTTCAGCAAATGCTTCTTATGTTTAGATTAGATTTAAACTACTTTGCCTTTATTGCCTTTCATAATCTTGATTCCAAACTTGGTTTTTCCATCTCCTCCATCAGGTACCTTGCCAAACTGGACCACCTGCTTGTATATTACATTAATTGTTTTTACAATTTTGTACAGTCTGTTTTCTATTCATGGAAACAATACTCTAGATGTGGTCAGACCAGGACAGAGCACTATAGCACTTGTCACCTCTTTATTCATGGAATGAATGCTTCTTTTAATACAGCACCAAACTGCATTATTAGAGCCCTCCCTCTACTTGCATAAGACTTCAACTGTATTCTTCTGGGCAACATCTAAAGTGATTGCTTTCAGAGCAAAAATATAAAAGTTCTCATTTCTATATACCTTCTCCTGTTTTTGTGATGTTAGGTGACATGTTTTTCAACCATATATCAACATTAATTTTGCTGTTAGTCTAATGTTACAAATGAATGGACATAACCATAAAAGGAAAGTGATTTATATTTTGTTATCCTTAATATGAATGAAACCAACAAAGAAGTTGCATCTAAGTGGAAGGAGGTTTAAAGAAGAAACAAGAAAATTGTAGTTTGGGTTTTATTCTGCATATTTACAAGAAACAATCTCATGGGATGAATACTTGGTCATTTTGTATGACATTGCTAATAACAGCTTGTGTGCTGTTAAATTGCCAAGGATGAGAAGACATTTGCATAATTTGACAAAACCAAACAAAAAGCTTGTAATGAAATATGCTGATATTAAAAATGGAATGAAAGACATAGTATAAGAATAAGAAATGAGAGTGGCTAAAGTTTTATAAAGAAGCCACATCTATGTATTATCAATGTATTTATCAAGAGGACAATTGGAAGACATTGAACATGACAAACACCAAATGATGCTACAGGAAATGAAATTGTTTATAATTTAATAGACAGGAAATAGCTTGGTATTTATATAAAGGCCATTTCTTAATTTGCTCTTCGTGTCTCTTCAGACCACCAATTCTTTAGAGATTTTCAAAATCAATAAACTAGGAAAAATTAGTGAAAAAAGATGCGCCATCATGATATTTAAATGTGCTGTCCATGTGAAGCATGGAAAATTGATAAAAGAACAACTATCTGCATACTATATTTTTATAAGAAAGTTTAACCACAATAAATTATTTTTACAGATATGTGATATCCTTGCCATTTGGAGAAATATGCCAGCTAAAAGCAATGCTAACTTAAAATGTATATTTATTTTTAAGGGTGGTAGATCATGAATAACAAATATCAAAACAGCAAGAAGGGGGCAGCTAGATGGCACAGTAGATAGAGCACCAGCCCTGAAGTCAGGAGAACCTGAGTTCAAATCTGGCCTCAGATACTAGCTGTGTGACCCTGAGCAAGTCAACCCCAATTGCCCCAGCTCTTCCCCCCCAAAAAAAAAAAAAAAAAACAACCAGCAAGAAGCAGCAGAATAAAGATAATTTTACAGAAAAGTTATTGAGACCCAACTAAAGCAAAACCAACCACCCAATGATATTTAAAGGCTATAAAACTGGAAGGACAACAGATTAAAGATGGAAACAATCCAATAAAAACAATCTCCAATGGAAATAAAAATTCAGTAATTTTCTCCATTCATAGTAGAACCAACACATTTGAACTTTTAACATTATGGTATTGTACAATGTAAAAGTGGAAATGGTAATAAAGAAAACAAAGCTGTGACAGCTGGATTTAATTAACCAAGTATGTCAAGAAAAGTGCCATAACGGAGAAGAAATTATATTGAGGGAATTCAGGATTGATTATTAAGCTATCTAACAGGGAAGATTATTAAAATATTAGGGAGGAAATCTTGGACTTAATTCTTACCAAAAAAAAACCTGAGAAATTATATCACTGAAAACATAACTACTTGTTATTTAATCTGCACAAAATATTCATTAGAATTCTCTACATTCATTGAAGGAATGCCTTGAAAGTTTGAGAGGGAAAGAGGCTGGTATTTGCAGATAGTATGATATCCATTGCAAACTACATATTTATAGTCTTCCATGTGATGAAATGGGGAAGAGAATTCAAGATCCTATTGTATTTATTGTTTGCTGGTAGTAAAAATATTTAACTTGGTATATCAAAAGACTTATCTTTGTGGATTTCTTCCAATAAAGCATCTCCTATAAACATTATTATTATAAAAGATTCCATGAAAAATTTAATTCTCAATCATTAAATAATAAAGTAAGGAAATGTGTGCTTGTAAAATGTGTTTGCAATTATAAAATACAAGATATCCAACAAATTTTTTAAAAAGGGGAGGGGAGTCTGTATAGGTGATGAGGTCCTTCAAGTGCTCCTATTTCTAGGTAACATACTGAATGTAAGGGAAAGGGAATTGGAGAAGCATTTATGTAGCACCTATTATGTGCCAGGCACTGTTTGGCCCTGTTTCATAGTTAGAAACTGAGAGAAAAGTTAAATTATTTGCCCAGGGTCACAGCAATGTTTCACAAACTAGTGGCTCATGCCAAATTTGAACAATTAGCTGACTAGTTCTGAAGAGAAAAGGGAAAGCATGCCAGAATACTTTTGGGACCATGAATAGTGCTTTTAATGGTTCTAAGTTTTTCCTTGAAATGGAGGCCTCTCTTTATAACTTTAGTATGTTTTTTTCTGATAGAGTATGATTTCAAATCATTTAATATATTACAGTCTTCAAAAAATAACAAAGATAACCCAAAAAATAGTGGAAAAGTGCATGGTCGATAAATGGAATCTAATATTTATGAAGAATTACGTAAAAGAAACAACATAAAAGATGTCATTAGAAAGATGTGCAACAGGTAACAGAAGTGATCTGGTCATGTAGCAAGAATGTATCAGTAGGCAGCCCACATATTCTCTTGATAGCCATGCAATGGTTATCCTTTTGTGCCTTTCTTAATATCTCCAGTGCTTAACAGTGCCTTGCACATAGTAAGGACTTTATAAATGCTTGTTAATTGTCTGCCTGACTGATAGAAAGGCCACTAGGATATTGAGTGGATTAATTTTTATAAAAGAACTTGAATATTTGTCACATAAGTTTTGCATGAATGGATTTATTGTAATTTGCATTGTTTACATCATGGGTTCAAAGTGTTGATCCTATAAAATGGGATATGGATAATGAAATAGAACAGACTTTTTAAAAATTTTCTACCATGTTATAAGCAACATAAAGCTATCACCACAAAGGAACCACAAAAAACAAACAAACAAAACACCTAGAGACATTTAGAAAACATTTGATCTCCTTGCCAAGAGTAGAAAGATAACAGTTAAAGAAAATACTGATGTATTAATTTAAATTTATTTACAAAATTGTAGAAGAAAATAAACATAACCAATTTAGCCTCATGAAATTGAAAAGATATGGAGGGGAAAATGAATCTACATTTATCTTGTTTATGATGTTCTTCTGACTTCACTTAGTATCAGTTCCATGTAAGTCTCTTCTACCTGTTATTTCTTATAGAACAATAATATTCTATAATATTATATAACATAACTTATTCAGCCATTCTCCAATTGATAGACAACTTTTTTTTAAAAAAATAGATGTAAATAGCCATCTATTAAAGTGAAGTTAACTTTCTTTGATTGTTATCATAAAGTAAAACAATAGGTAACAAATAATGTAATGTTGTGAAACATTTTTCATGTTATTTCATTTTGCTTCTCCCAACAGTCTTGTGGGAAAATGCTATTGTCTGTAAGAGATGAACCATCTAAGAGATTGTGACTTGTTCAGGATTACATAAATAGTATTTAAGACAAAATTCAAACTCAGTGGTTCTTGACTCTAAAAGCAGAGTTCTGTTCTCTTTACTAACTACAAAGTTGTATTGAGATAAAGAGATGTGTATTCCCCAAAGGTATATGAAAAACATTTTTATTTCACTAAATATTTCCTGGTTATGTTTTAAAAAAACAACACAACAAACCTTACCATTCAATTTTAAAATTTTAAAATAGTTCCCTATTCTCCCTCTCTTGTCCAATCCTTCCTCACTCCTTGAGTCCCAACAAGCAACACGATATTGCTTAAACATATGAAGTCATGCAAAATATTTCCATACATCAAAGGTATTTGTCATTGCTGATCATTATGCTGTATTGTTTTATTGTGTGCAAATTTCTGAAATCTGTCTCATCATCATTTCTTACAGCACAATATTATTGCATTACGTCCACATACTACAACTTGTTCAGCCATTTCCCAATTGATAGGCATTCTCTCAATTTCTAATTCTTTTCCACCACAAAAAATATACTATAAATATTTTGCTATATGTAGATTCTTTTCTCTTTGTTTATGATCTCTTTGGGATACAGACCTAATAGTGATATTGCTGGATCAGAAATTTGATTTCCTTTTGAGCATAATTCCAAATTTTTCTCCAGAATGGTTGGATTAATTCACAATTCCACCAATAATGCATTAGTATTCCAATTTTTCCACATCTTCAAGTTTATCATTTTTTTTCTATCATATTAGCCAGTCTGAGAGGTGTGGAGTGGTACCTCAGAGTTGAAATTGTGTCATTATTAAACTTAGACTGATCTGCTGGCATCACTTCAAAATTCATAAAGGAAAAATTGACTAAAATTACTAAAAGACAGCAACAATTAAGGGATATAAATGTTTTATAGCTGGATAAGTTGGATAATGATACAAAGGAAAATAAAGTAGATAATTATAAAGGTTAGACTATAAAATTTTTTCTATATGAACATATTTATTTTTCAGCCTCAGATAAAGAGCCTTTATTATTGTGCTAGAGCATGAAGAAATCAGATGTTTAAAAGGTAAAACTATGAAACACAAACTTTATAGACCACAACCCAATTAAAATGGTAATAAAGGGAATTAAGACAAAAGATAACTGACATAAATAAACATTAAATAATACTACCTGGAGCAAATCATGGGAATAATAACCATTTAAAACAACATGATAATCAAATAGTATACTAAAATTTGGGGAAAGATACCTAAAACTGTCCTTGTAGGGAGAAAATAGTACATATTAATAAAATGCTTATCAATAGAGTTTACAGTTTTTAAAAACCTAAAAAGTACTAACAGAACAAAGGAAGAAACTTTGAAAATTGGAGAAAAAATAGATACAATTGAAACACCATAAAATGATCAACAAAACTAATAATTTTTTAAACCTTTAAAAACCAATGTGCAAAATCAAATTACTACCAAATTAAAAATTCACAATAAACAAAAAGAATTTTAAAACTTTTTAATATAATTACATGCCATAAAAACTTGAAAATTTAAAGAAAATAGTTTATATTAATTGAGGCAGGATGATTAATTGAGGTTCAGTATCTACCTGAATAGAGGGAATGGGGACACAGTTCAAGTGCAAAACCCAGAAGCATTTAGTGAGTGAGCATAACATAAACAGGGGAGAGCAGTAGACCTACTTTGGGCTGCTTCAAAGATTGGGTTTTAGGAAATGGTTTATATTGTTTTATAACAAAGACAGGAGAATAAGAGTTCACAATATCAGGAACCAGGATGCTTGTCCCTGCTCTATTTAGGGCATGGACAAGTCAGTTTGAGCCAGCTCTGTGTTGCTGGTACAGCAGAGATGTTCTGGGTTTATCCAGTGAATATATCAAGCATCACTGGTACATCAAACTCAAATAACATTTTTTCTGGTTCCTTATTTGTTAGGATCACAAGGTGCTAACTCAGGTTGTCTAAACAATTCTCTAACTCAGAATTCACACCTTTAATTCAAACCTTTAAAAGGAGTTTGCACCTTTAGACTTCTGAAAAGGAGTTTACACATTTAAAGGAGTTTACACCTATAAAAGGAGAAAGTTCATTGGCTGTAGGAGTTCTCACAAGTCCATTCTCTTCGAGGATAAAAGAAGACAATATTGAATCTGAAGAACAGTCTAGACCAGAACATTGAGTTGGGATGCCAGTCTGGATTGACAAAGAGAAGACCTCCCGTGGATTGGCAAGTCTAGCAATCCCACGCTTTTGGAGGGGAAGGTTCCAGAAGCCTCCCAAGAAAGAAAAGAAACCTCCTCCCAGAGAAGGATTATAATTGAGAGACAATCAGAACTTTACATTTTGGCACCCAATGTGGGGCAAGGACTTATTCTGAGCCCTTCAGAAGAGCTAGCCCGGATCTTGACACTTATTGACTGATTCTGATTTCCACATTATTTTGGACTCTCTTGGAAAATAAGGAAGCTCAAATAAAGCAAGGTGATTTCCACATTCCCTCCTTTTGGTCAGGATGGTCCAAAGACCAAGGAAGCAAAACTTGCTGGAACATGATTTTGTTTACTTGTGGGACGTACAAATCAAGCACAAGGAAGCATTTGACTATAACATAGACTGAAATAATGGTGGGAACAGCAAGGAGGCCAAAGATAATAAAGTGGAAGAAAGAGCCTTTTCCTCTGAGGAGCCAACTAAAGATGTTTAAGGGAAATTATCAAGTAAACACTTGGAGGGGACTGCTTCAGTGGGTATGGGACACACATTCAGCAGAAAAAAACTTGAAGTCCCAGCAGTAGGAAAACAAGGATATGGTCAAATTAGACCTGAATGTTAAGACTTGGAAGGCCTAGCCACACTCTGGGAAGTAACTATTCCACATCCATTCTCTGGGAGGATAAAAGAAGCAACATTGAGCAAGGGAGAAAGTCTGGAGACAACAGAACATTACAGGGCATCATCTCAATTTCCAGTTCCTTGGCATTACAAAAAGAGCTGCTACAAACTATTGTGTTTTGGGGGTTTTTTTTGCACATGTGCATTCTTTTCCCTCTTTTCAACCTAAGTTTTGACAAGCATTTAGGTATCTCCTCACTGGTGAGGGTACCTCATAAAGTGAGGAGGTGAGGACTTTGGTGTTGAGGGACTGGGGGGTTAGAATATTAGATCTTAAATACCATTGTTGAAGTACAGTTGAGGATGATGTCAAGTTTAAGTCCTTTTTCCAATTCTAGCTCATACACTGTTCTAGGAAATATTTATAGCATCCCATAATGTGATTTTGTTTTGGTAAGCAATAGTGTTGGATACAGTCACAAATGGAAGCTTGTATCAGAGCTCCCAGGGAAGGGAGCTCTTTCAAAATTTTCATCATCTGCATGAAATGGGAATTTTTGTGAAAGGAGAAGGGAAGTTACACAGAAGAACACTACCTGTTAGAATACTTGGAACACTGTTTCAGACCCTCTTTGAAAAGGGGAGTTAGAGGACAAGCATTTTGCCAGTGGAAGTTTCCTTAAGAATAAATTAGGTGAAAGTTCATCCTTGTATTTAATGATATATGAAAGAGTATTTTGAAAGAGGATTGGCTTTAAGTTGTGATCTAATGTAGGAATTTTAGAAAGAGTCTTTTGATGATCCTATAAATAACTGAATCAAGTTTTGACAATTTGGTTGAGGAGACCAGTGAGTGAGACCTATCAAGTGGGTTGTTCATACTAAGATGTAAACTTATGACTATTATAATCTTTTTCCATCTCAAATAATTGGACAGTACTATATTTTAAAGTGAATGAACTCTTCTCTGGACATTTTTGCAGTCTTTACTGTAATTTACTCAGAAAGATCAGGGCTTCTGGGAAAAAATACTTCAACCAATGAACTTGCTCCTCTTAAACATTAAGCTACTCCCCAGAAGTTCAGAGGGGTAAAACTCCCTTCAAAGGCCGGAACTAGAGAATTGTTAAGTACCGACTTAGCACTTAGTAAGAACCTAATATCTCATTATCTCATTAGCACTTAGTAAGAACCTAACAAGCAACCAAGAACAACCTGATTAGGAGAATCATAATAATGGCTGGTAGACAGAGATTCCTAGGAAGTAACAAGAGACCAACTTAATAAAGAAATCATGGGAGCTCCATGAATTCCCATCAAAAGATACAAGAAAGCAGTAATGAAAATGCAATAGCAAAATAAGTTAAAATATTAAGTATTATTCAGCCTGAGTTTTGGAACTGATGATATATTAAACGTCATTATCTTTGTCTCTTGGAATTAGCTTTTTACACCTGCAGTCAGCAGTTGCCGGCCTTTCCAGATGACTTCATGAAAGGTCATCTGTGGGCTTGGTCATCCAGATAAGGAGCAGGAGCTTTCTTCAGATGGGAAACATGTATCCATGAGTCAATTCCTTGTACTTTGGCAGCCTTGGGGGTAGCCTGCAGCACCTGGTAAAGTCCTTTCCACCAGAGCTTGAGAGAATGCTTCCTCAGATGTCACTTCCAAAAGACTTGGCCAACTGGCTAGTGTGTAAGGATGCCACAGGCGGCCTAATAAACCTCTTTTGAGAGAAAAGAAGCTGGATTTAGTAGTTCTGTTGTGTCAGTGGTGACATTTGGCTCGCTGAAAAGACCAGCTTCTAAATTAGCAAGGTGACTTGCTGAAAGATGCTGAATGTGGTAACTTTGAGTAAAGCCTCTACTACATTGGGAATAAATACAATCAAAGGGAAATCCAATACCGTTATCAGCATCAGACTTGACCAAATCAGCCATTGCTTTGACTGCAAGGGGGTGAAAATTTTCCCCATCTTTCTGACCCCACTTGTATTCATTCTCTCCTTTGTAACAAAAAGGAAGAAGAGAAGCAAGTAGTTGCCTTGCCTGAGGGTGAGAAGGCAGGACAGGGCCAATCTGAGTTTTGTATGGGGCTAGCAATGGCAGAAAACCCAGGGATCCAGGAGTGTTAGTAGTCAACAAGACTAAGGAATGCACACAATAGGCATTTTGTGGTGGGGAGGGGAGAAGTAGACAATAGCCTTGAGTCTTTCAGAATCGAGACATATCATACATTGGGAGTAACAATATGTCCAAAGAACTTAACATAGGGGAAAGCAAAATGGACATTAATATCAAGAGGCTCTTGTGAATTCAGGCAAGTTCAGGATATGAAGGATGTCAGCTACACAGATTTTATGCACAGCACAACATATCATCTACATGTTGGAGAAGGGTGGGTCCAGAAAAGGTTAAATCTGCAAGGTCATGATGATGAACTTGGGAGAAGTAAGGTGGGCACTCTATAGCCTCAAGGTCAGCAGACCAAGATAATGCCTCCCTTTCCAGGTGAAAACAAAAAGGAAGTGATTAGAGGGGTGGATCTTAATTGAGAAAAAAGCACTGCAGAGATCTATGCAGAAGAGAAATTGGGGAGCCAGAAAAAGATTAAGGAGGGTGTGGGAGCTGGGAATGTGAGTGAGTATGAACTATAGGAGAGGGGAAAACTCCCTTATTTTTGTTTGATTCTAGGCTTAAGATTACACAGCTAATTACTGCAAGAGGAACAAAATTCAAATTTCCCTACATTTTCCCAGTATTTTTCTCCCAACACCTTTATTTGGCAACCTGATCTGAGAGGAGAGAGGTTAACATGATCAGAAGGAGAGGTTTTCTGAGCTGAAGGAGTCACCAGAAATCTTTGATTTAAACAGTCTTTTCCTTTTTCGTGGTCAACAGTGGCATAATTTGACCATAAATACAAGTTAAAATTGTTTATACTTGCATTTCATTAAAATAACTCAGAGATATTCCAGTATCTGTTATTTAATAGATTTAATATTGTATTTACAGAACTTCTTATTCTTAGAAATTTGCTATAAAAGGAAGGGGGGATGGTCTAGCAGAATGGTGACCACAATCAGGGAGAAGGTGATCTTTTCTTCAGTTTGGCTGACCATTTCTCTTGTGCAATTTTCCAGATTTTTTTTATTGACGTTTTCACACACTATCTGGAACTTGTGGTCTCAGTCATCTGCCTCAAGAATCTATTTATTAAAAATGGTCAACTCAGGAAGCTTAGTTTCTAGACTTTGGGTCACTTAGTTTCACCTTCAGATGATTTTGCTTATTTTTATTAAAAATAGTCTGTAAGGGATAGCTAAATGGTGCAGTAGATAGAGCACCAGCCTTGAATTCAGGAGGACCCCAGTTCAAATCTGGTCTCAGACACTTAACACTTGTGTGACCCTGGGCAAGTCACTTAACCCCAATTGCCTCAGAAAAGGGGGGAAAAAGTCTGTAGCACTTGTAGATTCCTCCTAATGAGTCACTTCCTGAGAATTTTACCAGATCTTCACTCAACAATGTGTAGGCTCAACTGAAAAGAGAAATTAGTCTGGGATTGGAATTGGAGCAGAAAATTTACCACACTATTCCTCTGGAGAGGATGAAACTCAAGGAATTCCATTTGGCTCCAAGTTTGTCTCCACCAGGCTGGTGGATAATGATCCCAAACTTTCAGTACAATCCTTTTCTGATACCAGAATGATTACTTGAGGGTCAGAGTTGATCTGAACAGAGAAAACAGAGGCACAACTCAAGTGCAGAACCCAAAAGTGTTTATTGAGTAAGTACAGTACATGTGCAGAGAAGCAGTAGACATAGTCTCGGCTGCTCCAAAGCTTGGGCTTTAGAGAGTACTTTACATGGCTTTGCAACAAATGCCAGAAAATAATAGCAGGAGTGCAGAGTACCCAGAACTAGGATGTTTTTGTGAACTCTGTAGCCAATATGAACAGTTTAATCTGGCTCTATGTTTGCTGGAACAGCAGAGATGCTCTGGGTTCACCCAGTGAACACAAAGGATCACTGGTATGTCAAATTCAAGTAACACTCATTGGTTTCCTTATTGTCTGATTCCGATTCCCAGGTTATTTTGGTCTCCTGGATAATAATGGAACACAAGCAAATCAAGGTGATGTGTAAACTCACTTATTCCATTTCTATGCCTATAACAATTTCTACAAAGTAGGGAAAAAAACTAATTGATAAAACAGAAATCATAAAAGAACAAGTCTAAGAAAGAGAAATTATAGACAAGCTACTAATGAAGAAATCCTAGTCTACATGAATTTTCAAGTGAATTCTATAATTTGTAATTATTACTAGTACTAAAAAAAATCAATCATAATAATTGAGAAGTCATTTTACGAAAACCCCTATTCAATACCATAAATATGGTTTGAAAACAGACCTAGGGATTAATAAATCAAAGAATGAAAATTATTCTTATTAGTGATTATTGTTATGAAATAAAAAAAATAAAATCTTAGCAAAAACCCAAAAGACTACTGTAATATATTTGAAAACTTTGCACTACGTCCAGATCAGATTAATGCCAAAGATACAGGGACTTCTTAAAAATTAGAAAACTATTAAGACAGTCATAAGCTACAGTAGAAATCCTTATATAGATACAGAAAAAGCTGAAGTCAAAGAATATAAACAGAAAATTTTAAAATGAAGAAATTAATAAAACCATTTCTAGTCATAAAAATGCTCTAAATCACTCAATTAGAAAAATGCAAATTAAGACAACTCTGAAGTACTACTATATACCTCTTAGATTGTCTAAAATTACAGGAAAAAATAATGATAAATGTTGGAGGGGAATGTGGAAAAACTGGGACACTAATACGTTGCTGGTAGAGTTGTGAACTGATCCAACCATTCTGGAGAGCAATTTGGAACTATGCCCAAAAGGATGTAAAACTGTGCATACTCTTCGATCTAGCAGTTGCTCTATTGGGCTTGTATCCCAGGAGGTAGTTAAAATAAAAAAAAATAGGGAAAAGGACCCACATGTGCAAAAATGTGACAGCACTTTTGTAGTGACAAGGAACTGGAAACTTGAGTGGATGCCCATCAGTTGGAGAATGGCTAAATAAGTTATATGAATGTTATGGAATATTATCGTTCTATAAGAAACAATGAGCAGGGTGATTTTTGAGAGGCCTAGAGAGACTTACATGAACTGATACTAAGTGAAGTGAGTACAACCAGGAGATCATTGTACATGGCAACAGCAAGATTGTACAATGATCAATTTTGATGGACATGGCTCTTTTCAATTGAGGTGATTCAGGCCAGTTCTAATGGTCTTGTGATGAAGAGAGCCGTCTGCTCCTAGAGAGAGACTTGAGGGGACTGAGTATGGATCACAATAGTAATTGTATCTTTTTGTTGTTTGCTTAATTTTTTTCTTCCTTTCTCATTTTTCCCTTTTTGAGCTGATTTTTCTTGTGCCAGCATGATAATTGTGGAAATTATGTATAGGAATATTGCATATGTATAACATGTATTGGATTACTTACTGTCTAGGGAAGGGAAGTGGAGGGAAGAGAGGGGGAAAAACACAGGGATACAGGATTTTGCAAAGGTGAATGTTGAAAACTATCTTTGCTTGTATTTTGAAATTAAAAACTTATTAAAATTATAAAAAGGAGAAAAAAGAAAATTCTGATGTAATATATTGAAGGCAACATGATACAAGACAAAGAGAAATTAATCTAAAATCATTAGAGGCTACATGACATTGGACATTAGAGATATTAGCTATATGACCATGGAAAAGTTAATTTCTTTAAGCCTCAGTTTCCACATTTATGAGATGGATATAATATTAGTAGAGTTTGTCTCATGGAATTACTGTCAAGAGCATGAATAACCTATACAAATGTTAAGAAAAAAAGAAAAAGCATTTGCCAAAATGCAGCACTCATGTTAAAAATTATAAAAATTATTGGTCTTTTTAGATGATTAAAAAACACAGATCTAAAATGAAAGCCACATGATTTTTAAGGAAAATATTGGAAGTTTTCCCAGTAACTAGAAGAAATGCTGTTCCTCACAATGAGTATATTTTGAAATACAAAACAAGGAAAAAAGATATAAAGATTGGAAAAAAAAGTGACAAAATAGACTTATTTGTAGATTTGATTTACTTAGAAAACTCCAAAGAAGAAATTAATTAAGCTGATTAATGGCTTCAGTGTAGTAACTGATTAATCAACCCACAAAATTATGAGTTCAGAAAAATTATAAAATTGATAAAAATCCTGGGAGTTAATTTACCAAGATACTTAGGTAAATACAATTTTAAGAAAGAAAGAAAAACTAGAAGAAAGAATTGTACTCTAATATAGAAAAAAATTTATACATACTTGGGGTGATATATTTATTGGTCAATTAGGTAGTAGTCACTATACATTAGTATATTATAATGGAGGGCTGCGCTTTTCAGATTACTAAGAGCTTTTAGGTTTAGGTTAGCATTTTGCGCTATGTACTACAGTAAGTTCTATATCTGTCTATGTCTGCCTATCTATTTTTATGTAAATCTCAAATTTTAAACAATAAATTATTTTAAAAAAACAAAGAACAAGAGGTACTTTTCACAAATAAGTCAAATTTAGGAAATTATTAAATGAGATAGCAGAGATCATAAGAGATAAAATAAACCATTTAAATTAAAAATCTTTTGTACTAGTAAAATTTTTGGAGTTGAAATAGGGGAGGAAATAAAATTGTCTCATTAAAGTTTCTCATTTAGAGGTGTCTATAGAGAATTGATACGTACATAAAGGCCATTTTATTTGACCTACATTGTTGTAATAGCCTTTTAAATCATCATCCTGCTTCAAATCTCTTCCACTCTTCAGTTGATCCTCCATTCACCTGTCAAGGGAATTTACAAATTTTTTTTTTTTATTTCATTTCATTTTACAAACATTTATCTCTCACATCTTCTCATCCCTCACCTCTGCTCTACCGCTGTTCAGTGAGCTCAAGTGCCTTTCTGTTGCTTCAGGGATCAAATATAAACTAATTTTGCATTTAAAGTTCTTCATCATCTGGTTCCTTCTACTTTTGGAGTATTTATACACTTTGCTCTTCTCCTCCAAACTCTATGATTTAGAGTACTGGTCTGCTTTTGGCTCCTTGTTCATTATTTCCATTTCTCATTTCTGCATCTTTCCATTGGCTATCATTTATGCCATGATAACTCCATCTCTTAGTTTCTTTGAGGATTTAACATAAAGGCTAATTTCTTTACTTCGTCTCCCCCATTGAAAGGCACACTTTTTCAGGCTAGGGATCAATTTTTGCCTTTCTTTGTATCTCCAGCACTTAGTATGGTACCTGATTAGTCATGACTAACTTTTTTTTTTTAATTAATTTTATAATTATAAAATTTTTTTGTCAGTATATATGCATGAGTAATTTTAAAAAATTACCATTATCCTTTGTATTCATTTTTCCAAATTTCCCCCTCCCTCCCTCTACTCCCTCCCCTAGATGACAGGCAATCCCATACATTTTACATGTGTTACAGTATAACCTAGATACAATATATGTGTGTAAATCCAATTTTCTTGTTGCACGTTAAGTATTGGATTCCGAAGGTATAAGTAACCTGGATAGATAGACAGTAGTGCTAACAGTTTACATTCACTTCGCAGTATTCTTCTCTGGGTGTAGTTGTTTCTGTCCATCATTGATCAACTGGAAGTGAGTTGGATCTTCTTTATGTTGAAGATAACCACTTCCATCAGAATATATCTTCATACAGCTTTGTTGTTGAAATGTACAGTGATCTTCTGGTTCTGCTCATTTCACTCAGCATCAGTTCATGTAAGTCTCTCCAAACTTTCTGAATTCATCCTGCTGGTCATTTCTTATAGAGCAATAATATTCCATAACCTTCATATACCATAATTTACCCAACCATTCTCCAATTGATGGATATCCATTCATCTTCCAGTTTCTAGCCACTACAAAAAGAGCTGCCACAAACATTTTGGCACATAGAGGTCCTTTCCCTTAATTAGTATTTCTTTGGGATATAACCTCAGTAGTAGCACTACTGGATCAAAGGGTATGCACAGTTTGATAACTTTTTGGGCATAGTTCCAAATTGCTCTCCAGAAATGGCCAGATTCTTTCTCAACTCCACCAACAATGTATTAGTGTCCCAGTTTTCCCACATCCCCTCCAACATTCATCATTATTGGTTCCTGTCATCTTAGCCATTCTGACAGGTGTGTAGTGGTATCTCAGAGTTGTCTTAATTTGCATTTCTTTGATCAGTAGTGATTTGGAACACTCTTTCATGTGAGTGGATATAGTTTCAATTTCATCATCTGAGAATTGTCTGTTCATATCCTTTGACCATTTATCAATCGGAGAATGGCTTGATTTCTTATAAATTAGGGTCAGTTCTCTATATATTTTGGAAATGAGATCTTTATCAGAACCTTTAACTGTAAAAATATTTTCCCAATTTGTTACTTCCCTTCTAATCTTGTTTGCATTAGTATTGTTTGTACAGAAACTTTTTAGTTTGATGTAATCAAAATCTTCTATTTTGTGATCAATAATGATCTCTAGTTCTCCTCTGGTCATAAATTCCTTCCTCCTCCACAGGTCGGAGAGGTAGACTATCTTCTGTTCCTCTAATCTATTTATGATCTCATTCTTTATGCCTAAATCATGGACCCGTTTTGATCTTATCTTGGTATATGGTGTTAAGTGTGGGTCCATATCTAGTTTCTGCCATACTAATTTCCAGTTTTCCCAACAGTTTTTTTCAAATAATGAATTTTTATCCCAAATGTTGGTATCTTTGGTTTTGTAAAACACTAGATTGCTATAGATGTACTCTTTTTTGTCCTTTGAATCTAATCTGTTCCACTGATCGACTGGTCTATTTCTTAGCCAATACCAAATGGTTTTGGTGACTGCTGCTATATAATATAGCTTTAGATCAGGTACAGCTAGAGCACTTTCATCTGACTTTTTTTTTTTTCATTAATTCCCTTGAAATTCTCGGCCTTTTATTCTTCCATATGAATTTTGTTGTTATTTTTTCTAGGTCATTAAAATAGTTTCTTGGGAGTTTGATTGGTATAGCACTAAATAAATAGATTAGTTTAGGGAGTATTGTCATCTTTATTATATTCGCTCGGCCTATCCAAGAGCACTGAATGTCTTTCAAATTATTTAAATCTAATTTTATTTTTGTGGCAAGTGTTTTGTAATTTTGCTCATATAATTCCTGACTTTTCTTTGGTAGATGGATTCCCAAATATTTTATACTCTCAACAGTTGTTACAAATGGAATTTCTCTTTATATCTCTTGCTGTTGGATTTTGTTGGTAATGTATAAAAATGCTGAGGATTTATGTGGATTTATTTTGTATCCAGCAACTTTGCTAAAGTTGTGAATTATTTCTAATAACTTTTTATTAGAATCTCTGGGGTTTTCTAAATATACCATCATATCATCTGCAAAGAGTGACAGTTTGATTTCCTCATTACCTACTCTTTTTCCTTTAATCTCTTTCTCAACTCTTATTGCCGACACTAGCATTTCTAATACAATATTGAATAGTAATGGTGATAGTGGGCAACCTTGTTTCACTCCTGATCTTACAGGGAAAGGTTCCAGTTTATCTCCATTACATATTATGCTTACTGACGGTCTTAAATATAGGCTCCTGATTATTCTAAGGAATAGTCCATTTATTCCTATACTCTCAAGTATTTTTAGTAGGAATGAATGTTGGATTTTATCAAATACTTTTTCTGCATCTATTGAGATGATCATATGGTTTTTTAAATTTGATTATTTGGTAGGACTCCTTCATGCCCTATTTTTTCAAATAGTTTATATAACATTGGGGCTAATTGTTCTTTAAATGTTTGGTAGAATTCACATGTAAATCCATCTGGTGCTTGGGTTTTTTCCTGGGGAGTTGATTAATAGCTTGTTCTATTTCTTTTCATGACTAACTTTTAATGAGCCTATGGACCATAGCACTTGTGAGACCCTTTCATCCTCTATTATCTTCCAAATTCTGTCCAAGTTCATTGTTTCTATTATATACTGACTCAATCCTCTGCTATCCCTTTTCCCTTTTGCTTTCAATCTTTCCTAATATCCTAACACTGTCTTTTACAATGAATTCTGTCTTCTCACTAAGTGACCAAAGTTTTATTTGACCTCCCAGTGAAGAGCCTGAATTAATTTCTTTAAATATTGGCTGCTTTGATCTCCTTGCTGTTCAAGGGATTCTCAAAAGCCTCCAGCACCTCAGTTTGAAGCATCATTATTTCTGGGCCACTCACCTTTCCTTATAATCTAGTTCTAACGCCATACACTGCTACTGAAAACAACAACAACAACATACCATTGACTATATGGAATCTTTGTTAGCATAGTTATTTATATTGCTACTTAGTATGCTATCCAGATTTGCCATAGCATTCCTTCCAAGGAGCAAACATCTTTTACTTTCAAGGCTGTAGTTGCCATCTGCAGTATTCTTTGAATATAAAATCTGACAATCTTTCCTTTTCTTTTCCATTTTCCAGGAAGTGGTAGAACAAATTGCCAAGATCTTAGGTTGGCTTGTTTTGTTTTGTTTTCTGTTTTTTATGTTAAGCTTCAAGCCAACTTTCATACTCTTTTTCTTTCATCCTCATCAAAGAGCTTCTTAATTCTCCTTCACTTTGCCATTAGACTGCTATCACCTGCATATAAGTTAAATAAACAAGATGATCCTTGTTGTATACCTCTTCCGATTTTAAACCAATCAGTTGTTCCATGTTTATAACAAACTGTTGCTTCTTGGCCCACATATAAGTTTTCAGGAGACAAGATGGATGTTATGATAATCCTATCTCTTTGAGGATTTGTCACATTTTGTTGTGATCCATACA
The DNA here is from genome assembly GCF_048593235.1 of Sminthopsis crassicaudata. NCBI lineage: Eukaryota > Metazoa > Chordata > Mammalia > Dasyuromorphia > Dasyuridae > Sminthopsis > Sminthopsis crassicaudata. Next base: position 229,633,014 of record NC_133617.1, on the reverse strand, counting down.
GTCAAATGCTTCAATGTAGTCAATGAAGCAGAAGTATATGTTTTTTCCTGGAACTCTTTGCTTTTCAATTATAATAATCCAGCAAATGTTGGCAGTTTCATCATTAGTTATTCTTTTTCTTCAAAACCCAGGCTGATTTTCTGGTAATTCTCAGTTCATATATTGATGAAGCCTAATATAAAGAATCTTAAACATAACCTTGCTGCCATGTGAAATTAGCACACAACACTCTCTTTAAGATTGGTCCATAAATTGATCTTTTCTAATCCTGTGACCACTCTTGTGTTTTCCAAATTTTCTGGGATATTGAGTGCAGTACAATGAAAAATATACAAGGTTTGTGTAAACTGCTGCCAAGTGAAGTAAACCGAATCAGGAAAACAATGTATATAATGACCATAGTAACAGTTTTTAAAAGAATATTAAAAGTCAAACTTTGAATAATTATAATGACCAATCTTGGAGGTAGAGAATACATGACAAGAAACAAATCTCACTCCTTACAGGTGAGAAATGTTTCATATATTATCAGATCTGGCATTGTGTCTGTTGATTTTGTTTCATAATTTTATCTTATTACAAGAGAAGGTTTAATTTGGTTTGCCTGAGATTAAAGATATAAGTGATTATATCCTGTGATAGAAAAACAAAAAATAGTAATAGGCTACTTAAAAATTTTAACACTACTTTGGGCTACAAGATATTTGGTTAGAGAGGAGAACTATATATATTCCCTCTCTCTGGTCCCTACCTTTATATGGGTGGAATTACTCCCAGCTTTTCCCTTTGCACTTGATTAGAGTTATTCCTTAGGAATAGGGGTTTTCTCAAACCTGCCTCAGTGGAGAGGGGAGGTTGTCTAAGATCACCAAGTCAGAGGTACCCTCTCCCATTTCTGCTTCCTAAGCCTCTTCAATGGCTTATTTTATTTCAAGGTAAGAGCTTTTAATTGGGCTCACTGCCTTGCGTCTTCCCTCTCTCCAAGTCATCCCACCCAACTGGTTTGATCATGACATTCTTCAGTTTAACTTCAGGTGCCAACTGCCATAGGACTCCCTCTTATCTCTAGGATCAAAGTGTAAAATTCTTTGGTGTTTAAGGTCTTTCACAATCTGGTTGCAGCTTCCTTTACTATAGAGCATTTCTCTTTATTTTCTTTATGTTCCAGGCAAACTAGCTGATGTTCCTCAAACATGGCATTGGCTTTCCATTTCTGTTTTGCATAGGTTTCCCCATGCCTGTGTTGGAAAAACCTCTTTTCCTTCACCACTTAATTCCCTTTAACGATCAACTCAAGTGCCACTTCATGGAACTTTTCCTGAGCTTTCCCCATTCCTAGTGCTTTCCTCTCAAATTACTTTTTATTTATTTTGAATATGCTTCTTTTTATAGGGTTCAAGTCTTATATAACCATTTGTACTCATGACTTGTGCATCTCTTCACTATGATTACCCAAAACTCTTTGCCTTTATGAGGGTCATAGTTGGCAAGCACTTGGAAGAGATTTCTTCTGGCTTCTTTCTGTCTTTGAAGATAGGTGGGTGTATTTCCAGGTTTTCTTTAGGAAAAAATCTCCTGCAGGATGTTGAGAAGAAAGCATGTAGAGGATCCAGCACCTGAGGATGTCCGTGAATTCCAGTTTGCCATACTAGACATTTCAGAGAACTTCAAGTGAGGTAGAAATCTATCGTAGCTCTCTCATCTGTCTCACTCTGTCTCCGTCTCTCTGGCAGTGATAATTTCAGAGGGAAGGCTCTAAAATTAAGGAAGATTGTTGTTCAACCATGTCCATCTTTTTGTGATCCTGCAGACAGTCGTCCATGGGATTTTTTTTTGGCAAAGAAAATAGAGTATCTTGCTATTTCCTCCAGTGTTTCTTTTTTTTTTTTTTTTTTTTTTTTTGTCTATGATGAAGCAAATAGAGGTTAGAGGATTATCCCAGGGTAACCTTAAATGTGCCAAGAAGTGTTTGAAATTGGATTTGAGCTCCTAAATTCTGCCATTTAACTGCTTCAAGGAGGATTGGAAAAGCTCATTGCAGAAGGGATAATTTAATTTTGGAATTTTAAGGAAGCCAGGGAAAGCAGAAGGCAGAGACTGGGAGGGAGCAAACTCAAAGCACAGGGGAAAGCCAGTGAGGATACAAGGAGTCAAGAAATGGTATCTCATTTAAGAATTGTACCATCACAGAACTGTAAAGTATACATGGAAGGGCTTAAGTTATAAGATGATTAGAAATTTATAAAGAAACCAAGTTAAAAAACACTCTGAAAGTCAAAAAGAGAATTTTTTTATTTGATCCTCAAGATAATAGGGAGCCACTGAAACTTATTGAATGGAGGTGGGTGGTGAGTGGAAATATGGTTAGATTTGCAATTTGGTGTAAGAGTCAATCTGACTGGTGAGTGGAGGATATGTTGCAGTGAGGAAAGACGAGGCAGAGAGACAAGCCAGCAGGTTATTGCAATAGTCCAGGCATTAACTGATAATGATGATAGCCTGTACCATGGTGGTGGTGATGAGGCTCGGCAAAAAGCTTTATTATGATATCATAAGGCAAGCAAAGTTCCTAATTAACCCTCAGTTTAAAGGAGAAAGATGCCATAAAGTGGACTAAGTTGGAGAAAAACACATGCTAAATTCCTTACAGGAACTTGCAACTAGAAAAAGAAAGACTCTATACAGCAGGCAAAATTCTTACATGAACTCACCATTACCAAGGGGAAAAACTACATAAGGCAGGTGAAGTACCCTCATGGATCATCACTGTGATGCTTACTTAAAATGCGTGGAATCCAGGTTTAGGCCACTTTTAAGTCAAGGGACAAAAAGCTTTATGATGATATTATAAGGAAGGCAAAGGTGCTAATGAACTCACCATTTACAAGGGGAAAAAAGCCGTAAGGCAGACAAAGTTCTCCAGCAGAACTCACTGCCATAAAATAGGCAAAATTCCCTAGCAGAATTTGCAATTAACAAGAGGGAAGATGCCATAAGATGAGCTAAGATCCTAATGAACTTGAACTTAACAAGGGGAAAGAGAAGACCTTATATAGTGAAAATATAAACTTGGAGATTAATGTCCATAGCTTGGCCTCCTGATCGTATACAGTAACTGGGGTCAAGATAATGCTGTCCATCACTAATACATTGCTGGTGGAGTTGTGAAAGAATCCAGCCATTCTGGAGAGCAATCTGGAATTATGCCCAAAAAGTTATCAAACTGTGCATACCCTTTGACCCAGCAGCGCTACTACTGGGATTATATCCCAAAGAAATACTAAAGAGCGGAAAGAGACATATATGTGCCAAAATGTTTGTGGCAGCCCTTTTCATAGTGGCTAGAAACTGGAAGATGAATGGATGTCCATCAGTTGGAGAATGGTTGGGTAAATTGTGGTATATGAAAGTTATGGAATATTATTGCTCTGTAAGAAATGACCAGCAGGAGGAATACAGAGAGGCCTGGAGAGACTTAAATCAACTGATGCTGAGTGAAATGAGCAGAACCAGAAGATCACTGTATACTTCAACAACGATACTGTATGAGGATGTATTCTGATGGAAGTGGAAATCTTCAACATAAAGAAGATCCAACTCACTTCCAGTTGATCAATGATGGACAGAGGTAGCTACACCCAGAGAAGAAACACTGGGAGGGGAATGTAAATTGTTAGCACTAATATCTGTCTGCCCAGGTTGCATGTACCTTCGGATTCTAAAGTTTATTGTGCAACAAGAAAATGATATTCACACACATGTATTGTATCTAGACTATATTGTAACACATGTAAAATGTATGGTATTGCCTGTCGTCGGGGGGAGGGAATAAGGGAGGGGGGGTAATTTGGAAAAATGAATACAAGGGATAATATTAAAAAAAAAAAAAAAGATAATGCTGTCCATGCAAGAATTTCAACCAGGACCCACTGCAGTAAAGGCCCACTTAAGGACAAGGTAATCCCGACAGTGCCCTTCTCTATGACTTATTTAGATACTTATTGCTAGCAGGAACATAGCCTTTCTCTGGGTTCTTATTTATCTGCATTTATCAGTGGGAGCTGATGAAAGTCCTCAGAAGAGGACATCAAAGTCTTTCTTGGAGAGGGGAGATTCCAAAAAATTCCAGAATAGACCATATTTGTTATATCCTATAGTAGAAGGCAAGCCTCATGAGAGCAGGGTTAGTTTTGTTGTCGTTTTGGTTCTGCATTCCTGAAAACTGACTATAGATGGCTTTGATTTCTTCTTCCAAAAACTGTTCATATCCTTTGACAATGTATCACTTGCCCCTAGATATTTTCAGTTGGGCATCATCCTCTATTATATGAAGTTACAAGACCACATGAAAAAAGAAGAGAGCTGAGATGAAGTACTTTTTATAACTGTAACCAGGGAGAAAAGTCTTTAACAAGATCTAGAGCAGATCATAACAGATAAAACATGACCTGAAATTTTTATGCCCTGAAATTCAAAAACTTTTGCGCACACACAGACACACACACACACACACACACACACACACACACACACACACAAACCACAAAGACAGAAGAAATATCAGAGAAATGGTACAATGGGAAAATACATAAAATATAGCTTACAAGAGTATAATAGGGAATGTGAAAGGACTAACACAAATGTTTAAGACCCAGAGCTATTCCCTAATGGATAAATGGTCAAAAAATAAGAATACTTTTTAATTGGTTGTTATCCTTCATTCTTGAAAAGGACGAAAATTACATCATTATGTTCGAGTTAAGTAATAGTATGTCTGATTATTGCTGATCACACCAATATGAGCTCCAAATAACCTAGCACAGGTCAAACATCAATAGTCCATGTGAACATTTGGGGATAGATTCTCTAATTATGGCACATCTCACATTTCTTCTGAGATACTTCATAGAGCACAGCACCTTCTCTAATGAAGGCACATCATGTTGGCTGGTCCAGCGTCTCCCATACCATCCAATCAATTCTAAAGTTCTTAAGAGAGACCTTGAGAGGGTCTTTGTATCACTTTTTCTTATCACCATATGAGCCTTTTCTCTGTGTAATTTCTCCATAAAATAGTCTTTTTTGTCAAGTGTATGTTTGGCATTCAAACAATGTGGCCAACCCAACAGAGTTGTGCTCTCTGCAGTAAAGTTGGAATTCTTGGCAGTTTAGTTCAAGAAAAGACCTCAGTGTCTGGTGTCTTATCCTGACAGGTGATCTTCAGAGTCTTCCTGAGACAATTCAAATGGAAGCGATTCAGTTTTCTGATCTGACATTGGTATACTATCTAGGTTTCCCAGGTGTACAACAGTGAGGACAGAACAGTATCTCTGTAAACCTTCAGTTTGGTAGTCAGTCCTAATACTTCCTTTCTCCTGCACTTTTCTTTGTAGCTTCTCAAATACTCAGCTAGCTCTTGACAATGTGTGTGTCAACGTCATTATCAATTGTACATTCCCGGAAAGTATACTGCCAAGGTAAGTGACCTTATCCACAGCATTCAAAACATCTCCATTTGCTGTAACTGATAGTTCCACATATGAATGATGGAATACCTGTTTTTTCTCAGTGTTAATTGTTAGGCCAAAATTAACCCAAGGAGGAAAGAACTGATCCATAGTTTGTTGCATCTAAGCTTCAGAGGCTACATTGAAAGCACGGTCACATCTACAGACAAAAAAAATCATGCACCTATACTCCCATCACTTTAGTTTTGGTTTGTAGCCTTTTAAAATTGAAGAATTTACTATCAGTGCAGTTACTGATCTTGATGCCATGTTCATCTTCATTAAAGGCATTTTACAGCATGATGGAAAACATTAAGCTCAAAAGCATGGGAGCAAGCATACAGCGCTCTTTCACTCTATTGGTGATTGAGAAAACAGGAGAGTATCATCTATTAACTGGAAGGTGGACAAGCATGCTATGTGTAATTGATTAATGTGCAATACTGATGAACTTTTTGGGGCAACCAGATTTTGATATAATTTTCAATAAGCTCTCATGACTGAAACAATCAAAGGCCTTTGTCAGAACTACAAACATTGTATATAGACTTCTATTCTGCTCCTGGCTTTTGTCCTGAAATTGTTGGGCATTAAATACCTTATAGATTATTCCACGAGACCCTTCTGAAGCCACACTGGCTCTCATGTAGATGACCATCTTCCAGATGAAGGATCAAACTACTAGGGAGAATTCTGGTAAGAATCTTGCCAGAAATGGCTAATGGAGAGAATCCCCTGTGATTGTCACAGAACAGTTGCCTTTATCTTTATAGAGATGGACAATGGGGATGTCCTTGAATTCTTAGAGAATAATTTCTTCTGGATATGGAAAATTTTAGTCAGTTTTGTATAAGCAATGGACTTCCCACCTTGTAAATTTCAGATGTAATAGTGTTAGCACCAGGCGCTTTGCCACACAAAAAGAACCTAGTGGTATTCAAAACCTCTTCTTCAATGTATTCTGATGGAAGTGGAGATCTTCAACATAGAGAAGATCTAATTCAGTTCCAGTTGATCAATGATGGACAGAAACAGCTGCACCCAGAGAAGGAACACTGGGAACTGAGTGTAAAATGTTTGCATTATTGTCTTTATCTACCAAGGTTACTTTTACCTATGGAATCCAATTCTTACTGTTTTACACACATATATTATATCTAGGTTATACTGTAACACATTTAATATGTATGGGAATGCCTGTCATCTAGGGGAGGGAGTAGAGGAAGGGAGGAGAAAATATGGAAAAGAAGTGAATACAAGGGATAACGTTGTAAAAAAAAAATTACCCATGCATATGTACTGTCAAAAACAAATTATAAAATTAATTTTAAAATCTTTAAAAAAAAAAAACCTCTTCTTCAGTTGGAACTGCAGCTAGAAAAAGATTGACTTCAACATGAAGTAAATAATTTCAGTGACTTCAGCAATGATTGATGTTAGTCTGTTGAGAACACTATAGAAGTGTTCACCCCATCTCTCAAGGATCATGGCCTTATGACTAATCATTATGACTCTATGAACACTGAATAGTTGAGATGTACCCTAGGTCTTTGGCCTATAAACAACTTTCAAGGTTTCATAAAAGCATTTTTTGGATTGTTGTTCATAAAGCTGAATTTCATCTACTTTATTACTGAGCCAAGAATTCTGCATCTCTCTAAGCTTCATTTATACTTTACTTGTGCTGGAATTAACTGCTTCCTCCTCAGAAATGGATGAACTAGCCTGCTGATACATTTTGTGGATTCTCATTTCACATTTTGCAGCTTCTGAATTTCCTCATCATTTTCATTAATCCAGTCTTGATGTTGAGGGTGTTCTGACCCAGATGAGCAAATATAGTGCTGTACCCCAAATCCCTGAAAGCTGCCCACTCCTTCTCTGCTCCCCTATTGCCAGCTGTGTGTTGGCACAACTTTCCCTCCATGTTAGCAACAAACTCTTCCCACTCAGAGAAGTGCTCAGATATGTTTACATTAATTCTTCTGGTAGTCCTTTTGCCTTGGGGCTGCCACTTCTGCTGAATACAATTATTTAGCTTGGAGAAGAAGTCTATAATCAGCTTACAATCCTTACAATCACATTGTATTGAAAGCCGGTGTTTGCTGCAAGGGTGCATTCATGAAATTTTATTACATTTAGATAAATGGGAGATAGTGTTGTTGACGAGAACACCATAAGATGCACAAGTCTTCAGCGGGAAGTGCTGTTGTTGTTTCCAACTCCATTCTTCCCATGTATTCCATGCCATCTTTGATAGTCTGTGCCTACTCTAGCATTAAAATCACTCAGTTTTAAACTTGATGTCTCTTAACATATTGATGAGAAGGATCTCTAGAACTTCATAAAATTTTTCTTTAACCTCTTTTTCTTGATAACCTCCTCAGAGTTTCTCTTAGTGGGAGCCTAGGCACTGAGGAGGGTGACATGGCATTTTCCTGTGGGTGGCAATTACATTGTTTTGATTGCAAAACAGACACCAGCTTCATGGTGTTGCCCTTCACTGGAGCCACTCCAGAAAAGCGTATCCAGCTCCGACTTCAATAAACTGGTTTTCATTTTCCAGCTTTGTTTTACTCAGAGCTGCTATTTGGATATGATTTGATAACTGCTAAGTTTTCTTGCAGCAAGAGCTATTGGTCTTTCAGATTTACCAGATTTTTTTGTGTCTTTAAGTGTGTGCACTTTCCATGTACAGATAGTGAGTGGAATCTATTTTGCAGAAGTTTTTGTACATTTTTTAGTGTTTTGACCATAGGGTGGAATCCTCACGTGCTGTAGTAATCTAGCCAGGGTTGCATAAGCAGACAATTTTTAGAGCACTTTCTAGCTCCTTCCTCACATCAGGAGATGAGCAGTCTGATCCTTAAAAGACTGCTGAGACATCAGGACACTGCTGTGTCTAGTAAGAAGATGACCCCATGGCCTGGGCCACCTGTGTGCAAGGCTCTGACTCAGCTTGCATTGTAGTGGCACCTGCTGCTTTATCACTTGCCTTTTGCTACCTATCTTTGAGAAAGGTAGAAATGGTAAAATCAGATGTGGGGATGTCTTTTGATTCGTGCAAAGGTTGGGTTTAAGTGAAGCAGAGTCATCAACCTTACTCTCTCTTCCAGAATCATCATTCCCCATTGGCAGGACAGAGTCAAGATGAGTGGTGATGACTGGAGATGCATCTTTGATTTCTAACCCAGCTAGAAGTGCTCCACAGCACCAGCTTCAGTTGCTCTCATGGCCACTGGAACAATTTGTGCTCATCTACCCATTCTACCAGGGGAAGTTTTCACATGCTTGGGGCCTCACTCATGCTTGAGACTCTTCAGTTTCCCTCAATCTTGGTTAGCCCTTCTGTGGAAACAGTTTACCAGGTTGTGGCCTCTGTGCTACAGCTTCTTGGAGCCACAGGTGAGAGTGAGGTGGATCCACCAAAAGTGAAAAGAGCTAAAAAGAGCTCAGAAGCCTACAGCAGAAATACTAGTTGTTTGTTTGTTTTTTAATGTACCTTATTTCCCATAGTTTTGAATGATTTTTGAGTCAAAAAATATGAGCTATAAATGAATGGTCACATGAAAAAATGCCTGAAATCACTAATAGTAAGAGAAATGAAAATTAAAACAACCCTGAGGCTTCAACTCACACCATGTAAACAAAAAAGATTGTAAGAGTCAGTATTGGAGAGGAAGATAAGCACACTGATGATTGTTGATAAAGCTGTGAAATGATCCATCCATTCTGCATTGTTTGGAACAATGCAAGCCAAGTGACTAAATCATACCCTTTGATGCAGCAAGTCCACTTCTGATTATGTGCCCCAAGAAAATAAAAGATAAAAATGCTGTTCCAAACAAAATATTCATTTTTTTATAGTAGTAAAGAATTGGAAACAAAATCAGTGCCCATTTGTTGGAAGGTGAATAAACTGTTGTATGAATGTTGAACATTTTTACTAAGAAATGATGAATATGAGGAATTCAAAGAAATGTGAAATTTGTATAAATTGATGCAGAATACATAAGGAGAACCAAAAGAAAAATATAAACAATGAAATAATGAAAACAGGCTCATTTTTCATGTCAGAAAAGTAAGAGACTAGTAGGACAAAATATTGCTTGCATTGTCAGATGAAAGCTCCATATCAAAATATTTTGCTTAATTATTTTGAGGGAGAAAATATGAAAATACTTTGATAGAAAGGAAAAAGAAACCAATACCGTCTTAAAGAAGCATATTAAAGAACTACAAAGTGCTATGGGAGGCCTGAGGGAAGAAAAGTCATGACTGACTGGAGATCAAACAAAAAGAAATCATTTGAGTGATGCACTTACATCAGAAGTGTCATGCCTTTAGCAGCCTTAAAACTAAATGCTGTGCAAACCACAGGGATCCTTGCTTCAGATTTGTCTCCTCCCTCCTCTTTTCTGCTTGAGTGTGATGCTCTTGCCTTAGATAGTATCTTAAATGAATCTTGAAATGAATGTTGTGCTATGGTCATCAATTTGGTGTTAAACAGTAAGACATATATGACAAAGAAATTACTAGGCTTAAAAACATCTTTCCTTATTTTTTCATACTGAAAAATCCAATTTTTCTTGATGTCATGCTTTCATTGGATACCTTAGAATCAGCCAGAGTCAGGATAAGCAAAAGTCCTTGGTCTTTATTCTTGGTCTTTAGTGGTAGAAGTCAAGGGGATGGACGTGGTATCTTCATGACCTCATCTCTTCATCTCCTGCCCAGAAGTGACTCTGGCTAGTCTCACTTCACCCCCCCAGTCCCTTCTACAATTCTCTGTGTATACCAAATGATTGGGCCAACACAGGATAGTTGGAAGGGCCATTTTCCAAGCATATTCTAAAACAGTATTGTCTAATCAGTAATTAGTCTTAAGTGCTTGGACCTTGTGCATTAACTTAAGAGTTTCAGCCCTGTACATCTATGTTTTCCTATTTTTCAATTTAACTGCCTAAACTCATGTCCTCAAAGCTCTAGTCAATGCTATATTGGTTCCCCTAATGTGGTCATCTTATTTTTGTCCAATTTAGGCCCAGAAAATCAAATCAGATATTCAGCAGTTTCAATTATAAGTATGTAGTACAGATATTTGCAAATGTCCAAGTTCCATCTTTTAAATTAAAATTTGCTCACCATTTCCAAGGTATATTGTTATTTATTTAATATTTAAAATGAAATTCTCCTTACTATAATATCTTACTTATTTTTAAGTAAAAAATTCAAAACCCCTAGTAAAGAGCATGACTATTCTATAAATGTGATTTCTCTGCCAGAATCACTAGTGTGCTAAGCAACTTTTTATGCCAAATGATTTGGTAAAAAATCATTATGCTTCTCAGAGTTTATTTTTAACACAGTGAGATGCATTTGGCTGCCAGTTTCTGCCTGTGCATGTCTTTTTAATATATAGCAAAAATAATTGAGGCCAGCAGAGGTGGGGATGTTATTAACCAATCAGAAACTGAGAAAAGTCATCCTGCCCTCCTCACAGTATCCAGTAATGTGGCTAAAATCACACTTACTTTTTACTCATTTTTAAATATCTCCTCACTCTGCTCCTTCTTATGCCGTATGAATTCCAAGGCTTTCTTCTTCTCTGTGAAGTTTCATCCTCCCCACAATAATTAAAACTTAAGATCAAGACAGCTATAGCAACAACAGCCATTAGGAAAATTAGCCCCTCCTTCCCCCACCTCACCAAAACACCTGGGCAGGTATGATTCAGTTCCCCTTACAGTTTTAGAAATTGTCTTTTAATTGATATCCTTGCTTCAAGTCTCTCCCTATAATTTCAATCCATACCTACCAATTATGTTTTTCCTAAAACAAAGAAATGACAATATCACCCCTCTACTCAGTAAATTCCAGGGGCGCTCCTTATTAACTATAGAGCCAAAAATAAACTGGCTTTTAAAGCTTTTCACAATCTGGCTTCAAGCTACCTTTTGAAAGCTTTATTATACATATAATTCCCTTTTGTAATTATATGGTTCTGGTAATTTGGTTTTTTTCCCTATTTCTCACTCTTATACAAAAACATAACTAAAATATTCAAACATATGGGAAATTAATGTATGATACCATAAAAGAGAACCACATAAAGAAAGAAAAACATTCTACTGAGTTAAAATCAGAAACAAGTTCTGTTACTGCGTTGTATATGGTCAGTATCTACACTGGGAAGTATGACTTGCTGAAAAAGTGTAATGTTTACTAAGTAATTTGTATGTTGTGTATTTTTTTTAAAAAGTATCTACAAAAAAGGAATTTGCCCCCTTGAAGTACAGTCAATCACATTAATATTACTAAAATGCTATCATTAATGATATTTTTAGTAAGAACCAAAAAAAGGGTTTTGATACTATTAAATAAAATTTAAAATACTTTAAAAATAATGCTTATTTTTTCACATTTATCTCATCCTTTTAAAATGTCTAATTTTGTATGGTTTATAATGTACAAAATGCATTAATACAGTAGTTCATATACATAATTTGCACATAAATAAATATATATATTTTGGGACATGATCAAAATATTTTACTAATAGAGGAGATTACATAATAAGCAAAAAGATTTAAAGACCACTGATATAGATTATGATATTTAGATGGGTCATATAGAAGGTTGGCCCTTTTGTATCGTGTTGGACTGACACTAAAAATATTCAATGAGCTGAGAGCAGAATTGAGTATTAAAAGAGGACAAGATGAATTCATTTAATAGCCTTAAGTTTCTCCTTAAAATTATCTAATATCTTTTTACAATAATATTCTGGACAAACAGCATAGCTTCAATTCAGGAAGTCCTAGGTTTCAACTCTAATGCTAAGAAGTGCTGGGTCTATAATATTCATCAAATCACTTGACCTCTTATCTGTTTTTGTCAGTCTCTTAAATTTTCTCAACTAAGACAGCTGAGTTTTGTGTTCCTTGGCTGCAAGCCATAGAATACCACAGTAGCTGAAGAGTTAGAATTGCCCATCAAGCAATGAAGAAATTCATGGTGGGCATGAGCAAATTCTAAAATAGTAACAGTTAAGAACTGTGCACAAAAATTGCATAAATAATAACATCAGAGAGATCTTTCACTTGAGAAAGAGTCAGTCATGTGAAGAGTATGAAAGATAACCAATTTACTGGTATTCAATGTCAAAATGAGTTAGAAGATCTTGAATATTTTGGGAAGACACCTTGTAAAAACTATGTGTAAATATGGAATCACACATGATAGACATATATGAATGAGAGTTGCAATATGTCTCATTGAAAAGGTGTATCTATATAGATGAGCTCAGAGGAAAAACTTGGTGCAAAGGGGAAAGATGTTATGTACTCTGATAGCATGTGGCATTTTTTTGTTGGTGAAGTATCTTCTTCATATCTTAATTAACAAATGGAATTCTATTGTGGACACACTAGCAAATGGTTTGGAATGAAATAAACCGTTCAGTGGGAATAATTGTATTTAATCAAGATTCATTTTCTTTATTTGAATTCAATATATAGCAATATGCCTAGGCTATTCCAGTAGGGAATATTTTTAGTCAAATCAAATGTTTTCTATCTCAACTAATAGCCAGAAATGGTGTATTATAGTAGATTGAAAAAATATGTTACAATATTTAAATGTATTGGTCTACCTGCCATCTGGGGAGGGGGAAGGGGCAAAGAGGGGAGAAGTTGGAACAGAAGGTTTTGCAATTGTCAATGCTGAAAAATTACCCATGTATATATCTTGTAAATAAAAAAACTATAATTAAAAAAAAAAGAAATATGTTATAGAGAGAACGAGACTCAGAAACATTAAACAATTCTGTCATGATAAGAACAGCTATGGGAATCAATACTTTTGGTTCTCAAGTTCAGTGCTTTTTTCAGTATTATATGCTACTTTTTTGAGTTTATAAATTTTGCTTGAGAACAAGATTAAATGAGGACTAGCATATGGACTTTTTGGGGAAATATTTTTAGCTCAGTACAATTATTCAAAGAGAATTCCCAAAAATGCCTACAGTGCCCCAGTGGATCTGCACTGCTTTAATGGACCAAATACCCGACTTCTTCCCATCAGCCTCCCTACCTTCCCTCCAGATGGCCCAAAGGATTATGCAAGATGACTATGTCCCTACACCAAAAATCCTTGCCTGGCAACAATATCACTTTGAGACTGCAAGCGATATTCATCTGCCATCTTATACTGTCCTTATATCTAGAAACTCCTACCCTTTGTCACTTTTCTTATTACCCTAAGGATTAGTCATTTGGGATCAAATTATCTTCAGCTCCTACTTCATATTCTTTCATTCCCTTTCTCTTTAATTCTATCCCACCCATAATTCTACTTCAACTCTGTCCACCCAATCCTCTGTGCCCTCTGCAACTCCTGTTCCACAGTAAATAAACTCCCCCTCATTCTTACCTTTTCCTCTGACACTTCTTTCACCTACTTGATCTTATTGAGGCCTGGCTTCCCTTAGGTAACACTACTTCCTTAACCATACTTTACTTATCTCTGACACACTGGTCTTCAAGAGAGAGTTTAAATACTTCTTGGTCTACACGCTCCCTTTGTCTTCACTCAACAACTCCTTTAAAGACGACTTGATTAAAAAATTTCCATTCATTCAAATTATGGTGACTGTTGTCATTTTCCTTTCTTTCTCAAGGAGTTTGGCGCTTGGCTTATTATTTTTCTCTCCTACTCAATTCCTACCCTAAACTAGGGGACTTCAGCATCCATGTTGATGCTCCCTCAAATTTTTTAATCTCTCAATCTCCTTAAATCTCATGATCTACACCTTCATTATACCTCACCCACAAATAGGGAGAGTCAAACACTCGATCTCACCATTACCCAGAAGAAGCATTCTACTTCCTTTATCAAAAAAAATATTATTCCTCTATCTGATCATAACCTCCTATGTCATAAGATTTCTCCCTACACCTAACCTCTCTCAAATCTATTCTTGTTTCTCATTGAGACTTTCAGTCTCTTCACTCATCAGTTCTTTCTCAGGCTCGTACCTCTGCTCTGACTTCATTTTTTTTTTTCCTTTCTAAAATCAGCCCTTTAGAAAATTACACAATTTAAATCCATACTGACTTCTACTCTTAAATTTCTCACCATTTTATCATGTTATCCCTCATGAACTTTACCTCTAATTTACTCCCACCATCCATCTCCTTTACTCTTATGCAAGGCTAGGTGAATGGAGTTGAATAAAGATGCATAACTATACTTATTACTTTGAGTCAGTGCACTCACAGAAGCTATTCTAGATCTTTCCAGTCCTCAATCCTTCTGTTTCCCTGCTTAGAACCTTGCCTCTTTTGCTGAGATCATTAAGGCTGTTCACCATGAGCCATCCTCTTTTTCTCTTCTCTTCCTCTCAAAATCCCATAACATTTTCCACCCTTTCTTCCTTTCCCCTAGTCTTTAGTTATGTGGTATCTTTTCTTCTTGTCAAGGATAACCCCTCTACATGTACCTTTGATCCCATCTTCTCCTTTCTTCTGCAGCACATTGCTTGCTCAATCACTCCCTTTCTCTAACCTTTAGTCTCAAACTCAGGTATTTACTGTATACTCAGGTATTTCAATGATCTTTTTATTATTAAAATATTTTTTATTTCTTGTTATTGTGAACTTCTATTATTACAGCTTGATTTTAAAGTAGTCCTGTTTGTGTTTGCCTCTAACTTATATCAGTTCTTTTTTTAAAACAAATATTTGCTAATATCTTTTAATTTTGATATTGCTTAAATTTTTTCCATATCTTTCTCCCTCCTCCTTTCAGAGACTTATATAATAAAAGGATAATCTTAAGGGGAAAAATAAGCAAAGGAAGAGAAATAATCCACAAAACTTATCAATCCAAAAATAAAAGCAATATTATGTTCCCTCCCATTTGTAAAGGAAGATGGAGATGGGGTTCTCACATCTCTTCTTTGAGGAGTTCCAAAAACAAACAAACAAACAAACAAAAACCCTAAACCTAAATTCGCCAATTTGTAACGAGCTGTTGTCTCCAGAAGCTGCCAATCGCTTTCTGGGAGGAGATCTGCTGTGTCAACTCAAATCTCTCCGACTGATTCTTCTTCCTGTAGAGAGCCGTTGTCTCCAGACAGTTGCCGTTAACTCTGGTCCAGAGAAGTGATTTCCCTTCCTGCAGAGAGCCCCATCAAGTCTGGTCTAGAGCAGAGACTCTTATAATTTTGGAACATCCCCTTTCAATTGTTTTCAGCTTGTTCTTTCCATGTCCATTTTAGTTATTGTGTATGTTGTTTTCTTGGCTCTGCTTACTTCACTGAATCCATTTATGTAAATTTGCTTTTTAGCATGTTCATCATTCTCCAGCTCAGTAATGTTCCATTACATACATATAGAACAATTTGTTTAACCATTCACCAATCTATGGATATTTATTTCTAGTTCTTTGATATCACAAAAAGTGCTGCTATAAGTATTTTAGTCTCTATCAGGATTTTCCTCTTTATCAGTGACTTCCTTAGAGTATAAACTTAGGCCAAGGTGATAAGCATTCTAGTTACTTTATATACACAATTTGAAATTGCCTTCCAAAATGGTTCTATTTCTCACTTCTCCCATAATGCAGTAGTGTGTCTCTTTCCAAAGCCTATCCACTACTGAACGAATATTCCCAATTTTTATCATCTTTGCCAATTTGCTGGATGTGAGGTGAAACCTCAGGTTTGTCTTGATTTGTATTTCTCTTGTGAGTGATTTGGGGCATCCTTTCATTATAATCATTAATAATCATTAGTGATTATTAATAATTTGAAATTCTGTTGAGAACTGTTCATTATCTTTGGTTATTTGTTTATATATTAGAAAACTTTTTTTTTATATGTCTATGTATCAAACCCTCATCTGAAAAATTTGACATAAAGGTTTATTCCCCCATCGGTGACTTTTCTTCTTATCCTAGGTGTATTTTGTTTGCTCAAATGTTTTAAAATTTTGTTTAATCAGATTATTTATTTTATCTTTTGTAATGACTTCTCCCTAGTTTGGTAAGGTATTACCAGGATTAGGTTCAGAATATATCTCCTAGATTTTTTTAGCAGAGAAGATCTGTAAAATTGATTTGACCCAGAGAAGCTAGTCAGCTGGAAACTGCTCTGAGACCAACCACACCCAAACCAGAAGGCTGTATCAAATGTTTTCTAAAGAACAAGAGGGCTATTTGGGAAGAGACTTCTATGAAATGGACAAATTTATTTATTTACTTTTACTGTTTACTTTTCTCTTTGTGCCTTTTATCTGTAAGACTTACTTATCAAAGGAGATTGCTCCCTTTTGATTTTGTCAAAGAGTGTCAATTGATGTCAATAGATTGTTTCCTTTTCCCCTCATTAAGTCTGGTAGTTAGAAACCTTGGTTTCTAAAAGTATTCATCATATCAGTGATTAAGGAGATTGTCTCTCATAGAATCAAATAGGGGAATGAGAGAAATGGCTATTTCTCTCTCACATTAATAGCAAGTCATTAAAATTGGGGAGACCCAAGCTTTTTTCCCTGTCCTATTTCTTTGTCCAGTGGCCAACTTCTTAAGGATAGGAGGATAGGACTAACTTTCTCCTCAGTCTTGTTCAGATCCCACCCAACCTTACAAGGGATGTAATCTAAGGTGAATTACTGCCCACTTGTTTTACTCAAGCAAATATGAATGGGGGTTGATCCCTTGTCTAGGTTGCTCAAGGTTGTGGGTTGGTCTAAGTTAGAGATAGTAATATAATGTCTCTCTAACCCCTTATTGGAGTGAGCCCACTTTTCTTTGTAAAATGCTCCTCTCATTAACCAATCAGTTAGTTGTCACCCTCAATAAACACCCACTCTTCTGCATATACAATGTAAGCCCTGTGAGGGGTCTTTGGTATTCAGGAGTGTCACTGATCCTTTTTATTAATAAAATGCTAGCATTATTAATAAAATGATTAATTATCAAGGGAAAAAAGTATATCTCCTACATATAGCTGTGAAAAATAGAGGATATGTTTCTCTTCTAATTATTTTTTGGTATGATCTCTAATAGGTTTATTTTGAATCTTTTTTGGAATATAGAATTATATGGTGATCGAGATCTCATTTCTTCCAGACTGCTTTCCAGTTTTTCCAGAAGTTCTTATCACATAAGAAGTCCTTTCCTAAATAGTTTAGAGTTTATCAAAGACTGGCTTTTTGAGTTTCATTGTTTCTCCCTTGTTTAGTCTTTTCCATTGATCTACTTTTCCATTTTAAAAAACTACCAGTGATCTCTTAATTGCTAATTCTGATGCTCTTTTCTTGGTCCTCATATCTCTCTATTATATTTGATGAACCTCTCTTCCTAGATACCCTCTCCTTGTTGAGTTTTTATAATAATATTTTTTTTCTTGGTTTTTCTCCTTTTTGTTTAATCACTATTCAATTTTCTTTTCTGGCTTATCATGCTTTCCAAATGTACATATTCTCTGAAGCTCTAGATTACTCTTCTCTCTCTTTATAGTTCTCTGGATAGTCTCATCAGCTCCCATGAATTTAATCATCTTGATGCAGATGACTCAGAGCTATGCAACAGTCAGATCTTACCTCATAACTCTCTGGTTTGCTCTAATAACATCTTACTCTTTCTAGAATCAAATAAAAACTCCTTTTTCAACTTTTTAAGCCTTTGATATTGTGGCCTCAATTTATTATTCTAGCCTCATTGTATCTCCTCCTAATCTCTCTGTTCTAGACAAAGGCAAATATTACCTTCTACATATAGCCTTTCCTATTCCCCACAAATACTAGTTCCTTTTCTTTCCAGCTGACTGGTTGACATTTATTTGTATTCATTTTTTATATGTGTCTGTATATATTTGTTGTCCTCCCCTTTTGGAATGTAAGCTTCTTTGAGAAGGGATTGCTTTATTCTTTGTCCTTATATCTCTTCAAGACACAATTCAGTGGTATAGGAAGGTAATGTAATATTATTGTTCTATTCAAAATGATGAAGAAGCTGATTATAGAAAGGCCTGAAAAGATTTACATGAACTGATGCTGAGAGAAATAAGCAGAACCAGTAATGCACACAATAACAAGAAGAATGTGCGATGATCATCTATGAAAGAGTTGGTTCTTCTCAGTGGTTCAGTGATCTAAAGCAATCCCAATAGACTTTGGACAGAAAATGTCATGTGCATCCAGAAAAAGAACTAAGAGACTGAATAACATATGCTATGTTCACTTCTTTTTTCTGTTTTTATTTTTTATCTCTCCCATGGTTTTTCCCTTTTGCTCTGATTTTTCTCTCCCAACATGATTCATAGATCAATGTGTTAAAATTAAATTTAAAAAATTAAGTTAAATTAAATTAAACCAAAAACAAAATAAGAACACACAACAAAAAGATGCACTTCCAGCACTACCTTCTAAAACATTAATTAATTAACTTAATTAATTTTTACAAAAATTTTATGCATAGGTAATTTTCCAGCATTGACAATTGTAAAACCTTTTGTTCCAACTTTTCTCCTCCTTCTCCCCACCCCCTTCCCTAGATGGCAGGTTGACCAATACATGCATGTTAAATATGTTAAAGTATAAATTAAATACAATATACACATACATGTCCAAACAGTTATTTTGCTGTACAAAAAGAATTGGACTTTGAAAGAGTCCAGCACTACCTTTTAAATGAAGTTTTTTTTTGAGCTTCCCAACTATTTGTGTCTTCTCTTTCTACTTTTCATTTAATTTTTTTCCAAAGAAGTGAGAATGTGATGCAGTCATAGGATTTGTTCATAGATAATGAGGTTTTGATGTGATAATGAGGTATTAAGCTAACTGTAAAATTTTATCCATATTTTTTCAAAGTAGGAATAAATCACTTGAGTGACTCAAAAAAGAAAAACAATTTGGGTCGAGAAAATAAATTAGCCATGCTTCTGGGGAATTCAAGGTAGTTTCAGCCCAGGATCCAAGAAGTAGAAGAACAACCAGGATCTTGAGAGGAAATCCCTTTTGGTGGAGAGAAAGTTTCTCTATCCTCTTTCCAGCAAGTATGTTGCATTGAAGTGGAGCTCTTTGACTGGTAGAAAACATTGAACTATCTGGGAACAGAACCATATTCTTCAGATACCAAGAAGACCACCTGATTAATTTACAGAAGAGAGACAGTTCATCTATGAGAATTTGTCTAAGGGATGTGGAAAGAGTACTTCCACTTTCTACCTATGTACTAGGAGTTAAGAGTGCCTTTGCCATACATGCATCTCACACATGTGCCTCATTCCCTCTGTACTTTAAGTTTGATCCAAGTGTTTTGTTTTTTTTGTGGGAGAACATGGCCCCACTCTATGGGGGGAGGAAGTGAAGAATATTTTGCAGCTATTCGGTTTTTTTGTTTGGTTGGTTTTTTTTACTATTCTAGGAAATTCTTTCCTCAGAGCCAATGACATTTATCAGCTGATTGTTATTCAGAAATACACCTCACCAAGTAATGATGGTTATCACTGTACAAGGGTAGACCCTCAGGGTTATCCATGGAATCTTAGGTGGTAGCAAGTACTAAACTGGGAAAAAATCTAGTGAAAATGTTAGACTTGTATTTATTCTCTTTATAAAGTATTTATTCTCTATAAACATATGTAAACACTTGTTTCTCTGGTTAAGTTGTAAGCTTCTTGAGAGTAACTATTGCTTCATTCTTTGATTTTTAATATACAGAACCTAGCACAATATCTGTCTCAGAGAAGGCATTTGATAAGAGCTTGTTAACTGATTTTCTGTTTGTTTCTCATCACCTGAGAGTTAGAAACAGAATTTTATCTTACATATTCCAATTTCTGGTTTAAATTTCTGTATCACTGAGAGTCCTCCCTCATTTTAAAGAATAAAATCACTTATGATTTATAGAATTTCAAAGATGTAAGGGGGTATCAGAGAACTTCTTGTCTAATCCATATTTGAACAAGAATCCCATTATCACTGACAAAAGATTTGCTCATAGATGACTCTCGTTCTCATGAGGGGAAGCACACTTTCCTGAGGCAGCTTTTTCTTTCTCAGTTTATTACTTCTATCTGTTGTGATGAGCAAATATGAAGTCTCTCCTTTCTCCTATTATAAATAGCTGATGGTAAGGAGCTGGTAAGGTACCATAGGGGATAGAATGATGGACCTTGGTTCAGAAAGATTCATCTTCCTAAATTCAAATCTAGCTGTGTGATAAGTTATGTAACCCTTTTTGCCTCAGTTGCTTCATCTGTAAAATGATCTGGAGAAGGAAACGGCCAAACATTCAAGTATGTTTGCCAGGGAAACCCCTAAGTGAGTAACAGAGTCAGACATGACTGAATGACTGAACAACAACAAAAAACTGATAAAGATAGCTAGTTGGGCAGACCCAATCTCTTACTGAAAGCTGCTCTGATGTTTTTCCCAAGTCCAAGGTTCTCGGACTTTCACTTGAAATTCATGATTAAAAAATTATTTTATAGATCACAAGTTTTCTTATTTAAATGATCCTGTAATAGCATTGTGAATATAGTCATGAAGATAAAAAGAGTTGGATTCAAGCCATACTCTGATATATATTGATTGTGTGATCTTGGATAAGTCATATGAACTCAGTGTCCACCTGCAAGTCTCTCAGATTAGTAATTGCAGAGGAGATAGTGACCAGGGCTTTCTGATTTGGGAGTTCCTTATCCCAGTAAAATTACACATCTCTTTCATATCTATATGACGTTCTCCTAATAACTGTCCTATGTCTTATTACTTTGTTTTATGAATAGATACCAATAAAATGCTAATAGTTCAATAGAAAGTATTTGAAGAAATAGCAGGAAGTAAAACATCAAGTGTTTATAAGTGTTTACCTCTATCAGAGAATCAGAGATTTTAGATCTGGAAGAAACCTTAGAGTTCTATTTCATTTAATAATTTTACAAATGATTAAACTTGATGAGGTCCTTTCTAGCTTAAAATTGATGATCTGGAGGCCCAGAATGGTCATGACTTGCATAATAAGATCATACAGGTAAACAAGAAGCAACTCTGAGAGTCATACCTTAATCCTTTACTTTCAAATTCTAGTAGTGTGCACTATTAGCACACTAGCTATAGATTATCTCATCACAGTTTATTGCAGTTTAATATTGTTTTTTGATTTCATTTGTATCTTTAGAGGGAATAAGCAAACCTTTTCAATTTAGTGAGATAATAATGTATGATTATCAAATGATGAGATTCATTCTATAAACTACCTATGAAATCAGATTTATAACTTTACTATCATAACTATGAAGAATATGGACATATTACATTAGGTTATGTAACTTCAGAGAACAAAAGCTAAAAAATCTGACACTCATCAGCCATTATCACAATAAAATTATTAACCACACCTCTGCAAATGGTGCTGGGTCCTTCCCTTTCCTCACCCCTTTCATTAGTTCATCTCAGGCTTTCCCTCATTCCAGGGTGAGTAATTTTGGAATTCTAGAGCAGTGTCTTACTATTTAAACAAAAAGGGTTTGGCTGAATCTTAATAGTAAATAGGCTTTTGCCACTTTCCCTAATTTAACTTATTTTTGGTTTTCATTCCTAGTTATGGTATAATATTGAAAATCGGCTGTTTTCTATTGTAGAAATTTGTTGAGATACTCTTCTTTTTGACACAAAGCCTATTTAGTAGGTGGGAATGGGAAAAAAAATTTAATTCATCTTCAGGGACCCAATCTATTCAATGATTAAATTCTTGCTATTTGCAACAAAATGTGCTAAGTGCTAAGAATACAAAAAATGAAGGGGGGAAAAAACCCTTCTCTTCCTCCCTCCCTCCCTTCCTCCCTCCCTCCCTTCCCTTCCTTCCTTCCCTTCCTTCCTTCCTTCCTTCCTTCCTTCCTTCCTTCCTTCCTTCCTTCCTTCCTTCCTTCCTTCCTTCCTTCCTCCCTCCCTCCCTTCCCTCCTTCCTTCCTTCCTTCCTTCCTTCCTTCCTTCCTTCCTTCCTTCCTTCCTTCCTTCCTTCCTTCCTTCCTTCCTCCCTCCCTCCCTCCCTCCCTCCCTCCCTCCCTCCCTCCCTCCCTCTCTTCCTTCCTTCCTTCCTTCCTTCCTTCCTTCCTTCCTTCCTTCCTTCCTTCCTTCCTTCCTTCCTTCCTTCCTTCCTTCCTTCCTTCCTTCCTTCCTTCCTTCCTTCCTTCCTTCCTTCCTTCCTTCCTTCCTTCCTTCCTTCCTTCCTTCCTTCCTTCCTTCCTTCCTTCCTTCTTTCCTTCCTTCCTTCCTTCCGCAATTGGAGTTAAGTGACTTGCCCAGGGTTACACAGCTAGGAAGTATTAAGTGTCTGAGGCCAGATTTGAGCTGAAGTCCTCCTGACTTCAGGGCTGATGCTCTATCCATTGTGGCATCTTGCTGCCCCAAAGCCTCCACTTTCAAAGAACTTGTATTCTAGTAGAAGGGGCAAATATGTAAGTAGACTAATATTATTATTTGAGAAGATAGAAAGCATTATCAGGTAGAAGGGTCAGTACAGTTTTCCATAGAGACTGGTCATGACTTGCATAATAAGATCATACAGGTAAACAAGAAGCAAATCTGAGAGTCATACCTTAATCCTTTACTTTCAAATTCTAGTAGTGTGCACTATTAGCACACTAGCTATAGATTATCTCATCACAGTTTATTGCAGTTTAATATTGTTTTTTGATTTCATTTGTATCTTTAGAGGGAATAAGCAAACCTTTTCAATTTAGTGAGACAGTCTTGAAAGAAGCTCAGGATTCTGAGGTGAAGATGAGAAGGAAGTATATTTGAGGCTGAGACAGCTTGTTTATAGGAAGGAGATAAAAGATGGAACACTGCAAAGACCAGGAATAGGAAGTTGACCCATTTAGCTAGCATGTACCATGTATAAAAAGGAGGTAACCTGAAATAGGACCAGAAATATAGAACGAAGCCACATTTTAAAGTACTATAAATGCCATGTTCAGAGATTTTTCTTTTATCATAAAAGTAATAGGGAGTTACAGAAAGTTCTAGACCCAGGAATTTGTCAGGGTTGTACTTTAAGAAAAAATAAACAACTTTATTAAATATTAGCAAGTCCCAATTTCTGAATTGACACATTATTTTAAAATTCATGTTGAGGCTAATGTTTTTATTATTTTTTGAACACTTAAGCCCAATTATACATTACACACATAGTTTTAATATAAGAATTATAATAGGGAAGGGAGAACAGGAAAGGATTATATTCCGTTTTCAGAACCTGCTAATTTTAGCCAATTCAAATTTAAATTCACAACACTACATAATGAAGCAAATATTAGATCTAATATTTGTTAGAAATAATGCACAAGGTAAATTTTTTACAATATGCCTAATGATAATTAAAACAGAAGAACTTAAGATTTACATATTTTTTCTTTGATTTAAAAAAATGTTTTTGGGATGTAGACAACAATGATTGAATCACACAGTAATGGCATTCTGCACTGGAATTTCCAAATTTAAATGATTTCTTTGAGTAGTGTCATCTGCAGATATAGCTTGCAGAGTATGCAAGAAAAAATTGTGTAGACTTTCTAACTAAGAAAAATTTTGAAAAAAATTTTTTTTTACAAGAGAACACTTGAGATACCTAATCTTATCAAGTTTGTAAAATACTTAATCCTCATTATGGAAAAAAGATCTGAATAACTATTTTGGAAACAAAATATTTTTATCTAGTTACTTTTTTTCCCTTAAAATGAGAAAGGGTGTGTATTGGGCGTGGGGGAGAACGAATAGATTTGGCCTTCTGAAATAAGGATTTACACATTCACATCTGGAAAATATCGTTGCTTAGATATGTATCCATTTCTTAGAATAGTGATGGTCTCTATAGTTAAGTATAGATAACTTACAACTTATTTCAGGAAGCCAAGAGGTTTACCCATTACCCATGAATTGTTTGTATGCCCCATCTTATTTTGTAAGGCAGTAGCCGAGTTTCTTGGAACCAAATGTACTAGCATTCCTCAAGTTTTAAGCAATACCCAAGACAGCAGATGGAAAATTTTGCTAACTAAGGAACAGATACACCAAAAGCAATTTACGCCTGGTTAATAAGGCTAATAAAGAATTGCATTTAGAATAAAGTGCTCTCTTCAATCACTATACTTTCTTTTTTGTGTGATTTTTTTTTCTATAAAGAAAACTTGAATTTTAATTCTTTATCAGTTTTCTTCTTCCTTTGATCTTTGTTACTTTAATGTAAATTTTGTGACTTATTAGACTGTGCAGTTTTATTTAACTTCAAGTTTATCTTTCAGAATGACAGATGCAAATGGAGGAATTAAACTAGAAAGGTAATAGGCAAACTAAAATATATTGGTCAGAAGCATATTATTAGATTGGCTAAAATATCAGGTTGTCCATTAATTGAGGAATGCCCAAATAAATTGTGCTATATAAATGAAATCTTCATTTGATCCTCCTATTTCTGGTGTAGTGACACTTACCAATGTCCTAAATCTCCCCCTCCCCCCCTTTTTTTTGCTGAGGCAATTGGGATTAAGTGACTTTCCCAGGGTCACACAGCTAGGCAGTGTTAAGTAAGTGTCTTAGACCAGATTTGAACTCAGGTCTTCCTGACTTCAGGGTTGGTGCTCTATTCACTGCGCCACTTAGTTGCCCCAATTTGAGAAAATATATCCAAATTTGAGAAAAAATTTTTAAAAATACATTTACGATTGATACCTTCATTTCCTTTCCCCAAATTATCTTCTGATTTCTTTCTTTCTCATTTGCTTGAAGTTACCTTATCTGTTGCTACCAATGATCCCTTAATTGATTCAAAGAAAACATTTTCTCAATCCAAAACCTTCTTGACCTCTCAGTAGCATTTGACACTGGTGATCACCTTTATCTTCTTATCTTGCTTTTTATGTCCCTTCATTAGATTTTCATGACTGTCTTCTCCATATTCTCTTTCTATCTTAACACCTCCTTCTCAGCTCCTTTGTTGGTTCTTTATTAACAATCAATTGACATTTATTAAGCACCTACTATATTCTAGGTACTGTGCCAAATGGAGGGATAAAAAAAATAGTTCCTGCCCTCAAGTGGTTATACCCACTAATGGTTGGCATGTCAAGACTCTGTCCTGGGTTCTTTTCTCTCTATATTTTCTTGGTGACCTTATCACCTCCCATGGATTCAGTTATTTCTATCCAAATGACTCCCAAAGCTATAATATTCTGACCCAGTTCCTTTGTTGGGCTTTAGTTCTCATTAACTGCCTTTTAGATATCTTGAATTATGTGCCCATGAAGCATCTTAAACCCAATATGTATAAAATAGAATTCACCATAACTATTTTTTTTTTTTTTTTTTTGAGGCTGGGGTTAAGTGACTCGCCCAGGGTCACACAGCTAGGAAGTATTAAGTGTCTGAGACCAGATTTGAACTCGGGTCCTCCTGAATTCAGGGCTGGTGCTCTATCCACTGCGCCACCTAGCTGCCCCCCACCATAACTATTGATGACGCTACCATCCTTCCAGTCTCCTGGTTTTGTCACCTCAATTTCATCCTCTCTCCTTGCCTTCACCATATCCATTCCATTGCCTTGTCTTGTCATTTCTACTTTCACAATAACTCCCATCTATATCCCCTTTTTTCTAGTTACAGACACAACTGATGAGGCACAGGGGTGCAAGAGTGCTGAACCCCCAGAATATACTGGGATCTTGGGCCAGTGTCGTTAGTTGTTTCAAAAGAATGTATAGGTTAACACCTTCAAATCAAGAGGAAAATATTTTATTATGCTGCTAACAACAGACTAATTTTCAAAAGGGAATTTTAGCAATTAACGTGGGAAAAAACTAGAGCTAAGTTCCCTAGTGGAACTCACAATTAATTAGCAGAAGACTCTAAGGCAGGGCAAGTTCCTAGAGAACTTGCTGCCATAAAGAGGCAGTTCCTAATGAACCTGTAAAGAATTGGGGGATTACGCCATTGAATGGCAGGCTAACCCTAAAAGATTTTGTATCCTAAAAGAAGTTTGCTACAAGGAGAAAGAAACTATAAGGCAAACAAAGTCCCCAGAGAACTTGCTGCCATAAGGCAGGAACTTGGGATAAAAGGGCTAAATTTCTAAAAAAGGAGTTTTTTGGGAGATTGGGGTACAGGAGAGAAATAACCTCCAGGATTGACATCATAGAATTGGCTATTTGATTGGATAAAATAACTGTGGGGTTTGTATATGTAAGGAATCTGACAAGAAACAAAAGGTTCATTTAAAGAGATTATTATATCAGTGCTCCTTGCTGCTTGCCTTGAGAGAATAGCTTGGTTAATAATTCAGATTCTCTTCTGTCAGCATCCACCTAGTCACCAAGAACCAAGAATCCCACAATAACTACGCGAGAAAGGGAAAAGGAGAGGTAGAATGATATAAATTAGCTGCCATAAAAGAAGCAAGGAAAAAGCTTTTACAATGCAGGGGAAGAAGAGAAAGGGAGGAGTGATGAGGTATATACCTAATGATATCTAAATAAAATTAGGATTAATTGAGGTCTAGAGGCAGGTTTGGGGCACAGGGAGTCAAATGGAGCTCCCCTGCAACCCCTTTGGATTCGGCGCAAGGATACAAAGTTAAATGAGGTCTAGCAGCAGCAAGAGTTCCCTGTAAATGAATTTACAGGCCCGAAAACCTAGATTGATAAATAAAAGGTTTATTGTAGGGTTTGGAAGTAAGGTTAAAGTTTGGCTAGTAAAAGGTATTAGATAGAGGAAGAAATACACCAAAAGTGGGGGGGACAGAGAGTCTGTGATGCAAAGCATGATTGCTGGCATCTTTCAACTCTCTGCCAAGAGATGATTCCAGCTTGGCTCTTTTATTTGCTTGAAGGAGCATATGGGTGGAGCCCAGGTTGATTCCTCAATAGCTAAAACCCACCAGGTGGGGGTTGGGCTACCTGAGCAGATCATTAGAATGGGAGCTGGGTACAGCCCAAACTGGCTCAGATCTGGATCTCTCCCCTTGGAATACAAAAGGTTGGTTTTGACTAGATCTTGTAAATCAAAGGTCAGTCCCAAAGGAAGTTGAATATCAGAAAAGGAATCTTAAAGGGGACTACAGCTCCCATCATTAGAAGTAAGTGAGCCTTATTCTCATAAGAATTGGCTGAAAGAGAAAAAAACATGCAAAATTAATATGGATATAGAAGTCTATCTTACCCTGCAGGAAAGTAGGAGGGGAAGGAGATATGAGAAGGGGGGAAAGTGATAGAAGAGAGGGCATATTGAGAGAGAGGGTCAGGGTAAAAGGAGAGAAAGAGAAGGAAATACAGTTAGCAATAATAACTGGGGAAAGAATTTTGAAGCAAGTTTCTCTGAGGCCTTATTTCTCAAATGTATAGGGAACTGTATCAAATTTATTAAAAAAAAAATAAGAGCCATTCCCCCATTGATAAATGATCAAAAGATATGAACTAAGCCCAAAGAGCTATAAATTAATGTATGTCCTTTGACCTAATAGTACTACAATACAAAGGCATGAACCCCTCAGAGATTTTTTTTTTTTCTGAAAATAGGAAAAGGACCTATATGTATAAATTTTTTTGCAGTTCTTTACTCAGGGTAAAAAATTGGAAATTGAGGAGATGCCCCTGAATTGGGGAATGACTGAATAAATTGTGGTATGTGATTATGATAGAATATTGTTCTTTAAGAAATGATGAGCAGGATGTTCCCAGAAAAACCTGGAAAGTCCTCCAAGAGCTTAAGCAAAGTGAAATGTGCTATGTACAAAGTAATAGCAATGTTGTGGAATGATCAGCTGTGAATGATTTTGCTATTCTCAGCAATACAATAGATGAAAAATGCTATCCAGAAAAAACTGATTGTGTCTGAATAGAGATTGAAGTATACTTTAAAAACAACAACTTTTTTTTTTCTTAAGGGTATTTTAAATGGAGGGAAAATATGTTTTCTTTTGAAACATGACTTTTATGGAAATGTTTTGCACACTTTCACATGTACCTTCTCAGTGGACAAGTGAGTGTGGGAGAAAGGGAGAGAACCTGGAACTCAAAGCATTAAAAACAAATGTAAAAAAAAATGTTTTATATGTAACTGGGGGAAAAAAAAAACATTGCTCCCTATGGCCTCCAGATTCAACTATTCATATTTTGCATTACATTTTTTCTTCTATATTCTGTACTTTTCAGTAATACTGCCAGCACTCCATGTAGTTCCTTGACACTCACCTCCTTTCCTGTCCTCTGTTCTAGTAGTGCTCTCCCCACTTCCCCTACCTCTCAGTGTCACCCACACTAAGAGACTTCCCACAGATGCCAATGCCTTTTCTTCTCTGAAGCCCTTCTATTTATTCTACAGATATCTTTAATTTACCTAATTGTTTATATGTGGTTTCAGGCATTAGAATGTGAGCTCTTCGTTTTTGCCTTTCTTTGTATCCCTAGTTCCTACTAGTTGCATAGTAAAAAATACTTGTTGAGTTGACTTAAAAGATCCACCCAAGGTCATATAGGCAATAAATGCCAAAGATGATAATGAATTCAGATCCTCTAACTTTAGGGAAAATGTTCTTTTCATTGTATCTCAGAGCCTACCTCTGGGTTTAAATACTGGCTCTGCTGCTTACACTTGGGTAATTATTAGCTGGTCACTTAACTTTTCTGGGTTCATTTTCTCAGTTTCAGAATGGAATTAAACTAGATTATTTCTATAGTTCAAAAAGTTGTAGATTTCTATGAGGAAATTATCATTTCTAAGTGCCTTTATATATGAAGGTATCAGAAAATCTGTCCTCCCCACAAAAGACCATAGATTTAGAACGGAAGGAACTGTAGAAGTTGAATACCCTGAGATGCTATCTTGTTATCATTTCAATGTGTGTTAATTCAGGATCAAATCCCACTTTCCCTTACCTTGGGGAATATGTCCGTAGGAGAGAATTTGGCATTATTATTTATCACTGACTGAGGAGACTATATAGAGAGTTTTATTCTCTTAAGGGCAACTGGGATTTAGTAGAAAGACCAAGCCATTTGAAACAAAAGACCTGGATGTGAAACTTATTATAGATGTGACTTTGGGCAACTTATCTCACTTAACTATACCTTAATTTTCTTATTTATAAAATGCTAATCATATATTGAAAGCTAGAAGAGAACTCAGAGATTGTCTAGGTTTAGAAAACTGAGTCTCAGAGATGTGAAGTTAATTTGCTTTAGGGTATATAAGCATCAACTAACAGGTATTAACTTTAAAAGATATTGGGGAAGACCAATGAAAAGGTAATATAAAGTGCTTTTTGTAAACTATTATGTTTTATAAATGTCACTGTTATTATGGATGGAAAGTTATTTTGTACCTAGCTAGTGCTCAGTAATTGCTCCCTAACGGCTTACTCAACAGATATGACAGATAGGACAATAGGAGGACAGTTTAGATTTATTCCTTCAGGGAGGTTCAGGCCTTTGCTTCATGAGCTTTTTGTTTCTACTAGTCCTAGACATTCAGCAATCATTCATTCAAATCACTATGTGAGAAGTATTGGAGAAAGTAGAAAGATGTTACAGCCTTACACTATCATGCTTTTATTAATAAGCTTATTTCAATTCTTGGCTATTCAAAATTATTCCTTTCAATTAAATGCATTTTTTCTGCTTACGTTTCCATTTACCCCCCAAGTAATCTCCAGTTACTCCATAATATTTTCTTCAGGAAAACATTCTCAAAAAGATCTCCAAAACAGGGGTGGGTTTCTGTTTTTCTTTTTTAACACACAGATTCTTCCTTGGTATTGGGTAAGTGGCTTGCTGTTTATCAGGCCACATCCTCTTATTCATCAATTAAGTTAAGACTATTATCTGAGCAAAAGCCAACTAAATGATATGGTGTATAGTATGGGGGCCTGAAAATCATGGAGACCTGAATTCAAGTCCATGTTCAGATGCTTAATGGCAATGTCTCTAAGAAAAGTAAGAAGAAAAGAATCTTAGAATTAGAGAATTTTAGTGTATACCCTTTGAGCCAGCAGTGTTACTACTGGGCTTATATCCCAAAGAAATACTAAAGAAGGGAAAGGGACCTGTATGTGCATGAATGTTTGTGGCAGCCCTCTTTGTAGTGACCAGAAACTGGAAACTACGAGGATGCCCATCAGTTGGAAAATGGCTGTATAAATTGTGGTATATAAATATTATGGAATATTATTGTTCTGTAAGAAATGACCAACAGGATGATTTCAAAAAGGCCTGGAGAGACTTACATGAACTGATGCTGAGTGAAATGAGCAGGACCAGGAGATTGTTGTACACTTCAACAATAATACTATGTGATGACCAATTCTGATGGATCAATTCAATAATGAACTGAACCATACACCCAGCGGGAGAACTCTGAGAGATGACTATGAACCACTGCATGGAATTCCCAATTCCTCTAATTTTGTCCACTTGCATTTTGGATTTCCTTCACAGGTTAATTGTACACTATTTCAAAGTCCGATTCTTTTTGTACAGCAAAACAACTGTTTGTCATGTATACATATATTGTATTTAATTTATACTTTAACATATTGAACATGTATTGATCAACCTGCCATCTGGGGGGTGGGGAAGGAGGGGAAAAATTAGAACAAAAGGTTTGGCAATTGTCAATGTTGTAAAATTACCCATGCATATATCTGGTCAATAAAAACTATTTAAAAAAAAAGAATTATAGAATTTTACCACTACTACTAGAATGCTGGAATGAAAGAAGTCTAGTCAAAACCATGAGTCTTATTTAAAACATCCTGACAAGTACTCAAATAACCTTCACTTGGAAAAGTAAAAACATTTTTTCCTCTTGAAAAAAAATCCTCTGGTGTTGAGGAAATCCTTAACCCCATAAACATAATTAAGGGCAATAAACAAGAGATGAAGGAAAGAAAATGCTTGGGATAGAAAAAGTCATATTCAACTAGAATTCTCTGCTGGAATCAAGCAAAATAATTCATCAACATCAGCAATTTCTAGAGGATTAGGGAGAAGTCGAGAGAAATGCCCGAATTGTGGTAAAGCTAGAAAGTGAGAGATGATAAGTAACATAGTGAGGAAAACAGCACAAGGTGCCAACAGATAACAGTTTGCATTACACAAAAGATATGCCTGAGACATTTTTTTTTCAGTCGTTGTTTGCATAAGAATGCCCCATCCTTGCTTAGTTATCTTTGTGAGCTAAGTATCTCTCCCAATAGTTAACACAGTCACATGGTTTTTAATAAATATTTGTTGGATGAATTAATAAATGGCAAGCATAGTTTTTCTTCCCCAAGGTCTTTATTTTGGCAAATTAAAGAATCTAAGACAAAAATATAAAAAATAAACTCAAATCAGTTATATGTTCTGATATGTTAATATCAGAATCTTTAAAAAAAATTTTTTATTTTTATATGAATGACAGCATAGTAGAGTGTTTAGGCAATTTACCTATAAGGTGTTTGAATGAACTGGGTTCTGGTGCTGCTTTTGACCCATACTGGCTCTGTTACTTTGGACAAGTTATTAAACCTCTCAGTGTCCCAGACAACTCTTAAACTATATGTAATAAAGAAAATGTCTATTGCATTGACAGAAGGAGTTTCCTTGTTGGGATACTCCTTTCACCAATAAAATCACAGATCTGGAACTCAACTCCTCTCCCCAATCCGTCACATAGCATTTTTTTAAAGTGTATTTCCCCTGTGGGAAAACTGAGACACTAATGTATTGTTGGTAAATGTGTGAACTCCTACTGGCCATTCTAGAGAGCAATTAAAAACTATGGCCAAAGGGCTATCAAAATGTGTATTCCCTTCAATCCAACAGTGTTACTTTTGGGTTTATATCCCAAAGAGATCCTAAAGCAGGGGTTCTCAAACTACTGCCCTTTGGCCAGATGCAGAGGACATTTATGCGGCCTGCTGGGTTATGGCAAATGGGCTGAGGAGCAGAGACAGAGTGTGAGCTTTTGGTTTTACCATAGTCGGGCCCTCCAACAGTCTGAGGGGACAGTGAACTGGCCCCCTATTTAAAAAGTTTGAGGACCACTGTCCTAAAGGAAGGAAAAGGACCCACATGTGCAAAAATATTTGTGGCAGCCCTCTTTGTTGTGGGAAGAAACTGGAAACTGAGTGGATGTTCATCAATTGGAGAATGGCTGAATAAATTGTGGTACATGAATGTTATGGAATATTATTGTTCTGTGAGAAATGACCAACAGGATGATTTCAGAAAGGCCTGGAGAGACTAATATGAACTGATGCTGAGTGAA
The DNA here is from genome assembly GCF_048593235.1 of Sminthopsis crassicaudata. Taxonomy (NCBI): domain Eukaryota; kingdom Metazoa; phylum Chordata; class Mammalia; order Dasyuromorphia; family Dasyuridae; genus Sminthopsis; species Sminthopsis crassicaudata. Next base: position 229,600,199 of record NC_133617.1, on the reverse strand, counting down.
ATGAGCAGGACCAGGAGATCATTGTATACTTCAACAACAATACTATATGACGATCAATTCTGATGGATGTGGCCCTCTTCAACAATGAAATGATTAAGACCAGTTCCAATAATCTTGTGATGATGAGAGCCATCTGCACTCAGGGAGAGAGGATTGTGGGGATTGAGTGGGGATCACAACATAGCATTCTCATTCTTTTTGGTTGTTGTTTGCTTGCATTTTGTTTTCTTTCTCATTTCTTTTTCCTTTTTGATCTAATTTTTCTTGTGCAGCAAGATAATTGTATAAAATATATGCATATGTTGGATTTAACATATAATTTTATCATGTTTAACATATATTGGATTATTTGCCATCTAGAGGAGAGGGTGGATAGTAGGGGGTGATAATTTGGAGCAAAAGGTTTTGTAAGGATCAATGTTGAAAAATTATCCATGCATATGTTCTGAAAAAAAAAAAAAACTTTACTAAAAAGAAGTGCATTTTCTTAAAGTGGGAAATACAGTCCTGATTATCACATCTGTATAATAAAGTAATAAAGTATGGCTAGGCCTATTTAAAGAATCTGTCCTAAATAGTATGGTTTTGAATATTCTGATAATCTCTTACATTTTGAAGTACTTTGCAGAATTCTGTCCAATCCTATGAGCATTTATTAAACACACCTATTAAATGTTCAAAATAAAGTAATTCCACCCAAAGCAGTAACTCTTCAATATGGTTTTTTAAAAAGTTAATAGATATTTTTCAAGAACATCATTTCTGACTGATCTTTACCTGTTTAAAAAAAGATTTGCAAAGAAGCAGCATCATTCTTTTTCTTCTTTAGAGAGAAAACTGGCAAGGTTGCCTTGTAAAGCTCCTGGTTTTGCAGTGTTTGGTTTGTTACTGCTGGCTGTTTAGTAGTAGTTAAAGGCAGCTGTGACATGGAAGTTGTAAGTTTGAATCCTTATTTGTTCCCTCATTACCTCCATCTATCAGGGTGAGACAATGTTAGCCTAGGATAGATATCACATGCTTAGCCCAGGAAGAAGGCCCATTTTACTCCTTGTTTCTTTGACTTGACTGGAGTTTGGAATCATGTGGAAGAGTATGGAAAAAGTCATTTTTTGGCAGCCTCATTTGAAGGGAGGTTTTTCCTCCCTCCAATTCACTTCAGTCACTTAGGAGTGATCCTATTAATTCAGTTAGGAGTAAAAGAAAAGAGGAGAAACAGAAGATCCCTGGAGATGCTCTATCAAATAACTAAAGCTCTTATGAGTGTAGAGTTGAAAGCTTCAAAGAGGTTCAGAATTTTAAAAGCTGTGCCAGCTGGTTAAAAGAAATAAGAAATAAATAAAAACTATTAAACTTTGGTTTGTTCTCTATTCATGTGAAGGTTAATGAAATTAGAGGTTCCAAACTGTATTTCTCTTTTCTTTAAGTTAATTTTATAATTATAACATTTTTTGACAGTACATATGCATAGGTAAGTTTTTACAACATTATCCCTTGTACTCCCTTCTGTTCCGAATTTTTTCCCTCCTTACCTCCACCCCCTCCCCTACATGGCAGTCATTCCCATACATATTAAATATGTTATAGTATATCCTATATATGTGCAGAACCGAATTTTTTGTTGTTGTTGTTGTTGCAAAGGAAGAATTGGATTCGGAAGGTATAAATAAACTGGGGAGAAAAACAAAAAATGTTCACAGTTTACACTCATTTCCCAGTGTTCCTTCTCTGGGTGTAGCTGATTCTGTCCATCATTGATCAATTGGAATTGGATTAGCTCTTCTCTATGTTGAAGATATCCACTTCCATCAGCATACATCCTCGTACAGTATCCTTGTTGAAGTGTATAATGATCCCCTAGTTCTGCTCATTTCACTCAGCATCAGTTGATTTAAGTCTCTCCAGGCCTCTCTGTATTCCTCCTGCTGGTCATTTCTTACAGAACAATAATATTCCATAATCTTCATATACCATAATTTACCCAACCATTCTCCAACTGATGGACATCCATTCATCTTCCAGCTTCTAGCCACTAGGAAAAGGGCTGCCACAAACATTTTGGCACATACAGGCCCCTTTCCCTTCTTTAGTATTTCCTTGGGATGTAAGCCCAGTAGTAGCACTGCTGCGTCAAAGGGTATGCACATTTTGATAACTTTTTGGGCAGAGTTCCAAATTGCTCTCCAGAATGGTTGGATTCTTTCACAACTCCATCAACAATGTACCAGTGTCCCAGTTTTCCCACAGCCCCTCCAACATTCATCGTTATTTGTTCCTGTCATCTTAGCCAATCTGACAGGTGTGTAATGATATCTCAGAGTTGTCTTAATTTGCATTTCTCTGATCAATAGTGATTTGGAACACTCTTTCATATGAGTGGAAATAGTTTTAATTTCATCATCTGAAAATTGTCTGTTCATATCCTTTAACCATTTATCAATTGGAGAATGGCTTGATTTCTTATAAATTAGAGTCAATTCTCTGTATATTTTGGAGATGAGGCCTTTATCAGAACCTTTAATTGTAAAAATGTTTTCCCAATTTGTTACTTCCCTTCTAATCTTGTTTGCATTAGTTTTGCCAAACTGTATTTCTCAATCAGTATTTACTAATCTCAGTTCTTTTCTCACTGCTGTTCTTCCTTCTTAGATCTTGCAATTGTTAACTGTTTCAGATGGAAGCCACATCCTGGCAATCTCATATTTTTAGGACATAATTATTTTGGGAGAAGCACCATGGCAGAGTGGATGAAGAAACATTCTTAGAACCATAGATACTTGAGTTCAAGTCATGTTTCTGACATACACAGATTGTGTGACCTTGGAGGAATCACTACCTTGTCAGAAATCTAGATGATTCTTGAGGACTATAACTTGCAAAGAATATACCAACTAACATTGACAGAGGAAATATTCTCACCTGGGGACTTCCCTAGACCAGCCAATTATAGATCTAGTCCCTATCCCTTATATTGGTATTCATACAATTTACAAATGATGTCTTTGGCTTAGTTATGGACTCAATTTGAAGCAATTTTTTGTTATAAAATAATTATCTTTACATTAAAAGGAATTGGTGGAGAGAGAAGAAGCTATAATGTATCTTATTTACCATTGTATGTGCATAATTTTTCTTTCTTGGAAAAGTATAATAACCTATTTTGATAAAATTGATTTTACATCTAGTAATTATAAAGGACTCTTATACCCAAGGGCAGTGGAGCCAGTGTGCTCAGAAAAACAGCCCTGTGGAAGTATATGTGCTGATAATTTGGAACACAAAATATTTGGGGTTTTTTATATTTTAAAAGATAGTCTGTAATTAAATAAGGAGAAGCTATTGGTTCTCTTTTATTCTGCCCCGCTTAGGCCACATTTGGAGTTGTGGTTCCCATCCCTGGGAAATACAGACCCCTGGGAGAGGGTATGGAGTTACTGCAAGTAGTCAGTTGCATTTGCATACCAATCATTGTCATTCTGATCTTTATTTACTGCCCCAAATATACACTGCAGCCATATACAAATGACATTCTTTTCAGAATTTTAAATGACAGAAATCTGGAAAAGTTAGCTTATATCATGGGTGACAGTGAATATCCATAAAGATCTTGAGCTAGAACATAATAAATGAAATTAAATGTAAAAAGTGTTAAATAAAGCCTTACACTTGTACTGATAAAAATTAATTCTATAATTGCAAGATAGGGGAGATATTCCTAAATGGCAGTTGTCCTGAAAAAAGATTTTTTTCAGCTGTTCCAGTACTTTTCTATAGAACTTGGAGAAAGGGATAAATTCCCTAAGCTAACTGGAATAGATTTCCTTTATGGGTATCATTTCACCTTTCAAAGACTTTTCATACTTAGTCTAAAGTCTTTGTTTGATTGAATTATATGGTTGTTTTTTTTTTTTTTTTTTACCTATAAATAAGTTTTTGGACTAGGATAATATGAGGGATGTGCTGAAATCCAGCTTGTACTGGCTTGAGAGAACTGGTTGTTCAATTTTCAGGATGAGCATTTTCCTCAAAAATGAGCAAATACTACAAATAAGGGCTTGATTTATTGTATTATTGATTTATCTAGATTTTTAAAATGCAGAAAATGTTAATAGTGTAAATTAAAAGTGTCATGTATACCTTTCCCCCCCCCCCCCTGTGGGTTGTTAAACATTTACCAACACATCCATCAACCACACTTCAAATATTTCTCCTTTAGGGTACAGATTAAAAGTCACTTTTCTGGTTGCTCTAAACAGTAGAATAACCATTAGCTTATTCTCAATCAGCTTAGCTCCCTCTTACTCATCAATGACAGTTATGCAAAAGAAAACAACAAATAGAGAGGAATATGTTTATTAAGAAAAATAACAAAATAAACCAAAGAAATTATAGATTAAGGTTGTTGATAAAATATACAAAAGCAAATATACAAAAGCTCTTTGATTTAGAAGCAATATGATATCTAAGCTTAACCAAAGACAGAATAGTTTACCGGAGAAACCTGCCCCAAGCAGTAATTTGGGATTGTTGTTTGTCCTTCTTTCTTGAAGAGGACCAGGACATCAGGGAAGTGATACCATGACATGCAGGTGAATTGGATTTAAATGAGGGAGGGCTGTGCTCAGTCACCTGCCTCGCTTTCCCTTCCAGAGCCATCTGGGTCCAGTGGCAAGATATAGATCAAGATAAGTGGAGATGACCGTAGATAAAATGGGAGACCTTGACCTTTTTAAGCTAAGGTCTTCAATAGGCCTCAGTTAGACTGAAGCAACATACATTAAGTGATTAAGGCTAGGTAGCAATTATTTGTTAACTTTGTTAGGACTGAATAAAAAAATTTAAAGGTATATATAGGTAGTCACTTAAGCCCAATTGCCAAAAAAAGAAAGAGAAAAAGAAAGAAAAGAGAGAGGAGAGAGGGAGGAAGGGAGGACAAAGGAAGAGGGAAAAAGGAAGAAAGGAAGGAAGGAGGGAAGAAGGAAGGGAGAGAAAGAGGAAGAGAGGAAGGAAAGAAAGAAAGAAAGGAGTTTTTCAACTGACCAATTCCAATTTGTGGACCAGATTTACTCACAGAAGTAGCTTCTAGAAGTTGGGATACAAGTGCCAGGAATCAAGGGACATGTTGAGGAGAGCTAACTTACTTATATTTTTTGTGGTTTGGGGAATTCCTTTGAGTAACTCAAAAAGTTTTTCTATTCTCTGGCTTGTGTCTCTAATTCTGCTTTTTTCCTCAGTTTCTTCACAACTATAAAGCATCTCAGACTCCAAAGTCTCTCCACAAATTAGGAGCCACATTTCCCTCTGTATAGGCAGCAAGTTACAGAACTATTTGGGATGCCATTATCCTCCCAGTCATCCTGGTTTTTACAACTTGAGTATCATCCTTGACTTCATTCATCTGAAGGAGAGATGGAGTATTACATATAAGAAAGGAACATAGGGTAGTTTTGGGAATAGGGTACCCTAGCACTAGAAAAAATGAGAGAATACTTGTAAAGTGCTTAGCACACAATAGGTGTTTAATAAGTGCTTATTTCCTTTTCTCCCTTCCCCAGCATTTGGAGGAACACAGAAAGGCATCATGAAGAATATGGTATTTTAGCTAAGTCTTGAAGAAAAACAGGCATTCCAAGAGGCTGAGGTGAGAGACTGAGGAGTACATTCTGGGCATGATGGACAGCCAATGTAAAGGGGTCATGTGTGAGGAATACCAAATATGAGGAGGGAAGGAAAAGCAAAAAAGACAGGAAAGGTGCTGGGTTATGAAGAGCTTTAAATAACAAATAGAGTAGTTTATATTTAATTCTTGAGGCAAAGTGGAGCTCTAGAGTTTTTTGAGTGGAAAGATTATATAATCTTGTTAGGAAAATTGCTTTGGAAAATGGCTAAAAATGTGGAGAATGACTAAAGTTGAGAGAGTTGAGGAATGGAATCCCCAAATTAGTCTGGTACATAGTCCAGCTCTAGTCTAGAATAGGAGCCTTGTGAGGGCAGTGAAGATCACTTTGGAAAGATACAGTGGTGATAGAAAGGACAAGATTTGACAATTGATTGGCTGTGTGGGGATATGGAGAATTGAGGTGACAGTTGAAAAATGAAAACAAGGCTGAAAACCTTGGTGACTAGAAGGATAATAGTACTTTCAACGAGAACAGGGACGTTTGTAAGATGAGTGGACTTAGGGGAAAGAGTAATTCTGTTTTGGATGTATTGACTTTATGATATATGTATGGGATTTATAATGTCCAAAAGATAGAGACTGAGGTTTAAGGGGAAACTGGAGGTCGACAAAGAACCTTAGACTAGATCTGAGAATCATCAGCATAGGGAGGTGTGTTAAGGTCACCATCAGAAATGAGAGAAATAATTGTTTCTCACTTATATTAATAGCTAATTATTGGATTGGGATCAAGGTTTTCCTTGCTTTCTATTTCCTCATCCAGAAATCAAAAAATCTTTCTCAAAGACTTACCAGGGGACTAAGATCTAATCAAAGATAGTAAAGAAATTCTAAGTTTAGTCAAATGAGTGGATTCTTACTCATTATGTTTACTCAGACTGATCTGAGGAGGCTATGAGAACAGCCATTGAGGATGAACACTGAGGAAAAAGTTAGTCAATAAATGTTTATTAAGCACCTATATAAAAGGGAGTCATTGTGCTAAGTGCCGAGGATGCCAAGAAAAGGAAAAAAAACAACTCCCGTCCTTAAGGAATTCATAGTCTAATGGAACAGGTAATAAGCAGACAAAATAGGAAGGCCATTGGAATTGGCAATTAAGAAATCACCGATAATTTTAGAGCAATTTCAGTTGAATGAGAATATCAAAAGGCAGATTACAAAGAATTAATTAGATAAATAAATTAAAATTAAATAATTATGGAGAGAAAGTAGAAATAATGAGTAGTTTTTCTTAGGAGTGCAGCTATGGAAGGGGTAGGGACATAGAGCAATAACTTGATAGGTGTAGGAAGAAAGGAACAAATATTTATAGTGTCTACTAAGTTCAAAGTACTCTACAAATATCTGATTTGATTCTCTTAATAATCCTTGGAGGTAGATGCTGAGTCATGGGGATTTTTTTAAAAATGGGAGACATCTGGGGATATTTGTAGATAGCAGACAAGAAGCCTGTCTGTAATCTGTCACTGAAAGCAATGCCCAAGTTACCCTGGACCTGGGAACCATGAGGCTGTGATCATATTTGAAAAGACAGTCATTTCATTTTATCAGAAAGAAAGGTTCTCAGAAAACTGAAATCTTGTGAGAGGTAAGAAGCATACAAGAGTATTAAGAATGGTCACAGACATGAGATTGCTATCCATAACAATATTTGGAGCTAAAGGGGCTCCTGCCTCAGGTAGCTTTAACTGGGATGGCACAGCTTCCATGCCAGAGTGCTTAGCAAAGTAGACATTTAATAAATATTGATTGATTGACCTCTGCACTGCTACTGTTACTGCAGTCCAAAACCAGTGTTAAGATTCTGGGAAAAGACTAGAGCTGAGTAATGCAAAGACACTTATGCCACTATAAAAAGATTTTACTGTATTTGTTGGGAGGAAATCATATGAGATTGCTCCCCTTCATTTTCCTCCAAGTATGTTTCACATTTCTGTCTGTCTATTCTTCTAAATCAGTGTTAAGACAGAATTATGATTAACCAAGGCTTTCCTGATCTGTATGTATTTTATTTGTTCAAAGGTAGTTGAGAGGAGAGGTTATAATTGTTTATACAGAAACAAGCTATGATGATTTACAGAAAAGGAAATTATTCTTTCTTTCTTATTAAAGCTTTTTATTTTTAAAATATATGCATGGATAATTTTCAGCATTCACCCTTGCAAAATCTTACATTCCAAATTTTCTCCCTTACTTTACTCCACCTCTCCCTGATGTCAAGTAATCCAATATATGTTAAACATCTGCAATTCTTCTATACATATTTATACAATTCTCTTGCTGCACAAGAAAAATCAGATCAAAAAGGGAAAAAATGAGAAAGAAAACAAAATGCAAACAAACAACAACAAAAAAAGCGCAAATGCTATGTTGTGATCCACACTCAATCATCACAAGTCTCTTTCTGGGTGTAGATGGCTCTCTTATTACAGGATCATTGGAACTGGTCTGAATCATCTCTTTTTTTTTTTTTTTTTTTTTTTTTTTTTACTTGTAAGGGATATAATTCAATAGCATGATTATTTATTAATATTCGTGTCACTAGGGAAAGCCAAATGTGAACATGTTATTGTAAATGAGATGAGCTTTTTTTCTTTTTTTTTTTTTTTTTAGGATCTGCTACACATAGAAATTTTTATTTTTTAAATTTTAAATTTTATTTTTTAAAATTTTATTATAGCTTTTTATTTACAAGATATAAGCATGGGTAATTTTTCAGCATTGACAATTGCCAAACCTTTTGTTCCAACTTTTCCCCTCCTTCCTCCCACCCCTTCCCCCAGAGGGCAGGTTGACCTATACATGCTAAATATGTTAAAGTATATGTTAAATACTATATATATGTGTGTGTGTGTGTGTGTGTGTGTGTGTGTGTGTGTGTGTGTTTATACACACACACACACACACACACACATATATACACACACATGTCCATACAGTTATTTTGCTGTACAAGAAGAATCGGACTTTGAAATAGCCTGAAATAGCCTGTGAAGGAAATCAAAAATGCAGGCGGTCAAAATTAGAGGGAATTCTGTGTAGTGGTTCATAGTCATCTCCCAGAGTTCTTTCGCTGGGTGTAGCTGGTTCAGTTCATTACTGCTCTATTGGAACTGATTTGGTTCATCTCATTGTTGAAAATGGCCACGTCCATCACAATTGATCTTCATAATAGTCTTGTTGTTGAAGTATATAATGATCTCCTGGTCCTGCTCATTTCACTCAGCATCAGTTCATATAAGTCTCTCCAGGCCTTTCTGAAATCATCCTGCTGGTCATTTCTTATAGAACAATAATATTCCATAATATTCATATTCCACAATTTATTCAGCCATTCTCCACTTGATGGGCATCCACTCAGTTTCTAGTTTCCAGCCACTACAAAATGGAATGCCACAAACATTTTTGCACATGTGAGTCCTTTTCTTTTTTATGATCTCTTTGGGGTATAGGCACAGTAGAGACTCTACTGGATCTAAGAGTGTGCACAATTTGACAGCCCTTTGGGCACAGTAGGGAGATTATTCTTTTAGTTGCTGGGGTTACCACTTTGGAGCTCGAGACATCTAAAGAGAATTTTATTGATACTTATAATAGCTCTTCCAAAACTGGAGAAAGATTAAATGAATATAGAGTAAGAAAAAGCCAAGATGTACACAAACTGAGCCAAGAGTGTTGTGGTGAAAAGAAGCTTGAAAGAAGAAAGCTGTAATAGGGACAGTGGCCTTTATTTATAACCTGGTTTTCTTTCCCAAAGCATATTAAAGAGCCCCATCCTCCGCTCCTATAATGATTGGAGTGAAGGGCAGTGACTAAGAGAGATTCTACTCCCATGGGAACACCTGAAGGGAACAGATGGGAAAGAGTGGGTCTGCTCACACAAGGCATAGGAGCAGGGAGGGGAAGTTTTTCTCTTTACTTGACTTGTGAAATTGCCATGGTTAATGACTTTTCTGATCATCTTCATTTGCTGGAACTCCTTAACTACCCATGAGAGGCCAGACTGACCTCTAAGCAAAAGATAAAACTGAGCATTCCTTAAGCTGGGCAAATTGGAAGTTCCTTGCAGTATTGGCAATCTGAACCTGGAACATCCCTTGCAATGCCAGGGAACTGGCCAACTCTGGCTGATTCATGCCAGATCCTATTTCTGAAAAACTGGGATCAGAGATGATCAGAAATGACCCGAAAGACCACCATGTAATTATACCACCTCCCTCTGTGATTTGTCTTTATAAGCCTGCTGCTTATGCCCACCATGAGCTCATTTCTAACTGTACTCTCATCTATACATGGCAGCCTTCTTAGGAAGAATAAACCTATAGGCAGAACCTAATTGTTTTATCTTTCTTAGACCAAACTCAGGGGGGAAAAGGTAGACAGGCTCAATCCCCATAGATCTAAAATGAGAGTGGGATTGATGGTGTGAATAAGACTTCAGCAAGGACCCTGGGCTCTTGTTAGCTGGATGGGCCATAGAGAGGGGCATTGACAGGAGAAGGCTTTTGTGGAATTTGAGTGGAATTTAAGTGGGCCTTTGTGGCACTGAAACCAGAAAGCAAGGAGGAACATTGACAGAATCATCCTGTCCTTAAGTGGGCCCTCTTTGAATTGATAAAATCATCATGACTCCACATTTATTGTATTCAGTAAGAAGGCCAAGCTATAGATGTTGACTCCTGAGGTTATTTTTCTCCTATAAAGGAACTTATTTGTATCCCACTTATTTGATAACTCCTTTTTGGGAACTTAACCCAACAGTCAAAAGCTTAATTCCCTGCCGACTCCCATTAAGAACTTAGCCCTCTTACTAAATGTCATAATGGCTGGTTGATTAGGAATTTACCCTTTGTTGATGGCAAGTTCTGCCAGGGAATTTAGCCCAGGTCTTTCCCCTAGATTCCATTAAATTCCCTTTTGGAACTTAGTCTTACAGTCAGTGCTGTAATAATAAAAGCTTTTCCTCTTTATTTAGAGATGGTCTAAGCCTATAAATTCTTTTGATATAACTCTTAACACTGACTAGGTAATCCTAATAATATTTTTGAGTTCAACCCCATACTTCAACATTTGGTGGCCTGCATGGGGACAGTTCTAGAGCTCCAGCATATTTAGGGAGTTTCAGCACTTCTGCACTGCCATAACCCAACAGGACCACATAATCTTATTCCTATTTCTTTTCGCTTTAATATTATGTAATTCCTGTTAAGGAGATTCAAAAGAGGAAGTGATCCAAGAGAGGGGATGATTTTTTTCTCTACCCACCTTGAATAAATCCTCCAACAAAATCAGTTTTCTCCTTGGCTCTACTTCTGTCCACCTCCATGGAATTAGAAAGTTAAAAGAGCCTTTTCAGTCAAAACCTCCACCTGACATTTTCCCTCCCAACCTCCCATAAATTTGCTGACCTCATTTCTGGCTACTCCACTTGAACTCTGTGTTCTAGCCTAACATATGTTCATTATCTACTTCTATATGACTTGCTTCTTCTCTTCATTTTTCTGCTCTATTAATTTCAAATGAAATTTTCTTCCTTCTTGAAGTCTTCCCAAATTTTTATCCCTTTTAAAAATTGTACTGCCTTAGCATAACATGTTCTTTGTTTGTATGTTTCTGTCTGTCATTGTTAACTGCTAAATTCATTTAAGTGTGCTTTGTCTCCTTAGATCAGGGATCTCTCTTGCCACAATATATGGAAAAGATTATAAATTCTTGGCCTACTAGGTGGTCAACAAACATCCTTAGAATCCTACACCTAATTTTAATTTTTTCTCTCAAAACATGTAATATCTCAGAATAACTTCATGCTAAGTTAGCAATGGAAAACTTGCCATTGCAAGTTGTAGATTATCTCTTTGGAAAATTTAAAAAATTTTAAACACCAAATAAAATGAGTATCTCCACATATAAAGATATAGTACAATAGAAAAAGGGGACTGCATGTGAAATTACTTTGCACCATCTACAGTTTGCTTTTTCCTTCAAATATACAATAAAATTCAATATGTGATTTTAAAACTTAATCTTACAGTTTATTTAAAATGAATTTTTTTTAATTCAGAATGCTTATTTGTGAATTACCTAATTTATACCTCTATTAGATGACTAAGCATCAGGATTGTGCTCAATTTCATTAATCTTCTTTGTAATCAAGACTTTATGATATTTAAAAATATTTGGTTAATCTTCCAAAAAGCAGTTCTTAATAATGAAGATGAAATAGATTTTATCTTGATATAGTATATGTGTATATATGTATACATACACACATATCTATACATACATATGTAATATGAGTTATACATATCTACACATTTGTATTTATGTACATAGACAGGTGTATCTGTGTGTATATATATATATATATATATATATATATATATATATATATATATATATATATATATATATATATATATATATATATATATGTGTGTGTGTGTGTGTGTGTGTGTGTGTGTGTGTGTGTGTGTGTGTGTATAAAATTTTCCAAGTTAAAAAACTAATAACTATTAAAGTTCAATCAGGAAGTTTAAAAAGTCCCAGTAGCCTTTTTTCCCCCAATAGATATTCCTTATTATGAATTTTAAAAAACACACTGTAAGTATATAATTGAAATTAGTTCCTAATTTTACTCCATGGCAGTTCAGTTAGCTTCAAGGCGTGTTTTTATAAAAAAAAAAAAGCATCTGAAAAAATTAAGGGAAAATAGCATCAGCAACTAATTTTGTTTTTGGCAAAGAAGAGAAAATGTATTGTTATGGGACTGATTTCTGAATCTGTATTAATTTATGTAACACAATGAAACTTCCTTCAGAATTCCAAATCTCACTAAAATGTACTTAGCTCTTTCTTATGAGCTGAAAAGACTCACACAAATTTATAAGAAACCTCAAAGCCCACATAGTCCATTTCCTACTTAAACAAGAATCCTTGCTATTTATAATACACTCAAAAACTAGCCATTCAGCCCTCAACTGAAAGAGGAGGAACCTCCCAAGCCAAACTTTTTAACTTTTTGGATAATACAATTGTTAGGAAGTTTTTCCTTATTATCAAGTTGAAATTTATTTCTTTTATCCATTTGCTCCTGGGTTCTGCCTTTGTAGACCAAGCAGAACCTTCTAACCCTTCTTCTACAAGAAAACTCTTAAATTTGAAGAAAACTATTGCCCCCTACATCATCTGTTTTATGATTTGGATTTCTTTCTCTAAAACTACTTGTTCACATCTTTTGAATACTAATCAATTGGAGAATGTCTCTTATATTTAGAAATTTGAACCAGTTGCCTTTGTGTCTTAGAAATGAGATCTTTTCAAAATGGGTTCATGATTTAGATATAAAGAGTGATATTATAAGCAAATTAGAAGAACAAAGGATAGTTTACCCCTCAGATCTGTGGAGAAGGAAGGAATTTGTGTCCAAAGAAGAACTGAAACTTGTAATTGAACACTAACTAGGTAATTTTGATTATATTAAGTTATAGAGTTTTTGTACAAACAAAACAAATGTAGACAAAATTAGATAGAAAGTAAGAAATAAATTGGGAAAACATTTTTACATTTAAAGGTTCTGGTAAAGGCCTCATTTTAAAAATATATAGAGAATTGACCCAAATTTATAAGAATTCAAGCCATTCTCCAATTGATAAATGGTCAAAAGATATGAACAGACAATTTTCAGATGAAGAAATTAAAACCATTTCTAATAATATGAAAAGATGCTCTAAATCACTATTGATCAGAGAAATGTAAGTTAAGACAACTCCAAGATACCACTTCACATCTCTTAGATTGGCTAAAATGACAGGAAAAAATAATGATGAATGTTGGAGGGGATGTGGAAAAACTGGGACACTGATACATTGTTGGTGGAACTGTGAATGGACCCAACCACTCTGAAGAGCAATTTGGAATTATGTTCAAAAAGTTATCAAACTGTGCATACACTTTGATCCAGCAGTGTATCTACTAAACATATATCCCAAAGAGATCTTAAAGGAGGGAAATGGATGCACATGTGCAAAAATGTTCGTAGCAGCCCTTTTTGTAATGGCCCCAAATTAGAAACTGTGGTTGCCCATCAGTTGGAGAATGGCTGAATAAATTAAGGTATATGAATACTATGGTATATTATTGTTTTGTAAGAAATGATCAACAGGATGATTTCAGAGAGGCCTGGAGAGACTTACATGATCTGATGCTGAGTGAAATGAGCAGAACCAGGAGAACATTGTACATGGCAACAAGATTATATGATGATCAATTCTGATGGACATGGCTCTTTCCAACAATGAGATGATTGATACCAGTTGATCTTGTGAAGAAATGAGCCATTTACACCCAGAGAGAGGACTATGGGAACTAAATGTGGATCAAACATAACATTCTCATTCTTTTTGATGTTTTCTTATTCATTTTCTTTCTTTTTTTGATTTGGTTTTTCTTGTGCAAAGAGAGAATTGTATAAATATTTTTACACATAGTGGATTTAACATATATTTTAACATGTATAACATATATTGGATTGCTTGCCATCTAGGGAAGGGTGTGGGGGGAAGGAGGAGAAAATCTGAAATATAAGGGTCAGTGTTGAAAAATCATCCATGCATATGTTTTGAAAATAAAATTCTTTTTTAAAAAAGAAATGAGACCTTTATCAGAGAAACTTTCTGCAAGTTTTTCCTTTTATTTAATTGCTTTTTTCCCCAATTTTGGCTGTATTGGTTTTGTTTGTACAAAGACTTGTTAACTTTATATCTCCAATATATATTATATATTTTATATATATAATGAGCTTGTATATAATATATAATATGTATATATTATATAAATATATTACTATATATACTTATATATAACTTTATATATTATATATATATATAGATAAATATATAATTTTTACCTTCTGTGATCTTCTCTGTTCCTTACTTGATCATGAATTCTCCCTTTATATGCCAGATACTTTCTTCTCTGCTCTTTTAATTTATTTATGATGTCTACATTTATATTTAAGTAATTTTGTCTTTTAGTGCTTGTCTTAGTATATAGCATGAGATGTTGATTTGTACCTAGTTTTTGCCAGACTACTTTCCAATTTTCCCATCAGGCTTGTCTGACACTGAGTTCTTACCCCAATAGCTAAAATCTTTAGGTTTATCAAGTACTAAGCTACTATTTGTGTATATTATATACATGTTAATATTCTATTATCCAATTTCTTAGTACTAAATCATTTTGATAATTATTACTTTCTGTTGTAGTTTGAGATTTAATACTGTTAGACCCCCTTTCCACTTTTTTTTGTTTGTGTTATTTTCTTCAGATTCTTAACATTTCTCCAGATAAATTTTGTTATTGTTTTTCTTAGTTCTATAAAGTAATCTTATGGTTTTAGAAGTGTGACATTGAATATATTAATTTAATATTGTCATTTTTACTGCATTGGTTTATCTTATCCATGAATAATTTCTTTCTCCAGTTACTTAGATCTGTCTTTATATATGTAAAAAGTGTTTATCCTCTCTTTATGAGGCAAAATTTACTAGTCCTTGTATGGTCCTGACTGTGGTTCTGTGGTACTTAAACAATTTCCCTCTTGGCTGCTTATAGTACTTTGCTATGGAACTTTGGATTTTGATCATGACATTATCTTTTGGCATTTCAGAAAGTGATGGATTATTTTTATCTTTGCCTTGCCCCCTCTGGTTTTCAAAGATCTGGACAATTTTGATTTGTGATTCCTTGAAATTTGGTAGATAGGATTTAAAAAACAAAAACATACTTAGAAACGGTTCTTAAAGTATCTTTACACAAATCACTTGATTTTGTTCTAGTATATATAAGTATCTCATAGAGTCTTTGATTTCTTTTTGGTCTGATTTCTGGGGACTCCATTACTTGGGTAAGATTTGAGAAGACAGAGCAGGAAAAATAATACCAGATTCTCCAAATATCCCCCACAAATAAGACAAAACATCACCTCAAAATGAATTTAGAGATGCATAAATAATTAAAAATCAGGGTAAAGTTAATGTCCAGATAAAGATGTTGGCTTGAGTGAAGTGTAAACCACGTCCAGGCAGCCTCTGCTGAATCAACAAACAACTAGCTGTAGGTGCACCTGGGTCAGCAGCAGCCTTCACTTCAGGAACTTTCACCTCCTGGACAGTGTGGGGTTAGGACAACTAAGTAAAGGAAAATTGAAGGACCCTTCACTATTTCAGGACACCAGGTCCAGTTAATACTGACCAGATTTGGTCCTGAGCTATGGCTATGAACAAGCAGAAGGGAACTCACATCTGGTGAGTCTGATAACAGAGGATAAGGACCCTGTAGACTGGGCACTTGCAGCAGAGCAAAGTCCCTAATTTAGTTCCAGGGCAGAGGGGTGAGCAAAAATTATCAACCATGGAAGGGACTACTTGAAGCAAGAGTATTTGTGGGGGATCCTAGCTATGACACAGAAGCAGAGAGGTGTTTCCAAGGTCAATCCCTCAAGCAATGCTTAGATAATAATAATTTGGGGAAAAAAAGTGTAAGATATCATCCCTTTCCCCTTGCCTTGAGACTAGAAATTTATTTATTTATTTATTTAATTTTTTTTTATTATATATATATATATATTTTGTAATATTATCCCTTGTATTCATTTTTCCAAATTACCCCCCCTCCTTCTATTCCCTCCCCCCGACGACAGGCAATACCATACATTTTACATGTGTTACAATATAGTCTAGGTACAATACATGTGTGTGAATATCATTTAGAAATTTATTTTTTAAAGCTTTTTATTTTCAAAACATATGCATAGTTTTCAACATTCATGCTTGCAAAACCTTGTGTTCCCAAATTTTTTTTCCCTCTCTTCCCCTTATCCTTTCCCCAAGATGGCAAGCAATCCTATATGTTAAACATGCGCAATTCTTCTATATATATTTCCACAATTATTATACTGCACAAGAAAAATCAGTCAAAAAGGGAAAAAAATGAGAAAGAAAACAAAATGCAAGCAAACAACAACAAAAGTGAAAAATACTATATTGTGATCCACACTCAGTCCCCACCGTCCCCTCTCTGGGTACAGATGGCTCTCTGTATCACAAGATCATTAGAACTGTCCTGAATCACCTTGCTGTTGAAAAGAGTCACATCTATTAGACTTGATCTTCGTATAATCATCTTGTGGCTATGTACAATGTTCTCTTGGTTCTCCTCACCACACAGCATCAGTTCATGTAAATCTCTCCAGGCCTTTTTGAAATCATCTTGCTGATTGTTTCTTATAGAGCAATAATATTTCATAACATTAATATATCATAACTTATTCAATCATTCTCCAACTGAAGGGCATCCACTCAATTTGTAGTTCCTTGCCAAAACAAAAAGGACTGCTACAAACATTTTTGCACATGAGGGTCCTTTGCCCTTTTTTGTGAAGATATTAAAATCTTAAAAATTTTAAATTTTTAAAATTTTAAATTCCCATTTAAAGAAAAATGACAAATGGTTACAAGCCCAAAAAGAATTCTTGGAAAAGTTTAAAAAAGACTTTAAAAATCAAATAAGAAAGATTGAGGAAACATTAAGAAAAAAATAAGGACAATTCAAGAAAATCAAGAAAGTTATAAAAAGAAAGTTAATGAATTGGAATAAAAATCCAAAAAATTAAGGAAGAAAATTATTGAGGCAAATACACCACTAGTAATTACAGCTTTGAATGTGAATGGGATGAGTTCATCCATGAAAACAAATAGCAAAATGGATTAAAAATCAGAATCTGATAATATGTTGTTTAAAGAAACATGTTTAAAAATGAGAGATACACATAAAGTTAAAATAAAGGGATGGAGTAGAATTTTTGCTTCAGCTGAGTAAAAAGCAAGGGTAGCAAAGTTAAAGCTAAAATAAATTTAAAAGAGATAAACAGAGAAACTACATTATAAAAAGTATCATAGAAAATGAAATAACAATACTGAACTTATATACACCAAATGCTTTATAGTATCTAAATTACTAAGGGAAAATAATGAAGTACAGGTAGAAGTAGATAGTAATGCTAAAATAGTGATAGACTTTATTTTTCCTTTCTCAAAATTAGATAAATCTTACCTCCCACAAAAAAATAAGGAGTTGAATAGAATCTTAAACAAGCTAGTTATGATATATCTTGAGAGAACTCAATAAGATTAGAAAAAAACACACTTTTTTCTTAGCAGTATATCATACCTTAATAGTATATGGTGTTGGGGGCAGCTAGGTGGCGCAGTGGATAGAGCACCAGCTCTGAATTCAGGAGGACATGAGTTCAAATATGGACACTTAACACTTCCTAGCTGTGTGACCCTGGGCAAGTCACTTAACCCCAGCCTCAAAAAAAAAAAAAAAATAGTATTTGGTGTTTACAAAAATTGACAACGAAATAATGAAGAGTGAAATGAACAGACCCAAAAGAACATAGTGAACCATAAAAGCATAATTGTTCTAAAAACAACTTTGGAAAAACGAAATCATTTTGAGGATTATGAATACTCAAATAAGCTAAAAAAGACCATATCCAGGGAAAGAACAGATAAATAGAAGTATATATAATATGGTTTTACAAATATACAAATACATTTTTCTTGTGTCCAATGGAAGCCTTCTCCAGGGTGTGGGAGGAGGGGAAGAAGGAAATTAAAAGTACACAGTAATGAACAAAAGAAAACCTAGAAAGAAGCATAGATAGCTTTGAAAATGATGTATAGTATTTATCATATGCTTTCCTTTTTTTAAAAAAAGTTTGAAATGGAAAGTGATGGTTTTATTTTAAATCCTTGTTTTATGTTGTGATGTATACATGGTGTTGTTCCTTTTTTGTATTTAAGTTTAAAATTAAAATTTTTAATAAGATATTTTCCTATTTTTTTCCCTGCCAAGCTTTTATTTTATCTCTTGTATTCTTTATGGAAAAAATTTTTTTGAGTCTCTTCTTATAATTGTTACTGAATTGCCTTAACTTTCTAGGCTGGATTTTTGGGGTGTTCTAGAAGTAAAATATTTTTTTACTGGTCATTATCTTCTTTGGGTTACTCCACTCTTTGTATGAGGACTGAGTTCTGCCCCTTGATCCCATTTTGAGTAGGATAATTGACCTTGCCAGGTCTTATTTTGTTTTACCTGGGTTCCTGTGCTAACCTCTAACTCCTAGGGACAGTTTTACACCTCACCCCCATCCTTGCCCTCTACTTTAATTTTCTAATCCCTGGGCTTCAGCATTTCAAAGCCCTGACCTCAGAGACCCTGAAAGTCTGGTCAGTCCCAGTCTGTGTTTCTGAATTTCATTGGCCATTACAACTCTCTAGTCTTTTAAGTGGGGTTTCCATTACTGAGATGCCTTTCTGAATACTCTGGGCTTTCTCAGCCCTCAGATATTACTTGCCTGGGACTAAGAGCCTTGTTGGCTAGTAAAGGTGGCTAGATGAGGTCTCTGTTCTGTGGCCATACTGAGGAGTCTATACTGGCTCCCACTTTGCTAACCCTTTGCTGATTCCATGGGACTTCTGGCTGACTCTGGGCAATCTCTGGGTGGAAGAAGTTACTATGATTTCTCACTGAATTTCTTGCTCATTAATTGATCTGGAGAGAATTTCAGGTTTTTGCTGAACTAGGTCTATGGGATCTGTACAAGTTGGCTTCTTTTAAGCAGCCTTTGGTCAGAAATTCCAGACTACATTCACTTTTTTTGTAGCCATAGCATGCTGTTGACTTCAATTTAGTTGGCAAGTCCAGTTTAGTATATGTTTTTCTTCTATTTAGATTGTTAGCTTCTTATGGGCAGGGACTGTCTATTTTTATATTTGAATGCTCAGAATTTAATACTGGTTGGCATCTGGTTTATTTACTGATAAACTGTCATCAAAATCCCCATACCTTTTGACAAAATTTCCTAAATAAATGGATTTTCAACTTCTCCAGGGACAAAATGTTGGCAATAGAAAGCTGAACTTGCTTTCTCTCCTATGGTACAGTGAAAAGAAGACTTAATTCTTAGGAAACTTGTTTTTTAGTCTGAATTCTCATGCTGACTCTGGGCTACCACAAGACATTTAGCCTCTTTTGGCCTTTTTCTTATCTGTAACACAAGGATAATAGTGCAACAAATTTGTTTAATGGCTTGTGACATTAACATGGGCTTAGGGTGGAAGGACATAGATAGGGTATGTTATATATCATTGAAGGGAATACTTAGATCAAAACAACCACAGATCCTTAGGTATATAACTGCAGTGCCTACTCATGGTGTCACTGTAAAGATCAAATTAAAGAATATATATATTTTTTTAGTTTTGTAAAATTCAAAACACTATTCAAATTCATATTTATTATTTACTACCTAAGATAAATTAGAGGCTAAGGTATGATGGTATTTATTGGTTTGTGGCAAAATGTGTGTGTGTGTATAGTATTAAATAGTAAACTGTTAAAGCAGTCAAGATAATGAAGTTTTTTTGTTGTTGTTTTTTGTTTTTTTAAATAATAATGAGATCCCCACTGATCCTTGACAGTGCATGGAGGTAACACTGGCTTCTCTTTCATCTGTTCCCTTTTCTCTCCTCACAACTTCATCATTCTAATTCAAGCACCTTATCCTGCCTTTCATGAAGAGTTGAGAAAGCTCTCTGAGCCGTCTGTCAATCTTCCTTTGCTGTTGCCAAAATAATCTTCTCAGTGTACAAGAGTGAACATATCAGTCCTCTCCTCAAAAAGCGTCAGTGTTTTTCCTATTTGCATTTTAGAGTCTGGTTTCAACTTCCCAGTGCAACCTCATTTCACATTATTTCTCTTTGTACTCTATGTGCCAGACAAACTAGACCACTAGTTATTGCCCAAACTCGACATTCCATCTTCTGTCTGCATGCCTGGAATGTCCTTCCTCCTCACCTCTGCATCTCAGAATCCTTATCTTCCTTCACATTTAAGGCACTACCTCGTCTTAGAATCGCCTTAGTTAGTGTACTCTCCAAACCCCACATTACTTTCCAAGTGTATGCTATAGCATTTTAATAGAATGTAAGTTCCTTGATGGTAAGTACTATTTTTATTTTATCTTTGTGTCCTCAGTGACTAGTATAGAACAGATGCTTTAGATATTTGCTGAATGGAATTGAATTCTCTAAGGCTGTACCAATAACTGTGATAAGCATTAGGGATACAAAGAAAGGTTAAAAAGAATCTGTATATATTAGCATAAGTTTACAATCCAATTGGGAAGATTGTGCAAATAACTATTTATTAACAAAAACATACAAGATAAATTAGAGGTAGTCTCAGAGGGAAATCACTAAAATTGAGGAAGACTAGGAAGAACTTTTTTTTTTCCCTCCACTTGGTGATATTTTTTTTTCCCAATAACTTGTAAAGATAATGTTCAGCATTCATTTTTTTCCAGGTCCAATTTCCTTTTTTTTTTATTATAGCTTTTTATTGACAGAACATATGCATGGGTAATTTTTCAACATTGACCCTTGTAAAAACTTCTGTTCCAACTTTTCCCCTCCTTCCCTCCACCCCCTCCCCTAGATGGCAGGCAGTCTCATATATGTTAAACATGTTAAAGTATATCTTAAATACAATATATGTATACGTATTTATACAGTTCTCTTTCTGCACAAGAAAAATCAGGCTTAGAAAAATAAAAAATAACCTGGGAAGAAAAACAAAAATGTAAGCAGTCTACATTCATTTCCCAGTGTTCTTTCTCTGGGTATTGCTGGTTCTGTTCATCATTGATCAATTGGAACTGAATTGGATCCTCTCGTTGCCAAATATATCTCACTTCCATCAGAATTGATCCTCATACATTGTTGTTGAAGCGTATAATGATCTCCTGGTTTCAGCATTCATTTTTGTAAAATTTTTGAGTTCTAAATTTTTTTTCTCTTTCCTTCTCTTACTTCTCCCTCCTGAAGACAGTGAGCAAATCTGATATAAGTTATAAGTGTACAGTAATTTTAACATATTGCCATGTGAGTCATGTAGGAAAGAAAAATCAGAACAAAAGGGAAAAAACACGAGAAAAAAAAGCAAGCAAAAAAAAAAAAACAACAACTTTGATTTGCATTCATTCTCCATAGTTCTTTCTCTGAAGCAAATAGCATTTTCCATCCCAAGTCTATAAAGAATTGTCTTGGATCACTGTAGTACTGAGAAGAGCTAAGTCTGTTATAGATTATTATCACACAATCTTCTTGTTGCTGTATACAATGTTCTCTTGGTTCTGCTCATTTCACTTAACGTCAGTTCTAATAAGCCTTCCAGAGAAAAATTTTTCCAGGCTTTTTTGAAATAAGCCTGCTCATCATTTAAAAAAAAAAAAAAAGAAAGAAAGAAAGAAAGAAAGAAAGAAAGAAAGAAAGAAAGAAAGAAAGAAAGAAAGAAAGAAAGAAAGAAAGAAAGAAAGAAAGAAATCTCTTTTTTTAAAAGAGGCAATTGGAAGTAAGTGTCTTGCCCAGGGTCACACAGCTAGTAAATGTCTAGCTAGATTTGAACTCAGGTCCTCCTGACTCCAGGGTCAGTGTTCTAACCACTCCACTGTAACTGTCCCTCATCATTTCTTATAGAACAGTAGTATTTTGTTACATTCAAATAACACAACTTATTCAGTCATTCCTCAATTGATGAGCATCTGCTCAATTAGGAAAGTTTTTTTTTTTTTTGCAGAAAGTGATACTTTAACCAGGAGATAGAGATGAGGAAGAACAGCATTCCAGGTATGCAGGACAGATAGTCATTAAAAATATTCAGAATCTCACGGAGCTGGGAAAATTTTGAATAACTTATAGTTATGGATTATAAGGAGGTTGTCCAAGGATTGACATGTCTAAATTCACTGAAAATGAAAACCAGATTGGCACAGGTGACCACTGGTTGGAGTATTTACCCCAATGAAATAAGAGTTCTAAGCTTAACGTATTAAAAGTATAAGAAAGAGACATCATATGTATTCTGATGGAAGTGGATATCTTCAACATAAAGAAGATTCAACTCACTTCCAGCTGATCAATGATGGACAGAAACAACTACACCCAGAGAAGGAACACTGGGAATTGAATGTAAAATATTAGCACTACTGTCTATTTACCCAAGTTACTTCGGAATCCAATACTTAATGTGCAACAAGAAAATTGGATTTACACACATATATTGTATCCAGGTTATACTGTAACACATGTAAAATGTATGGGATTGCCTGTCATCTCGGGGAGGGAGTAGAGGGAGGGAGGGGAAAATCTGGAAAAATGAATACAAGGGATAATGTTATAAAAAATTACTCATGCATATATACTGTCAAAAAATTTATAATTATAAAATTTATTTTAAATAAAGAAAAAAAAAAAGAAACTCACCCAAACCAAAAAAAAGGAAAAAAAAAAAGAAAGAGACATCATTTATACAGTTTCTCAGCTTCTTATTTTTTATAAGACAGTTTTCACAGGACCAAGTACATTGCACATTAAAAATTTTTGTGAATGATTGGATTTTTCAAATTCTCCTGTGACACTGGAGGTTTTCTCATCACCCTGCACCAAACTCATGTTGCCTCTGGCAACTTAACTAATGGAAAAGCTACTGATTTGTTTTTCTGCAACAACATTACATATCTTTAGCTCACGGAATTTGTGTAACTACAAAAGACAATATTTGTAATTTTATTAAAAAGAGCACATGAGCTTTAAAAAATAAAAGCAAAATAGATTTTGTCTGTGACTAATGCCTTTAATATTATAGTTAGTCAGGATTTTGTCAGTTCCTTGAAATTTAGAGCATCCATGTCAGTTAATATCGAAAAAGAATTGAAGTAGAAAAGTGCTGAAAATACCTTGACAATATATTGGCCTTATCAATATATTTATATCTAAATTTTTTTTTGTTTCTTTTATTTTTAAAGCACGAGTGAGCCAGTGGAATTCCAGTACCACTTGGACTAAGGCACATGATTCATCTATTCAGCGCTCTCAGTGATTTCTGTCTACCCAACCCTATGAAAAGAATTTTTGTAAGAGTGAGGAATGTCAGCTGGTGACAAATGAGGAAGTTGCATTTTCTAAGTATGTGAAGTATCAGAAATGTTTTTCTAAAATTTTAAAAATAAATCTTATTTAAACTTCCATTGTTGAGTAAAATTATTCAGTTAGATAAGCAAGAACTTAAGAAAAAAGAGCAAACAAAATTAAAAGCAAGATTGTATGTGTATACACCAATTTCTGTGACAAATTTTATTTACCCCCTAAAGAAAAGATGTATATATTAACTTTAACAACCTAGCCAAAAAGTCCTGGTTGTTTCTGGAAATACTTTGTATTCACAAGAAAAATCCTTTGGAACTTTTATTTTTTTCCCTTATTAAGTAATAAGAACTCACACACATCTATTACTTTGAGGCTTGAATACATTATATCATTCAAACCTAACAAAGACAGTGTTTACCCATTGTTGCTATGATTATCTCCCTTTTTCCTAATGAGAAACCAAGGATGATTAAAGGTTAAATAACTTGCCCAAGATCACACTCCCTAGTGCCAATATCTAAGTTGATATTTGAACCCAGTTCTCTCTGAGTTGGGCATTTTTTCCCCTTTTGCTGTTTACCTTATAAACTTGGTAAATGTTGGTTTAACTATATAAAAACACTAATAATCAATTGTTCCTGCCTTTTTTTTTCCTTTTGAAAACAGCAACAAAAGAATGAAATCTGAAAACATGCTTAGAAATTGTTAGGGAGAATTTTCAAAAAGTCAGAAAAAGAAGTCAGGAATGACACCCTAGTGTGGACAAGGAATGCAGCTTGTTATGTCATTGCATTTTACTGATGCTGAGACTTGCAAATCTGACCATTTTGATGAAATACTGCTTTGAATGGAAATGTATCATAAATGACTGTGGAAGAATTAGCAGTCATAAGACAGACAACATGATGGTGTGTTTAGAAGGGGATGAGCTTATAGTCTACAGGGCCTAGATTCAGATACTGGGAAGGGAAGAAAATAAGTATTCATTAAGTGCTAGTGTATTAATAATTTTACATTGTACTAATTATACTAATCATTTTGCCACTGTACTTTTATTATTTCATTTGATCCTCACAACAACTTGTGAGGTATTTTTTTCTGTTGAGGAAACTGAGATAGACAGAGGTTAAATATCACATATCACACAGCTAATAAGTGTCTGAGAATGGATTTAAACTCAGGTATTCCTGTCTCCTGACCCAAAGTTTTATCCACTGATTTATCTAGTTTCCTCCTACTGCCTTATTTATCAGTTCTTTGACTCTTGGCAACTCACTTAACTATTTATAAAATGAGGGGGGGTGTAGATTTGATTATTTGATGACCTCTAAGGTCTCTTTCAATTCTAAATTTAAGATCCTGTGATATTATTCTCAGGGATACCAGCCAATTCTTTAAGACAGTATTACAGATAAGTTGCTGTTCTCAATCTACAGGGCAATTTTTTGACACTTGGAAGTGTCTGTGTTGGAATGTGTTGATGAATTCACAGGTCTGTGACCAAAACAAAACAAAGTGATTATAATATTATTTATTTTCAACAGCTTTGAGCTTCTAGTTTGATGTGAAGTCCTCTAGGACTTATTCCTTAGGAATAAGTTAAATGAGGTGCTCAAGGGAACATCAAGTATATTTATTCATTAGAGTATAAGCATGGGCCTACTTTTTATTCTCTAAGACTGCCAGGTACTGTGCTAAGCATGAAGGATATGAAGAAAGGCCAAAAAATTTAATCTTTTATTAAACAGCTATTATTTCATGATTTCCTCTTATCATGATAATAAAGTGATTATTAGGTAAAGAATGGTATTAAGTAGTCTACCCTTGGGAATCAGCCCTGTGGGTTAGATCATAGAACTGGAAGAACCCTGAAAAAGGTCATCTAATCCAAGCTCATAACTAGTGCACTAATCCTGCTTGAACATATTGTTATAATGAAATGAGAACTAGATTTCTAGTCAGAGTTCAAATCTCCAGACTGTCACCTTCTGCCTGGGTGATTATAGGTAAATCCCTTAACTTCTCTGGCCCTCAGTAAAACAAGGGAGCTGTACTAGAATGTAAGTTTCTCAAGAACAGAAATTATTTTTTTTCTTTTCTTTTCTTTTCTTTTTATTTCTCTAGTACTTAGCTCAGTAGGTGCTTAATAAGTGCTTATTGATTAGATGACCTTTAAGGGCTGTTCCAGTTCTAAATCTATGATCTTACAATCTTCAGTGATTAGAAACTCATTACATAAGCCATTAGTTTCTATTTGAAGACCGTGAGAATTGTTGGAATATTCTTCCTTTTAGACTGAGCTGAAATTTAGATTCTTATAATTTCTATCTGTTGGCTTTAACTCTGAATTCAAAAATACAAATGAGTCTAGTTCTTCTTCATGTAACAGATCTTCAAATAGTAGAAGCAGTGAACATGAGCCACATTTTCTAGGCAAACATCTCCAGTTCCTTCGACCTATCCTCATATGACATGGTTTCAAGTACCCTCATCCATTTTTCTGGTTGAACTCCAGCTTGTCGATGTCTCTCTTAAAATGTGGCGCCCAGAACTGAACATAATACTCTAGATGTGGTCTCACTAGTATTCACTAGTGGGACTATTACCTCCCTTGATCTAATGTTATGCCTCTGTTAGTTCATCACATTAGCTTTCTTTGGCAGCTACATTATACTGTTTACTTATATTGATCTTGCAGACAACTGCAACTCTTTTTCATGTGATCTGGCCAAGACTTTTATGTATTACATTTTTGCATTGGACTTTTTAACATAAGTATTGGAGTTTATACATATCCCTATTTCAGTTTACTTTTGTTTGATTGTGCCCTTTGTTCCACTCCGCTGAATATTTTGTGGATTTTGGCTATTGTCAATCAACATACACACACACACACACACACACACACACACACACACACACATATATATGTATGAGTATATGTATATAAAATCCAGTATCCTTTTAGATCTTCTTTTACATACAAACATGTCATACATATCTGTCACATATCTTCATGTAAGCCACTGGTAAAAACATTGAAAAGAGAAGAGCCACAAACCCTGGTGCATATACTTCCTTCAACTGATCAAAACCTTTGGAGTACATTCATCTAAGCAGTAATACTATATGCATCTGACTGTACCATCACCCAGTTAATATGTCTATCCAAAGTACAAGAGATGATATCAGATGTCTCACTGAAATTTGATTCCACTATATCTTCCACATTTTCCTTATCTACCAGCTTAATAATACTGTCAGAAAGGAAATGCTATTATACCCATTTTATATATGAGAAAACTGAGACTGAGAGGGCTTAAATGATTTCACACATGGTCACAACTAGAGTCTGAAGATTTGAACTTGAGTTTTCTTGACTCCAAGTCACTTCACTATGCCCCCTAGATGCCTATAGAATATACAATTTTTATGATCACTTCTTTGAAAATTTGGGCTTTAGACCCTTGGTCACATCCCATTAATTCTATAAGAAAATTAGATTTCATGCATTCCTCTGTTGGTAGAAGGCTATTTTCCTTTAAGGCTCAACTCAAGTATTCTTTCCCTAAATGAAAGTGATCTTTCTGTCATCAGATTATCTTAGAAAATTTTGTCTAGATATACCTTTGCCCATATCATAGTCTACTTCATATTATTTATATATATATGTATATATAATATTCACTAAAATATATATATTATTCACTAAAATATGAAAAGATATGTATATCTTTTAGTGAATTGGAAAAGAATTCTCTATTTGTCACCAGAGGGGTTTTTGAAATGGTTCTTCCACTTACTACTTTATGTGAAAATAGGGCAAATCAATTCCTTCTTCTGGCCTTCAGTTTACCCACTTATAAGATAATGGAGTAATCTAGTTGACTTCCCTTACAGCTATTCATTTGTGATCTTCTCCCTATACAATGAGAGTCTAGCACAGAATCTGGCACATAGCATGAGTTTAATCAATGTTTGCCAGATTATTTCAACTTACTTTTGTTACCATGAACATAAATCCTCATATGCTGAGGATTACTTTTGGGGGAAAATGGGTTAGTTAATATTGTGACATGAAAGGCAGCTTTCCTTTTCTTCCCGCTCCCCCCCCCCCACCGTTCTTTTTAATTTCTCTGCATCTTATCTGTATAATTGATGGGAGACTTAATAGATATATAGGCAGAGTTACCCAATAGAAGATGATTTTTTACCTTCTTGAATAAGTTTTTTTTTTTAATTTCTCCCTACATGGTCTTTTTTGAAAGCTAGGATGAATCAATCATACATCATTTTCATGATAATTCATTTTCAGAGTCTGTAAATAGATAATATACCCTTACATGGTAAAAATTGCTGCTTTACTGTTGAGGGAAGTTCCTTCTTAGGGAATTTCCTTCACTGATGTTACTAGAAACAAAACAAAACAAAACAAAAAAGCTGACCATCATCCGAGTAACTTTTTGATTCATATTAATTTCTTTAGTTTCAATGTGGCTTTGATTTGGTGGCCAAGTTGCTACAACCAGTAGCTATATTAATTTACATTACCATTAAATATATAACACAGAGTTATATATAAATACTTAACTAACAACGTTAACTGTTGCATCAGATAACAGTGGGTTTACTCCTAAATTAATTCATTACTTTTAATTACTTTCTGAAAATTCTTTTTTTTTGTTTAGGGCTTCTTCTAAAGGATCCTTTCTACTAAGAAGAGATGGTGAGGATAACAAAAAATTAAATGGACAGGGAACCAAAAGACACTGAATGAAAAGCAAAGTACAAACAAAAACCTGTCTACTTTTCTAAGGCTGTTAGAATTTCAATTAGAAATTATTAGATTTGGTAAAAAAAAATTCTAGATGTGGGATGTTACAGGCAAAGACTTTGATTTACCTTCCAAAATGTAACCACCATTCTATACCGAACTTAGGTTCTGAGACAAGAACTTACTTTAGGGAGTTCGTTGATTGATATAAAGGTTCCCAAGAAAATCTCTACTTAGAAAACACAAACTTAAATATGTAAGTGGTAAAGACAAAAAAAGGTCCAACCATGGCTGAGACAGTATTGCTGTTCCCCTTTTTGGGGGGGCGGGGGAAGGAGGTATATTATCTAAGTCAGTAATTTTGGAAAATTTTAAATGAGAACTACTGACTTGTGTAACTTTGTATTGTGTAAAGATGAAAAAGAAAAGACACTGCCCTCTTAGCTTTCCTCTTTATCTCCCCTCTGCGCATAAAAGTGGTGGAGATGAATCAGTGGACATAAGAAAAAAGGAGTGAATGCATGTCTCTTGCCAAATGAGGAAATCCAGATCAGAGCTTCCCCAGGGGACAGATAAAGATGCCCCCGGACTCAGCCCTGGAGCTTAGCACCCAGGGATGCCTGTGGGAACAGACTCTCAGACTACGAATTGCTACTCCTGAGGGGCTAGGGGTGTGTGTGTGTCTGGTAGGTGGAAGGCGGAGTTCCTGTGCTTCTGGGAAAAGACCAAAAGAATGAGTAATTTGAAATATTGTAATACAGACCCTTCTCCCAACCCTCTTGCCCCTAACCCCCCACCGAGAGGCGAAGGGGACTGGAGACACAGAGACGGAGTCCGGGTGGAGGGAAGAGTCACATTTCGGAGGGGGAAGTGAAATAAAGAGAGGGCGGCAACCGGGGGGACCTGTGCGTCATTAAGGGACCCGTGGAGGAGAGGAGCAGGGTGAGGAAAGCCGGAAAAGGAGAAGTGTGAGAAAGTAGACTGAGGGGCCGGGTGCTGAGCGGGAGGGCGGGGGGCGCTGGAAAAGGGGCCGAAGCAGCAGAGCCTGCTGCTTCCAGCTCGCAGACCTGGTGGCCCGGGCTCTGGGTGGCTGCCCCCTGCCCTCCACCTCAGAGCCCCGTCGGCGGGCGCGTTCAGTCCGGCGGGGCGGTGGAGCGCGCTCGTTCGCTCTCTTTGCGCCAGCTGCTGCAGCTGGAGCGGCGGGGCTATCCCAGCCCGGGGCGCAGCAGAATGTGGCCCTGCGGCTGGGCGTGGGTGCTGGCGCTCCTGGCCCTCCAAGGGGACTGGCTCACCCAAGCGACCCCCCATATGCGGCAGACCAGCCGGCCCGGCGCTAGGAACAAGTAAGTCCCCCCCTCGCCCTTTCCCCTTCTCCGGGCCAGTACGAAAACCCTTGGAGGCGTGGACTCCCTCCCTTCCCATCCCCGAACGCGCTGGGAGCTGCAAGAAGTCCCCGGGGTGCCGCGGGCTGAACCTGGCTAGCATCTCCTGGACTGGGGGCTGGCTTGGGGAGCCCGTCCGGGGAGCAGGGAGCTGACTGGCCAGGCGGAGGAGCCGAACCGCAGGCGGGACAGCAGCGGCCTGGAGACGTGCTGGACTGACCTGGCCGCACGCTGAACTCTGGCTCTGCCAAGTTCTGGGGGGCGCGGGGATGGAGGGAGGGAGCATCTCCTGTCTGGGGGGCGCCCGAAAACGGCTTCAAGGCACGTAGACGCTGGAGCAGCTCGCCTTGGCAGTCCTCCTCATTCTTTCATACACTTATTTAATTTTTTAAAAGAGAGAGCCTCTCCATACCCACGTGCCCTCAGCCATCAAATGCATTGTATATACTTCGATTCCTCCGATCTTTGCGGTTCTCATTGTTCGCCCATTTTACAGTTAATCCTTTTCTCTCCTCCTCGCCCCAGGAACTGGTGCGCCTACATAGTGAACAAGAATGTGAGCTGCTCTGTGCTGGAGGGAACTGAGAGTTTTATTCAAGCCCAGTACAAATGTGCCTGGAACCAGATTCCCTGTCCGTCCACGCCGGTGTAAGTACTTTCGAGGCCGAGAGAGTGTGGCGGGGGTGGGTCGGGGGACTAAGGAGAAAGCTTGGTCTCCACTCCATCACTAAATCACTTCCAGATCTAGAGAAAACTCAAGAGCCGGAAAGTTACCGCGCTTAGCAGGGTAGCGCACTGTGGGGAGGTATTTTAAAGTTTATTTCTTTGTATGGGGATTGAAGAATATGCATGACTTTTGAGCCTGTGATTACTGGACCATGTTAGATGATGAACAAAGCTTTCCCTTTTTATTACTAACATAAGGCAGCTGAGGGTAATTAGATCCATATTGTGGACCGTGGGGCAAGAGCACACAGCGCAAGCCTCCAAAATAGATACTGTTAAAATTTTGAGGAAATTGTGTAGCACTCCTAGATTGTATATTATGGCTCAAAATCATAGTTTTGTACTAATATTTGATTCTAGAGAAACTTCATCTCAGTGCCTGAATGTAACATTTACAGTTTCAAATTCCATCCAGCAAAAGTCACTGTTTAAAATTTACATTTATTTTTCTCTTTTTATAGTTAGGTGTTTTTTAAAATGACTACAAATTGTTGTTAGTGATGGCATAAAATTATAAGAGAATTCATTATCTTTATTTTTAGCAAGATTTCAGTTCCTTACAACAGAGAAAAGGCACCTTTTTTTAAAAGTGCACTCTTCATCATATGTTCTGCCAGAACCAACTGCTTTAGCGCAAATCTTACTCTGTCACTCTATAAGAAAGGAAGACTGGACCATGACTTCTTTGATATGGGCCATTCCTAAATAGAGAAACTTCCTATACCAGTGGGCAAGTCAACATCTTTTTGTCAACTCTACAGTTTTAAAAAGTTACCCTAACTTACCCCATCACATTGAGTCATTGCCCAGAGGGACACAAATGTTATTTGTCAGGAGAGAGATAGCTGTAGCAATGGTGAGAAGTAGTCATCTAATCACTTGGAACCATAGTGATCTCATCCCTAATGGAAAAGACGGTAAAGCTCCTCCAGACTTGTCATCAAATCCACATGAGATGGCATGCATAAAACATTTTAGAAATATATATGAACAGGGGTTATTTTTTTCTTAGCATAGTTTTTGCAGTTATAGTCAGATATAAGGTAAGGGTAGATAGGAATAAATGATAATTATGGCTATATGGCACAATTACATGTACAATTCATATTCTCCTAATAATTAAGTTTGAATATGTAATTATCATATATGTAGAATTCCAGGCAAAGTAAGTATGCCACCGAGTAGCTGATTCTTGTCATTCTTGAGATATTTTTTCTACTAAGAGGATCATAGATTTAGAACTAGAATATACTTTAAAGTTTCTCTAACTATTGTTCACCACCCTATATGGGGTCTGGTAACTGAAAGTGGGAGATTGCAAAATAGTGATTTATTATCAATAAATGGTTTGTATACTTATTTTATATGCCTATATATCTGGAGTAAGGTAAAAAATTCTTGGACAAAAAGGAATCAAGAGTTGAAAAAGCTTTAAGAAGCCCTGCTCCAGTTCTCCTATTTAACAGGAAACTGAAAGGCCCCAGGCTTAAAAAGTTTACATGGTTTCACTAGGGTCACACAATTAGTAAATGTCTAAGGAAAGATTTAAAACCAAGTTTTCCTAAGTCCAGTGCTCCAAACTATGTTATGATGCTTCTTCAGCAGAATAGAACCTTAAGGCAAAAATTTAGAGCCTAATTGCCTGAGCCCAAACTTGGTGATGTGACTGGGTGGTCCTAAGACTCATCATTAAATTGACTTATAAAAGCATTAAATAGAAATTTCTTTGCATGTCCCACATTTCAAGGAGAATCCTACTAGTCAGGAGATCTTGCAAGGAAATCCTACTCTGCCTTAATAAATATAGAACATATTTAGGTTTATTAAATCCTTTATTCACTGACAGATTAGATTGGAAAATTGATGAGATAGAAATGTTTAAACTTTTCATATGTATTTGTAATTAACATCAATGGAATTTAGGCCAGAAAGCATATAATTGTGTCACTGAAAGTAGAATTAATTTTTTTTTAACTACAAAAAACAATCTGCAAAGATTTTTCTATTACAGGATTATAGATGTCTTTACCTAATATAACATGTCTCTAAAGACATCATTGATCATATTGAATTGATTGTTACAATTAGGATATATTTTATTTAAATCAAATGAATGTAAACTTTGATCCTAAGTTAAGGTTAAACAGCTGTTTATTATGTGCAAGAAAAGTACTAGATCCTGAGAAAATCAAAGATATAAAAAACATTAATAATACATGGTTCCTGTCTTCAAAAAGTTTATGAGCTAAATAGAAATTGTTACACTCTAAGACTGCATTAAGAGAAGTCTCCAGGAGAGAAGAGATGATTATCTTACCTGTTTAGGCCATATCTGGAGTATTGTGTTCAATTCTGGGTACCATATTTTATAGACAGGCATTGACAAGCTGGGCAATGAATGCATGAGAAAGCATTTATTAACCATTTATGATATAGAAAGCATTGTGCTAGTGGTGCTAAGAATAAAAACAGAAAAACAAGGTAGTTTTTCCCCTGAAGAAACTAACATTTTAATAGTGGGGAGACAACACATAGAAGAGGTTTCAGCTACAATTCAGATAGAAGAGCTGAGGTCCCTAGAATATAGGAGAAAACCATGTCATTATCATCTTCTTTAAAGCCACTTCCATTTGTAGAACCATATCAACTTCTGATTTTGATGGTACCAAGGATTTTTATGGTAAAGATTTTCTTTTCTGACCATGTTTTAAGGAGAGAGACTAGTATGATGAAGAGTCATATCAATTACCATAACATATGAATTAATTGAAAAAAAACCCAGGAAGATCTGGCTTGGATTTCTGTTTTAAGATACTTGGAATGTTATGATGTAGAAGCAAGATTATTAGATTTATTCATGATGTTAGAGCAAAAGGATGACCAGTGGAGTGGAAGCTATAGGGAGGAATTTTCCTGATAGAATTTCTCAGCAATTATTGCTGCTCAAACAGGGAGAGATAATGATTTCCTTCTTAGCTAGGACTTTTACACTAAAGCTAGATGGCCACTTGTGAGAGATATTTAGAAGGGAGTTATGCTTCAGATAGAGAGTAGAAGAGATTTCTTAAGCACTTGCACTGGGTGGTACAAATGACTTCTGAGGTCCCTTCCAACTCTGAGATTCTGATTGTCTTAGGAAGTACTGGGCAGTAGTAAAGTGATCAGAGTGGTGAAAAACAGGCTAGAGAATATATCTTATCTCAGCTAACACCTTTAAAAATCTGATAAACTGAGTTAAACAAACAAAAGTTGGAAGCATCTCTGTGGGAGGGTGACAAAGACTGGGAGGAGGCAATTTGGCTTGCTGGAAATTGTACTAACTGGAAGTAGGAGATCTGGAGGGCAACCTCTGTCATTTATTTTGTGACCTTGGATAAGTCCCTTCTCTGACAAAATAATATCATTTTCAGGTTTGATACACCCTTCCTTTAATATTTCTTGGACTGGCTGATGTCTCAAATCCACACTATGTAGATCTCCGCAGAGATCCGGCAGTCAGGTGGTGCAATGGATAGAAAGTGAAGTCCTCAGACACTTATTAGCTGTGTGATCCTGGGGAGCTCACTGAAAACCCTGTTTACCTCAGTTTTTTCATTTGTAAAATGAGCTGGAGAAGGAAATAACAACTCACTATAGTATGCCAAGAAAACCCCAAATGAGATCACAAAGGGTTGGACATGATTGAAACAAGAGAACAACAACAAAAGATGTCCTCAGAACTCTCTTCCCTTGCCTTCTAAGAACTATTTTCTTTGGTAGTTCTGTTTGTTAAGATTAAGAGCCAAATTAACCATAAAAATCCAACTGCTTTAAGCCAAACTGAGCATTTTGATGTAAAATGTGTAAAAATAGAACTATCAGGTCCTTTGCCTACATATACACTTAGACATTTTAAACTATTTCTTTTCACGGAAATGTGAAGTATCTTTGGTCTTTTTAGTATGTAGCTTCAGTGGATTTTAGCAATCAATGTGTATTCCTTGGCTATATTTATAAGATTTATAATCCTCTGTCATGAAAGGCAACTCCTAGTCAGAAAAGTGATTGACAATTGTCATTGTTAGAACTACCTGTATGTAGTTCTTTTTCCATAGTAACTCGAGTGGGTGGCTTGATCGTTCATTTTATTGTTGTTCAGGTGATTTAATCATGTCAGATTCTTCATGACCCCATTTGGGGATTTCTTGACAAAGTGGTTTGCCATTTCCTTCTCCAGCTCATTTTACAGATGAGGAAACTGAGATAAACAGGGTTAAGTGGCTTTTCCAGTGTTACACAGCTAATAAGATTGGAATTCAGGTCTTCCTGACGTTAGGCCTGGCTTCTATACACTACATTACTTTGCTGCTTCTGTTCTTTTTTATTAAAATACTTTTTTTCTTGGATGTGAGGGGAAAGTTAGTTATTTAGGTCAGTTAATTCAGTTAGAATTCATTCATTCATCAAATATCAAATGCCTAATATGTATAACTGCTATAGAGATAAATAAGATATAGTGCCCAAATTTTAAAACTCTAAAGAGACAGAAAACAAAATGCAAGCAAACAGCAAAAAAGGTGAAAATACTATGTGAACCATATTCAGTCCCTTAGTCCTCTCTCTGGATGCAGATAGCTTCATCACAAGTCTGTTGGAATTGGCCTCAATCACTTCGTTACTGAAAAGAGCCAAATCCATCACAGTTGATGATCAAATTATCTTGTTGCTATATACAATATTCTCTTGGTTCTACTCTCTTCACTCAGCATCAGTTCATGTAGTTTCTTCAGGTCTCTCTGAAATCATCTCACTGGTCATTTCTTATACAACAATAACATTCCATTACATTCATGTACCATTACTTATTCAGCCATTTCCCAACTGATGGGCATCTACTCAGTTTCCAGTTCCTTGCCTCTACTAAAAAGCCTACTATAAACATTTTTGCACATGTGGGGCCTTTTTTTTTTTTTTTGGTTATGATTTGCTTGGGATACAGACCCAGTAGTGGTACTGCTGGGTCAAAGGGTATGCGCAGGCAAAGATAGTTTTCAGCATTTACCTTTGCTAAAACCTTGTGTTCCAAATTTTTCTCTTTTCTTCCCCCCTCCTTCCCTAGGCAGCAAGTTATCCAATATATGTGGTTCTTCTATACATATTTCCACATTTATCATGCTGCACAATAAAAATCAGATCAAAAAAGGGAAAAAGGAGGAAGAAAAAAAAAGGAAGCAAGCAACAACAAAAAGAAAAAAGATGAAAATACTATGTTGTGATACAAATTCAGTCCTTTTTCTGAATGCAGAAGACTGTCTCCAGGAGTGATAATTTTTATAAAGCACTTTTCAAACCTTAGAGGAGCATACTGCTATTATCATCACTTGGATTTCAGTCAGGTTTATCACTAGGATTTCAGTGGACTCGGTTATGAGAAATAAATGCATTTCATTTTCCATTTGAAAATGGAGGGAGCAGAGGTAGCTGAGCAGAAGAGTGAGGGATGTATTTGTGAACCAGTTAGTGGTCCAGTTTGGCTAAACTATGAAGACTGGAAAAGTAGGTTGGAACTAGAGCATGGAAAACCTGAACTGCCAGCCTGAGGAGTTTGGACTTCATTGTATAGGCAGTAAAGAACCATCAATGTTTATGAGTAAGACTAATCTGGCAGTGGTTTATAGGAAAGATTGGGGCGGTGGTGGTGGTAATGGTGCCTGAAGGTAGGTTGTTGCAACAGTCTGAAATCTAGAGGTAATGAGGGTCTAAACTAGAGTGGCAATCCAGGAGGTTTATGCATTTGAGAGGAAAGGGAAGAAATGGAATTGTCTTGAGCTGATGAATTTGGAGGACAATGAATAGAGAAGATCAAAGGCAATGATCTTTAAAGGTTTCAAGTAACTAGTGGGGGATGGTGGTTCCATTAATAGAAATTGGAAAATCTGGAGGAAGAAAGAAACAAGTTCATAAGGCCAGAGTTGAAGGTCATAGTTACTATGAGCATTATAATAGCTTTACTGTGTTCCAGAGCTTCCAGAGAATTCATACATAACCATTGCCAGCTGTCGTGGAAATGTGTGCCACTGGTCACAAGGAGACCAGGGAAAGAACTAAGGACAAATCTTTCCCCATTACTAAAAGAACAATTTACACCCAGTACCTCAGTGATAGTGGGTCAATAGCATGATGTTTGTATGAATGACAGCACTTTAGTCATTTGTAATTCCAAAAGTTTTCCAATATATAATAGCAATAAATTTCCCTCTGACTTCTCCAAAAATCCATTTAGGATTTTAAAAATACCTTGCTTTAGTTTGAGTTTTTAATTAGAATGATGTTAAGGTAACTACATTCTTCCTGTGCCTAAATTGCTCAATGGTACTTTGGCATTTTGGGAGAAACATACTTTTCCACTATACCACATCAACTTGCAATTGTATGTCTCTATATAACAAATACAATCCCTAGTAAATAGAATTTAGTAAGCAGATGTCACATATGGAAAAAGTTATAATTTAAAATTTAGTTTATTCAAATATAAAGTCAAATAAATTTATTAACATTTAAGATTAGTTGCTAAAAATTATACGTATAAACTCTTAACTGCAAAATGTTCAGAAAAAATGCCTGCTGCTGAAAGAAGATTATTAGAATTCATTACATTGATATGATTATTAACTGCTTCAGTGGATGAGCTTAAAGCAAGTGTAGAAGAAGTGGTGATTTCCCATCTGTTAAAGACACAGTAGTATTTATCATTTGTTGAGTGCTGACAGTATATCTGTATTATATGGAATAGGGAAATGGTGATTTGTAGATAATGACACAGTTTGCTCTTTGAAAACTTGTCTCATATTTTTTTATTTAAAAACTGTTTTGATACTTTAATCCTATGATTAGCATTTCCTTTTGACTAGTTTTCAAGCTTGTCTGTTTATTCTACAAACCTCTCTTATCAGACTGAGGTGAAATAAAAAGATTAAATAACTGAAAAAAAGATATGACCCCCTAGCTGGTTACAGCTATCATCTTCACTCATTTAATCTCTTCAAAGTCTGACCTTTGTAAGGGGAAGACCTGATTTTTCCTGGCTTTCCATGGTATTCACTGGAACACAGCTCTGTCTTATCTGCTCTGTTTCCATAAAACCCTGTTTATTTTAAAGCTCTGCTATTCTCTTAGAAAGCAGATACTGGCTGTGATTCAACAGAAGTGTTGTAATTTTGTGTCCTCAGCTGTCTGTTAAAGGCATTTTCATAAACTATTTACTCGGAATAAAAGTACTTTTACATTACCTTATGAAAAAAGAGTTTCCTTAATTTTGAAATACGGTATTACCTCACATCTGTTTCTATTCCCACCCTTTTCGGGCCTTTCTTATCAGTCAAGTCAGCAACATTAAGCATTTACTCTGTGTCAGGCACTGGGCTAAGTACTAGGGATTTAAAGAAAGGCAAAAATAGTTCCTACTTTCTGAGAGCTCACAATTTAACTAGGGAGGCAGTATGCAGCGAACATTGTACAAGCAAAGTATGTACAGGTTAATGAGATGATCAGCAGAGGAAATAGGAAAGATTTCTTGCAAAGGATAGAATTTGAGCTAGATGTAAATGGAATATGGGAGGTAAAGGAAAAGAGGGAAAGAATTCCAGATGTGGAAGAGAGTGAAAATGTATAGTCAAGAGATTGTTTGAGGAAGAGTAATGAAGCCATTCCATAGCTTTTAGCAGGGAGTAAGGTAAAAGACTAGAAAGGTAGGAAGGGACCATTTAGGAAGACCTTAAAAGCCAAATAGAATTTTAACATTTGATCCTGAAGGAAATAAGGAGCCATTGAAGTTTATTGGATGGGGCGAAGGGAATGACATCATCAAGTTCATTATTTAGGGGGATCACTTTAATGGTAGAGTGGAGAATGAGTTGCAGTGGGGAGACTAGGAGAGCAAGCAACACACAGTTTTTTTCATTTACATTCGAGGAGATGAGGGGCCATATCTGGGAGGTAGCAGAGGAAAGGAGAGAACACTACTGTCTCCAATTTAGCAATGATCTCTTAATTGCTATAACTGATAGCTCTTTCTTAATCCTCATCCTTCCTGATCTCTCTGCAGCATTTACTGCTGTCATCTTCCCATTCTTGACATTTTTCTCTCTCCAGATTTAGGTGACACTCTCTCCTTTGCTCCTCCCATTTTACCACTTCTTAGTTTCCTTTTCTGAATCTACTTCATCTATGTCATTGCCACTAATTATAAGTGCCCCCTTGTCTTTGTGCTGGTCCCACTTCCCTCCTCCCTCTATACTATGTCTCCTAGTGATCTCATCAACTCCCATGGTATCAGTTGTTGGCTTTCTGCAGCTGATTCTCCGATCTGTTTGTCTCCAGTTTTATATTTCCAGCACTTTATTACACCTTATGTATTACATATATGTATTACACAATATATCATTTAGACATCTTAAACTCAACATGTCCAAAGCTGAATTTTTCTTCCTTCCTCAACTCTCCTCTCTTCCTAGCTTCCATATTTTCCACATTTACTGTCTTCTCTGTTACCTCGATTTATAACCAAGGTGTCATCCCTGACTCATGAAGCTCTCTAATCTGCCATATCCAATCAGTTGTCAAGTCTTGTCATGTGTTTCTTAGGAACATCTTTCATATACCTCTCATATTACTCCCTACCACCTTTCCCCCTATTCAGTAAGTTTCAGTGTTCTCTGAACTTCCCAGGATCAAATATAAAATCATGTTTAGCTTCTAAAACCTATCAGACTCTCTCCCTTTCCATTTTTCTTCAGCCTTCTGAAGCTTGACTCCTCTTTGCATACTCTGCAATCTAGAGATACTGGCCTCCTTGCTTTTCTTAGGAAAAGACCTTCTATCTCCCTGCAGTGAGCATTTTCATTCTCAATCTTTCATGCTTCTTCCCTCCTTGTCTTTGTTTCCTGACTTCGTTTCAGCTAAAGTTTCGCCTTCTCTCTCATTCCTCTATTTAATTATAGTGCCTTCCCTCTGAGGCTTATTCTTTAGTTCATCTTTATAATTTTTACATATAGTTGTTTGCATCTTACCTTACCTATTAGACACTGAACTCTTTGAGAGCACTCTTTAAGAGAAGGGCCTAAGTTTTTACATTGTTTTTTTTTTTTTTTTTTTTTTTTTTTTAATGTCCAGTGCCCAACACAGTCTTTGGCACATACTAAGTATTTAATTTATTAATTGTCAATTTATTAAGCCTATTGTGCTAAGTACTGAGAAAAGTAGGACCAGCCCTCAAGGTCCTTACATTCTATCACGGGATTACAATAGCAATACAGATAAATAAGTGAAATATAATTTGAGGAGGAAGAAAACACAACTTGAGGGATCAGGAAAAACTTTCAATAAAAGGTGACCGATGAGTGGAGCCTGGAAATTAATGCTTCTCAGAGGCATTATTGAGGGAGAAAATGTAGTTAAGGTACATGTATAAATATGCAGACAAGAGAAGGACTAGCCAAATCAGAGAATAGAAAACTGACTTGGGTACATGTTCTGAATCTGCCCATATATACTTTGAAATTTTTTTTTTAAGAGTGTCTCCCCTTCTCTCCCTTTTCTCCCTTTTCTCCTTCCCTCCTGTTTCCATGTCCTCTCCCCCCTCTCTCAGGCCAGTGCTCTATCCACTCTGTTATCTAGCTGTCCCAAGACTGGCTTTTCATTTAAATTAAATCACATGACTTAAAAACATGGTTCATTGTTAGGTAGTAAGTGTTGAATTGCACAATACATACATTGCAGCAATATATAGTTTGATTTTAGTTTAAAAACATGGTTCATTGTTATGTAATAAGTGCTGAATTGCATAATGCATACATTGCAGCAATATATAGTTTGATGAATAAAACCAATTATCTTTTGTTATTGATTATTCAATAAAGGATTCCTTGAGATCAGGAACATTTGTTTTATTTTGTTTTTTGCCTTTCTATTCTCAGTGCTTAGCACAATGCCTGGCACATAGTAGGTGCTTAATAAATATTTGATGACCATTAAAAAGTAAAATTCCCTTAATGCATACTCTAATGGAATATGTTGTGCATACCTCTGTAAGTGAACCAGTTTGGTTGAAATATAGAGTACACGAGTTGAAATATGAACTTACATGTCTTGTGATTATTTTATTCTTTTCCTGTTTTGAATTTGGTTTTTATTCTGAAAAAGTGGTTAGATACTATATTGAGAGTACTTTGTTTCAGAATCCTTTGGAAAAATTCAATTCAACAAGCATCCTTTAAAAATAGGATTCAGGCTGTTCATGGTGGTATATACCTGAATCACTGCTACTGGGGAAGCTGAGGCTGGAGGCTTGTGCTTTCAAGTTCTGAATTTCAGTAGAACTAGTACTTCTAGCCTCCAAGTGATAGGGAGACCCAGACTTAAAAAAAAAAAGAGGGGAGCAGAAGAAGACTAAAGTTGGAGTATTTTCTTTCTGAGTAAATTCGTATAAACCTTACACTGTAAGTGAGCACCAAAAGGCCTAATTCTATTTAAAGTATTCATTCTCACTGAATTTGCTTAGAATTCAGTTTGCTCAGTAATGGTGTCACATTGCTTTTAATAAAATCTTTGCCCTTGACTAGGAAAAAAAAAAGTATTCATTCTTATGATGAGTTTATCGGGTCAACTTTGTAAACAATTACACCTAGAATATAGTAGCTTAGGATCTACCTGGAGTGCCTTTTTATGTACACCATTTCCCCCTGTTTAGAATAATGGCACTGGGAGAAACTTTCAGGATGACCCAACAAATTCCAGTTCTTATCTAGGTTTATAGAACTGGACTTGAGTATGCAGGAGTGTTGTGAGGCTCAAATGAGATAATAGATAGAAAACAATTTGCAAACCTTTAGGTGATATATAAATGTCAGTTTTTGTTGTTATTCTTCATTGTTATTGTTATACTTCATTCACCAGATATCCAAATTAGAATGATTACCTGACCATTTTATTGCATTTTCTTTGAGTTTTAGAATGTAAGTAAAGCAATATAGGGCTGTGCTGATAAATATCTAACAATGAGGGCTCTATGGGGTGGAAAAATATAGGGACATATACTTTTAAATTCAATCTGCATTATTAGCACTTTCTTAAATCTTTCCATTTCCATTTCCATTTCAATAAAGCAATAAACACAGCTTTGATTTGAAGTGATTATCAATTTTTGATTAGTAAATGCTCACACTGAAGTTTAACAATTATAGCTCACTCTAGTAACACACACTGTGTGTATATGTCTGAAATCCTTAAAAGCACGCAGTCTCAATGATTATAAAAGCTTTTTCTCAGCCCAGATTGGGGATATTGTTTCAAGGGATTTTTTTTTTTTTTTGTGCTTTTCAAAAGATTACAGGAGACTTAAGAGATGGAGGCATTGGAGGGAGGGAACAGGTAAAATAAACTACTCATTTATTCAGTAAGTATTTATTCATTGCATATTATGAGGTTCTGAGACAACTTAATAACCTTTGGGCTGGAAGTCCAAAATATCTCAAATCTCCAAACTTTCCCTGTCAGGAAAATATTCTTACCCATGTCATTGAAGTCTCCAGGCATATGTGGAGTGTAACCTGCTTCTATTTGACATTGGGCAATCATAGGCCAATATAAGATGTTCACAGCCCTCTATGAGGGGGATGAAGGGGTGTATGTGTGTGCCCAAGCGTGCACACACGAGTGCTCCCTTGTGAGCTGTTGCTTCCTGGAGGTCTCCCTCCCCTAATAAGTATTTTGGTTTACAGCTTGCCCAAACAACACTGTCTTTCTTCTCTGCTAATTGGAATGGGTATTGTTTCCTTTCATGCATCATTCATGATTTGTTGCAGTAATTCCAATTATTCACATAACTTCCTAGTTGTATTAGTACAACTAATTGCTACTAATATTTTGGGGTTTTTCCAGAATAAAATCTAGAAAGAGGGAGTATTGTTGGGGATAAGCATCCAAGCATAGCCACTTGCAGCTCAGTAATATTTCATTTACATTTATGAACCTCCTACAGCTATGTTCCAGCTGGAAAAGGGCAAGATTTTTCTGACATCATCAACTGACACAGACTTAGGCTAGTTTTTTTCATTTCTTTCTTTGTATCTTTGATATCTCAAAGCAATTTTTTTTTCCTGATTAGGTTTAAAACAACAACTGTAGCTGAGGGTGAAGAGGATAAAAGAAAAATGGGATGTTTTGGATTAGAATCAGCTTTGACTCCTCTGTGGCAATGATAACACTGAGTAAGGAATTTATGGTAGGTGGTGCTTGGAGGAGCAGAGTGCCAGCATTTCCCTCATCCTAATTAAATTTTGAAAAAGGCTTTTCACTGAGATTAGTTAGAAATCTGTATAAGAAGGTTGGGTTAGAAAAATCGGAATATTATCTTACTTGGGCTTAACTTCCTGGTGTTATCTTAGAGCTGAAAGGGATCAGAATATAGAAGTACCTCTCCCTCCTCTTTTTTTTTTTTTTTCTTAAGAGAAAATTGAGGCCCAAAGACATGAAATAACTTCAGTTAGGTAAGCTGACACAACTAGTTAGTATTAGAGCCAGGTCTCCCGGCTTCCAAAAGTTCAGTGCCTTCTCCAACTGTAGCATTCAAATCTACTAGGAGCTCTAGGAACTTTCTCTTGGTAGAACTCATTCAAAGTTAAAGTTGACCCTGCGAGCTGTGACAGTAGTAGTATCGATACTACTAATTGGTGAATGAATGAAAAAGCATTTATTAAGCACTTTTCTGTGCCATGCACTGTGCTGTGTTGGGAGTATAAATAAAAGTAAGCAAAACATTTCCCATCCTCAAGAAGCTTACTTTTTTTTTTTTTAAATGGACAATCCTT
Organism: Sminthopsis crassicaudata; assembly: GCF_048593235.1. Classification (NCBI taxonomy): domain Eukaryota; kingdom Metazoa; phylum Chordata; class Mammalia; order Dasyuromorphia; family Dasyuridae; genus Sminthopsis; species Sminthopsis crassicaudata. Next base: position 229,556,742 of record NC_133617.1, on the reverse strand, counting down.
TTAAACATATTTCCATATTTGTCATGTGCAAGAAAGATCATGCTAAAAGGGAAAAAAAACATGAGGAAGAAAAACAAATAAAAAAGATGAAAATACTATGCCTTGATTCACATTCAGTCTTCCTAGTTTTCTCTCTGGACACAGGTGGCATTTTCCATCCCAAGGCTTTTTGAATTGTCTTGGATCACGGAATTGCTGAGAACTAAGTCTGTCATAGTTTATCATCATATAATCTTCTCCTAGTTCCATTCACTTCACTCAGCATCAGTTCAGTCTATGTAAGTCTTCGAAGGCTTTTTTGAAATCAGCCTAAGGACCTTACATTCTAATAAGGGAAACAACATATGTAGGGGAATTGTGATCAGAGTAAAGTGTTTTAGACAGGAAAGTCAAAGAGAATAATAATTTGAGCAATAGTACAATTAATTGACATGCTTTGGTTGTTTTTTTTTTTTTAATTAGCAGCAGCATTGTTGATTTGATTTCTGTTCTTAGAGCTGCCAAGGTAAAGATGAGTTGATAGGGGCAGAGGGAGATAGAGTAATGCACAGGGCATGGAGGTGACTGGAAATGTCATGGTGGACCAAAGACAAAGCAAGAGATGGTAAAATGAAGATCAATGGAATCAAGGACACTAGTTCAACTAGTAGTTCTGGATGAAAGTAGAGAGCATATTACTGTCTGTGAGATAGCCAATTAAACTCAGAGATGCTTAACTTCTGAAAGTTGCTCTAAAGGTGATGCATTTTTTTTTAACTGGTATACAGTAATTCTTTTTTTTTTAATTTATAATTTTTTCACAGTATATATGCATGAGTAATTTTTTAATAATATTATCCCTTGGATATACAGTAATTCTTGAAGTTTTACTAGGATACAACACAAAGAAGATGCCAGCCACACCAGGGTTGATTGTGTTCATATGGAAGCAATCGTGGAGCTTCTGAAGTGTCAAAGTAAAAACACCATAATAATGCCAACTTATGTGTGTGAATTTTCTTTTCAATCTTCAAACTGTTTTCACATTTATTTACATATTAAATTCTCATAATATTTTTTAATCAAGGAAATTTTGCTCTGGCTTAAAATCTTTAATGCAAAATCATATAATTTTTTATCACTGTGAACCATGGTGATTATGACTTTAGTACCTCAAGAAGCATATGCTAGGAGCTTGAATTTGCATGGTGAATGAAGTCCATAGTTCTATGAGATTAGAGAATATATCATCATCATTAGTAGTGGTAATAATTTCACATAGTACAATACCTTTTATGTAGTAAATGTTTAGTAAGTTTTTGTTGAATTGAATATACATAATATTTTCAGAAAAAGGAAACAACATAAAGGATAGAGGGCTGTCTTTACATCTGGATGAACTGAGATTTAAGTCCTGTTTTTGACACATATTAACTGGGTGGCCAATTAATTTTTCAGTGGCTTCATGAAGTTCTAATCTGAGACTTAAATTACTCAGGAGTTGCAATGATGAACATTCCCCACAGTGATAAAAAACAAGTTTGGACCATAACAGCCTCCTGCTATTTTCTTAAGAGTCCTTGAGAGGCAGAGGGGAGTAATGAATAAAGATGTAGACTTGATGTTAAGAAGACCTGGGTTCAGATATTTCCTAAAAAACTTACTGTCATAATTAATGGCCAAATTACTTAACCTCATTAAGAAATGAGGATCCCTTATTTATAAAATGAGGGGTTCATGGCCTCTAAGGGTTTTTCCAACTTTATTATTCTGTGCTTATTCCCATTTTTTCTTTCCTCTCTGCATGTCTTCTTTTTGGTGATCAGGATATATCACTACCACCAGCAGAATAACACTTTTTTTTTTCTTTAAACATTCTGAAATCTAGAAGACAGGTTTTCTGGAAGGTCAATTCAATTTAATAAACATATTGAGAGTCAAGTTCAGGTTGGTGACATCTGGAAATAGAGAAGAAAGAAATCTTTTGAGGAAAGAATTTAAGGGTTAAACCAGGGAAGCTAGTCCTCATCTCTCTGGGGGATTTCACCACAAATCCACCCATTGTATTTGGCAGGCAAATTAAGCTGGGAGTTAACCACAAAGTGACTTAAATCTGGAAGCCCCAGAGGTGTGGTAGATGTGGGTTGGTATTCTGGAGCCCCAGGTTACTTAATGTGAGGTGGTTAAGGAAATGCCATGATGGCCACAGCACCCCCAGGGCTGCAGATGTAGTGGAAACATAGGATGTGGGAGCTTGCTGACCTCCTTGGTAAAGATATGTGAGAAAATGTTATTGAATGTTATTCTCTGGGCCCATTCAGTGTTGTAATATTAGCTTACAGACATATTCAAATATTTCAGGTTGACCCCGAGTTCTAATGTTCCCTTCTTTTATAGATCTATGATTCTATAAAGATTGACTTCATTGTGGCGCTGAGGTTGATCTGAGACGCTGGAATTTGGCCACAGATTGGGAGATTTAGAGAAAACAGCCAGGCACCTCTGGAGTAATTTAGCACAATTGTTCAAATCATTTATTGTCTCCCGTCTGTATGTATGACGTATGAACCACAAAACTCCTGTTTACTTTAGTGAGAGTGAGCATAGGGCTAAAGTCAATAGGGTAATAGCTTTTAACTAATAGAAGCTTAAATAAAATTAGACTAAATTAGACTAAAACAGTATCAAGGACGGTACTAGACATGTATCTTACTCAGTAAATAGTGGTTGAATGGAATTAACTCAAGGCTTTTTTAGAAAGATGACAATGCTTTGGTGAATTTAAGAACAATAGCAAAATCCTTTCCAGTTACATCCATTTACCAAATGTTTCCATCACTTCCATTTCCTGGAGAAAAGTAATTGTCATAAATCCCCATTCTTCTTTTCTTCTCACCACATAACTTGTTCCCAAAGATGATAAATTAGTAACAGCCCAGTTTCCCAGTTAGGAAAGTAACAGCCAATTACCATGATAAAATATCTCCTAAATTACAACAGTGGTAAAGGAAATAATTCTTGAGGACAATGTCTGAGAAGAACTAAGATTAGTTTACCTCTAGGGAAAACCAAATTGCTATGTGCTTGGCTCTTTTCATGTACTGACATTTTTTGAGTTTTGTATTGTAAAGTAATGTGGTAGAATTTTTCCCCTCCCCCCACAACATCCTGGTACACAGTTTGCTCTCCGTCTGTAGCTTTTCTTCTGCCTTTTCCTTTTCTTCTCACTTTTAATCCTTCCCAGTCTATCTTCAAACTAATAAGAAAGTAGAAGTTGAAAAAAGGAGATGGGAAGCATCAAGGGATAGTGCAGCAGTGCTAGATTTTGAGTAAGAGGATGTAGGTTTCAATCCTCCCTTTCATTTATTCTGGCCCTTTAGTAGAACTAATAAGGTCCCTTCCAGTTCTAAATCTGTGATCCTACAAGGAAGCAATTCTCCCAGTTTCCCTTTCACCTCTAACATTCCCATGAAAAAAAGAATAGCTAACAAATTGTGAAGAATCCAACTTGCAAATGTCTCTAAAGATGACTGGCAAAAAAAAAGAATACTTCTCTCACATGCAAATCTATACATGCATATAACACACATATATGCATGCATACATATAAACTCCTCATCATTTAGGACTTGACTTAAAATACCATCCTTTCTTTTAGCAGATCAATATGGTTAAAGGCATAGAACATTCACACACCATGATTTTCTTTGTTTGAGGCAAGAGAGCACATTTGGAAACTTTAAAAATAATTTAAGGAAGATAAAATTTACTCAAGGACCTTGAAAATAATTCAGATGGCCATTTATTCTATAATTAAGATTTTTTTTAGAATCATAACATTTCAGAACTGGGAGGGAATTTAAAGGTCATTTAGTCTAATCCCTTTTTATAAATGAAGGAAACTTAGTTCATAAGGTAGCTGACTTGCGCTACTGAGCTGGTTAATAGCATAGTCAACAGTAGAACTTGGGTCTCTTGGGCTTTTCGTCCAGTGCTTTTTGTATTTTACTATTCTTTCTAGAATGATTTCTATGTCCAGGTAAAGAAAAATAGATACATTACTGGTATTCAGTGGAAGCATTCCATATTAGATATCACGATATCTGTGGTTTGATTATGTTTAAGTAAGAACAACCAATTTTAGCTTTTGGATTCTAGTCCTGATTTTCCCCATTCTAGTCTACTGGCTCTTAATTCTGTCAAGAGTCTAGTGCCTTCATGCTGCTGTGTTCCCTCCTTCAAAATTCTCTTTCCTACAATCAAAATTCCCATTCTTTCTGTACTGAAAATCTCAATTAGGTGTCAGTAGGAAGCAATATGATTGAATGACTATATTGTGTTGACTATATACAGCATCTGAATAGAATTATACAGACTCTAAAAAAAAATTATACAGACTCCAGAGTTAAGGAATCTCAGTGGTTATTTAGTCAATATATATAGACTTTCTTAAAGTTAGCTTTATACTCTATATAGACATATACAGAATGACCATGTAAAATTTTACTTTTAAAAGTTTTTTTTCTCCCTAGCATTTTTAAAAATTCAAGTGAAGATGCTTTGTTCATTTTTATTCTCATATGAGAAAGATGACAGAGTGGAGAGCAGAATGGCCTTGAAGTTCTGGGTTCAAGTTCTGCTTCAGACATATACTTGCTGAGTAACCAAGGGAAAAATTATGTACTTTGTCAGTGTCCTAAGAAATTTTCCAAGACTATCATTACAAACAAATTGCTTGAATTACATGAAAGGGAGAAATTTCTATAATAGAAATTCCTCACACTGAAGAAATCAAAAGTCAAGACCAAAAAAAATCATTTTAGTCCTTATTATTCTCTTTATCTTCTTCATCATAGTTCTTTCCCTTCATTATCTTTACTACTATCCATTGTCTCTAAAGGGCAGTAATTCCTGAGCTACAGTGAAGTTCCAAGAAGCTTTCAAAGATCTCCTCATAATTATGTCTTTGCTACCTTTTATACTTAGAACATGAATGTAGTCCATGCTCTGGTTTTGAACAAGTCAGATTTTGGCACTTTACAGCTTGACTATCTGATAGGCTCTTATCCCTGGAAGACATGTTAGCACTTTAAAGTAGAATGCATGCTAACTCAAATTCAAAAACAACAAAAGACTGTTTTGCAAAGTTTATCAAACATTACTGTTGTTTGCCCAGTACTTAACAAGGACATGCCTTGCTGGCTAGCCTCCCTATTTTCTAGAAAAATGAGGAGGAGAACAGGAGGAAGAAAAAAGGGGAAGATGTAGAAGAAGAAATTGAATAGATGATTCAAGAATTACATTTTTATAAAAAACTAAAGTCTTCAAATAGATAGGATTATGACCCATATAGGTCATTAATTATTACTCATAGGAGAAAGGGTGCTTACTTTTTTGGGAAATATTAAAATGTTAATGCATGTTGAATCAGCATGGAAGGTACTATTTTGCACAGAACCACATGATATTTTTATCTAGTGTATTTTTAGCCTAAAATTGATAACCTCAGACTAGAATTGAATGGACTGTCTTTTAAAATAGCCATCCAAATGTTCTAATTTTTTTCTTTAATCACTAGGTGACTTATTTCCTGTCCATATAAATTGGTTCTTTCTCTGGAAATCAGGTTGTTGGCCTCCTAGAGCCCTGAACAATATTTTAATCTTCTGTTTATGTGGCCATCTCTTTCTCTAAAAAGAAAAGAAGAGAAATAAAAAAGGATTTTCCAGGAAATTCAAGAAGAATATGATGTTTTAAAAATATTATGGCATTTCCCCCCTGAAAAGAAAAAGTTCTGATAAATTAATCTCCAAAAATTAATTCACCCCTTGGTTATCTCTTCTTTGACTAGCATGCAGTGATAATAGATGTTGAATGCAAGAGGATAGGTTATTAGAACTTCTTATATTCCCTTTGTGGAAATGTTGCAGAAGTCAAACTTTTTTAGGGGTGTGCCCTACAAAGGACCCAGCTGTTCTTATTTTCTTTAATGTAGGAAAAGATGAGAAAATGTTCCTTAAATAACACATTCTTTGCAGTGTCAGCCTTTCAGGAAAAATGCACTTCTAGTTATGATCTACCACATCCATCCTAATTCAGAAAGAAAAAAAGAAGTCTTTCTAGTTTGTGAGTTGAGAAATCCAGAACAATAAATCATCTTTTGATCACTCTCACACAATCTAGAAGTCATTCTGTTTCATGTCCATACAAAACAATTAGTCATATTAAGCATATATTTTCTTACTGCATGGAGCAGAGATGTCAAAAACAAAAATGGTGCCTGGCCTGTATGTGGTCCACAGTATTTCCAAGTGCCACCCAGGTTAAACATTTAACAAAATAAGAATATAATAAAACATAGATAATATTAACTTGTGGTTTATCAGCCCCTATTTTTCTTTGTTTGTCATCACTGGCACAGTGGATAGAGAGGTGACTATGAAGTCAGGAAGCCCTTGTTTCAAAGTAAGAAATACGTTGAAATACAGGTAGGAAATTAAATTCCTATTTTCTAATTCTAAATCCAGGTTTTTCCCCTAATATAAAACCAAATTTCATAGGTATTTTTTCTCTGATATCTCTTGCATAGAATTCCATCCTATACAAGCAGTTTCCTTGCTTCTAGAAAATCCTTCTGCCAGGCTTTTCCCTGTTGAACTCTTTTTGCTTTATTCAATTATAGCATTATTTGGTAGAATTAGAGAAAATCTTTGGGTGGATCTGATTTCCTAATATCTTGCCATCACTGACTGAACTATTAATAAAGAGATGAAAACAAAACCAAACAAACAAAATTCAATAGTTGTATCTATGAGTTATTCAGAACTTATAAATGAAAAGCCAATTAAATTGATAGTTATGAAAATAACTTCACATTCAATTTTGGTTTCTGAAATGAGTTGAAATGTTAGTTGAGGTGACAGTTATATCAGTGCTTCTGCCCAAGGATTGATGTCTTTTTGTTTTTTTTTTGTCTTGGGAATATGAAGACTTTAAAACCTGCTTTCCATAGTGAGAATCAAACAAAATAGTGTACATCAACATTTTCTAACCAAAAGTATCTTCCTCACAACAATCCTGTGTTATTACTTCCATTTTACATAGAATGAAACAAAAGCACCAAGAGAGAGATTTAGTGACTTTTGAATAGTCAAATGACTAATATCCTAGAGGAGATCTAAATAAACATGGACTTCTTGACCCCCAAGTCCTTTATTGCCTCCACAGTCCACTAGAAAAGACAAAGATATTTAGTGTTTTAAAGATAAACAAATATTGACCATAACTGGAATTTCCTCTTCTTTTTTCAAGAGATATAAAGCAGATAGACATTATTTAAGAAAACACTTCCTTTTGAACTAAACCTGTGATTTCATTAGGAAAGAGAATTTCCAATGAGGAAATATATAGACCAGTATTTGCTTTGTAACTTACTTACATAATCTTAAAAATTTGTCAGGAATGGTGTTAAACTCAAATAGAAATGGATCCCTGTCAACTACATAGTGACTTGGGATGCCATAGATTAATATTATCTATATTGCGTTTTTTAAAAAAAATCTGTTTTGTTAAACATTTCCCATTACCTTTTAATCTGTTTTAATTTGTTTCTGGTGTGTAAAAGAATTTTTTGGCCTGTGAATTTGACCTATCTGATCTAGGTACTGAGAAGTGATATGACTTGCCCAAGATCACACAAATCTCTGAGATGTACCAGAAGTCTCATCATCAAATCATAGTTGTAAAATTGTAAGGGACCTCAGAAGTCATGTAATCATTCAGCCCTCTCATTTTTCAGATGAGGAAACAGAGGCCCATGGACAAAGACATAGACAAGAAGCATCATTTGAAGATACAACAAAGTACACAAAATATTTGCTTTAATTAAAAAGAGTTAGTAGTTTGTGAGGATTTTTTTGACCAACTTTTAAGATGGTAAATATAAAGCAAATGTAAGGCATAGTGTAAAAGGCACAGTGTAAAAAGTCATATATAAAGTAATAGAAAGTGGTAAAGTATGAATGATTATTATAGTAACCATCTTCAAGTGACAAGAAAATCCAATTGGGTTAAATTTAGCAAACTTCAGTTATGTGGAGATTGGCAATTATTGTTTGTGATTTATTTTGACTTTTTGCTTTAGTACCCTCCCTACCTTTGTTTGGCCAATAGAGCATTTTGCTCATATTAGCTATTCTTTAATCTTTGCTTGAGTAATTGAATGAATACACATCTTTTACTTAGCTTTCCTTTCCTTGTTTTTTTTCTCAATAACTCTTATTGATACCTTTTAAATATAAGAATTATTTCTCATATCCATCCATTGACTCTTCCCTTGTAACTAAGAAAAAAAGGAGGAAAACCTACTGACATATCTCAAGCATTTGACAACATGCAGCCTTCCATATCTTTTCATTGTTAAAAGTCAGAAATATTGAGTATATTTTTAAAAACATAAATATTGAGTTCAGTTTTTAGTTTTACCACAGACTAAAATTTTCAAAAATAATGCTTTTTTATCAAAAACTAAAATTTTCAAAAATAATGTTTTTTTTATCCATTAAGGAATTTTAAAATTCAAAACTTTGATTTCATTAGTCTAGGAAACTTTTTACCAAGGAAACTCTCTCCACTAATGCAAATTAGCAGTTCTTATACAGTTTAATAGTCCTCTAGAGTTTCCTGGTACATTGTTACTATCTGGTCATTTTTAGTCTTGTTTTGACTTTGTGACCTCATTTGGTCACAACAGGTGATCTTCGACAAAGATCCTGGAGTGCTTTGCCATTTCCTTCTCCAGCTCATTTTACTGAAGAAACCACCGAGGGAAATAGGTCATATAGTTAATAAGTGTCTGAGGCTATGTTTGAACTCAGATTTTCCTAACTCCATGCCCAGCATTTTTATCTGGCTGCCACTGATGCATTGAGATGGTAAATCACTTGTCCAGCATCATGCAACCTCTGTGTGGTGGAGGTGGCAGTGAGAATATGTCTTTGTGTTTCCAGCTTTTTGATTCTGTCTACAAGACAGTCCTGACACTCCTTGGAAAGTGGGTTTAGCAAATCAAGATGCATTAGCTTATAATTAATAGTACTCACATTTATGTATTGCTTTATAAAATGCTTTTCAAGTTATCTATGCTCTTATCAACTTCCCTTAAGTAGTTAATGCTGTTATGTAGGGTATTAAGAAAATTGGCAAGAAAAGGACTCAGAGGTATAACAAATGGCTTGGGAACTGTTAGTTAAACTGTTATAAAAGAGTCAGCTGAATATATTGTCCCAAATCCCATAATCTGTAATTACCTTCATTTCCTGATAAGATCTTTTGTTTCTCTAAGCAACTCTGTTGTAGAATAATTCATAAAGAACAAAATAAGAAAAACAAAAGAAAAATAATAAATAAATTATCACAGATTTCTTACTGAATTAGAACAGCTTTTCCTTCTGTCTTTAAAGTTGTCTGGAAGGGAGATGAGAGAGGTTCAAACTGAAAAAAAAGAAGAAAAAAAACCTACCTAAAACTTCTGAGAAAAAGATTGGGACTTTTAGAGTATTGTAATAGTCTTTCATATTAATGGGTAATGTCTACAGATGCTCTCGGAGATTATGTATTTTGGTGATAAAGAAAAATAAGTTGACAGAAAGAGGATAGATATAAATATAGAAATAAACTATCGTTCTAGATAAGGAATATGATATAAGAATCATGGTTAGCATGGTTTGATTGATATGGGGAAGTAGTATTTAATAGTAGATAGTAGCTTTTCTGAAAAGACCTATATGAATTTATGCTTCATGAAGTGAGCAGGACCAGGAAGAACATTATACACAGTAAAAAGAAGGTTATGTGATAATCAACTGTGATGGACTTGGTTCTCAACAATGTGGTGATTTAAGACAATTTCAACCGACTTGGAATAGAAAATGCCATCCTCATCCAGAGAGAGAACTATGGATATTAAATGTGGTTTGAAACATAGTATTTACATCTTTTTGTTTGTTTTTTTTTTCTTTCTCATGTTTTTTTTTTTTTTTCTCTTTTGGTCTGATTTTTCTTGTACAACATGACAAATATGGAAATATCTTTAAAAGGATTGCACATATTTAACCTATATTAGATTTCTTGCTGTCTTGGGGAGGAGGAAGGTAAGGGAGGGAGGGAGAAAATTTAGAATTCAAAATTTCACAAAAATGTATGTTGAAAATTATCTTTCCATGTATTTAGAAAAATAAGATACTCAACAAAAAATAATAGAGTTTATATACTATCTAGAAGAGCATATTATATGTGTATATATATATATATATATATATATATATATATATATATATATATATATATACATATGTATATAAGCTTGGCTTATGGATAGGATTTTCTCATTTCCTTTCCCACAGGGTGGAAGTTTTCCATACTGTTATATCTTGAAAAGAAACGTTAATGTAAAAAATAGAAGTCAAAACTTATTAGAAATCATAAGTAAAAGCTGTGTTTCTTGATGGCTGCATCTCCCTCAATGTGATATCAGACTTAGCAATCCTCAGAAAGAAGGTAGGACCTTTTTGATTCTGAGAAAATCAGCCTCATTCTCCCTACTGTGGTGGTTTGAGATTGGTTGTTCTCCTCCAGCTTCTTTAGGGCTGTGAATAACTGTTTTCTTAGCAGTGACAGTGAAGAATTTTCAGTGGAATAATATGAGGAAAGTCTGCACTCATTAATGTGGTTGATCGGAATATTCAGTTTAGATAAGAAAATTTGTATCCTAGAATTTGGACTTTTTAAGTGTAAAGTCCATTCATATCAGTGAAGCTGTTATTTAAGATAAAAATGAAAAAGAAAAATAGTTAACATTTGCCTTTTATAATCAAAAGCAGACAGACCCGGGATAGGGGAAGAGGGTTTAGTATTTAAACACATCCTCTATTATAATAGTTTTATATTTTAATTTTATCAGGGCTGAACATATCTGCTGATTTTTATGTTTATTAGGTATCTTTTCTTTCCCAGCAATGTTTGTCTTGAGATTAGTAGCATGTTGACATTTTGATATTCTAGAAAGCTCAAGTGAGATATTTCCCATTCATTAAGTTATGTTCACCTTTAAAGAGTTGTCCTGGCCCCTCTTCTCCCTGCCCCTCCCCCCCCAAAGTCATAAAACGAATTCATTTATCAAGGTAGTGGAGGGAGGTACAAATAGACATTCCTTGAGAACTATATTAGTTTTATTGTAACAAGCACTCGGTGCTGTTGGTATATGTAACATAGTTGCCCTATGGGGAGTGAATGCTACTTGCAAAGATTTTCATTGTCAACAGAGGTTGCCCTTGGATCAGAAAGTCCCCTTCTGTCCATTAACCCCCCCCCCCCATTCTATATTTGGAGTGGTCATACCAATTTACTGGGTTTGGAGATGCACTTGAGACCCAACAACTAAGCCCAATGTCATAATCCAATTTCATCTATTTTGTAAATAAAAAAAAAAACACAAGAATTATTTGCCAAGAACTATGGTTTATGAAATCTTTTGAAGTTAAAAAAATTTTTCCCAATTTTTAGATTTTTAAAAAGTTTTTCACTGTTATTGTTGAAATTAACAGTCGGCTAAAATAAATGCAGTTGACTATACTTTGTAATTTGGAATCCTTATTTCTTTGGAACGAGTTGTGCCTGCAGTAGAATTGCTGCTCAGTTTGGAAAGAAGTTAAGACATTAGAAGTAATAATAACAACTCCCACTTATATAATATGTTGAGCTTTGCAAAATACTTTTCATCCCAAGACTGTGTCATAAGTAATAGGATTGTTATCCTTTCTTCAGGCCGAGGTAATGACTCACCCATGGTTATGGAACTGATAAGTGTCTGAGGTGGAATTCAAATGCAGGTTTCCAACTCCAGGTACAACAGTGGTTCGTACCTACATTATCCCAGGGTAGTATCATGAATAAAGTTCTAGACTTATTCTGTCAGGAAAGCCTGGATTGTAATCCAACTTCTCATATTAACTATATGAGATCATAGCATGTTGCTGAATGTCTTTGAGCTTCTTCATCATCATAAAATGGGGATACTGCTGCTACTCTACATATATATCCCATAGGGTCATTTCCAAGGAAAGTGCATTATACAGTCCTATATAAGTGCTATAAAGTGTGAGTTATGCTTATTGTTCCAAATTTGACAAAACATTCATCACCATGATGAATACTGATTATTCTAGTCTATTTGGGTGCTTTTGTCTTCACAGTTTACACATGTGATTTATACTAGTAAGCAGAAAAGAGCTACTTTTATTTTGTTTATTTTCCTACTTTCTCTAGTCCATTACTTTTCAGATTCATTGAGCAGTGCTCTGAGTACAGCAAGAAGTGTTAGCCTCCAAGGTATTTCTTGCCAGATCTAAGACCAGATGAGTAAGACATTTTCACTAGAAAGAACCTTCTTGGGAGAAATTCAGCATAGCTTAGTATTCCCAGAAGATACCAATAAATTGTATTTTTGTATTGCATACAATTTTTTAGAGGCTGCTTTGAAATCCAGGCAAATTCTTCCTATTGAGAAGAAAAAATGAACTTTTAAAGATTTATAGAATTTGAAGAACAGATGAACAGAGCAGGACACCTGTTAGTATTGTTTGATTATTGTGGAGACAAAGAATATTTCATTTAGAAAAGAAGGGATGCTACCAAAAATAATAATAAAGTTTTAGTTCACAGGATGAGCTTCTTACCTTGTAGACTTGTTTCTGGAACTTAGAAGAGAATCTTTAAGGGAATAATTCTTATTGCCTTCTCCCCTCCCCCCAAAGATAATGAGCTGAAGGAATCAGTGGAGATTAGAATGGTTCAAATCTGTTTTAGGGCAAATTCAAGATGGCTTTTGGGTTCTTAAAACCATCTAGTACTATTCCAAGGCTTCTCTGAACCTTATCTTTAATAGTCCCAAAGTTTGGCCCTGGAACTAATTAGTTATCCATAGTATTCTGTAGATGGGACACGATCCCAACTTTATTTCATCAAATGATTTTTTGACAAAGAGACCATTAGCTATATGATTCTTCCCCTTTGATTCAATTACACCCTGAATCTCATTAGGCTTCTTTTGAGTCCTCTAACGCTGCACAGGTGATGTGTTAGAATGGATTATGAATATCTCCAAAGCTCTCATAGTTTTTCTTGACTAAAATGATCCCAGTTACTATTTCATAATTCTGAGACTTGCTGAGCTCCCTAGGAGGGATAGAGATGAATATTTCTTTGCTCTATCCTGGACAGGGATGGAAGGGTTGTTTTAAAACCCAGTCATCATGTTGCAATGAGTACAGATTTATTAACCTCCTCTTCTGTAGCCCAAGGAATATCCATTATGGCTCATCTCTGTAGTGGAAAAATCTAAAAGTTCCTCAAAGCAGTTTAGCTCCAGGAAAGCTCCGAGGGTGGAAAAGGTAGGGCTGGATTACTCCCTACAATTCTCTCTTCCAAATTAGGATCCCAGGATTATGTTTCTGGGAATCATCTAAACACTAGGAGTTCCCATGGCTCAGAGTTCATAAACTACTAAACAAAGGGACAATACTATTTCATGACTCATTTTGTTCCTGGAAAATATAAAACATTTTCTTCTTCCCAGTAGAGGGGTGCATGATTACAGGTGAGCAATGTAGCTTACTTTTGTCAGAAGGGTCATTTTCTTGGTTAGTTTACTTTTCAACTAATCGACCTTTTCACTGTCACATGGAATAATAGTAGAAAATAAAATTAAACGAAATTAAAACGAAAGATACCAATAAAACTTTAATACTACACAGAAAAGAAAAATAATTTGGGAAGGGATATGGAAAAAGGACTTTTAAAATTAACATTTACATTTATTTTAAAACACTAAACTATGGAGTTTATGGTTTTATTATGATTAATTTTATTTTAAAATATTGTAATGTTAGCAAACTGCAACAGAAACAAAGCCTAGAATAATTTTAAAAAATTTAAAAGAAAAAAATAAAGTGAAATTCCAGACTATTTCCCAGGGCAGTGAGGTGTAGTCTTCACCATTGCTGGCTGTATCACTTTTCCAGGGAAGATTCTTCCATACATTTGGCTTGGGGAAAAAATGCTATGCATGTCATTCTCCAGGATTCCACAGCTATAAAGTGAGAACAAGGGGAGGAGATATTTATATCATTTTTGAGCCAGCTGTTAAGGGGTTTTCAGGGAGGAAAAAAGTGAAGAATAGTGTTTAAAAAATTAGAAATTTTACAAAGCATGGCTTATCCTGGCTCAATGTTACAGAGGTAGCCCGCTTTTTGGAATGATGAAGATCTCTTTCCTCTTCTTCAGAGGAGAAGACGTCAAGCTCTTTGATATTTCTGGCCCAGCCTTCCTCTTCTGAGTCTGTTATTTCAACATCATCCAATATTGCCAAATAGACAATATTAAAGAGCAAACAGCTTTGCCTACTCAACCTGAGGAACTTGGCTGAGCTCAGTAAGCTTTTCTGAAATTATACAATTTCCACCCCCTAAATAATCATCTTCTTTAAGAGACAAAACACAAATCAGGATTTTCCCATTTTAAAAAATGGTTGTCAGGACAACAGATTACTATAGTCCTGTTTGCTAGTGGGTAGGATAGGAAGAAAGAAGGATTTAGATATAATCTCATGGCCCTTGATTCTAGACCCTTTTTGGAGGCACCTTTGAACAAGGCCACTTCTTTAATTAAATTAAACATAAAACTGATTTCTGTGCCTATTGAGGTGGCACTCACCATTGTCAATGAATAGAGTCATCTTCAGATGTGAGGTTCTTCCTTAAAAACTGTTACCATCATTTTTAGTAATTTATAGCCTTTAGAGAGAGAAGAGACCTTAGAGATATCTGAGTCCATTTATTCAACAAACATTTATTAAATATCACCTCTGGGAGATGTGATAAGGATCTTTCTTTCCAACCTAGCTTGGGCTCCGGTATCCAGTTCAGCCTGACTCAAGAAAGAGACCTGCCTTCCTCCTGGATTAGTGCTGCATCGTTACTACAGTAGATACTGGCCCTAACCAGTAGGTTCTCTGTAGAGCAGCAGTAGAGATGAATCCTGAGCAACATCTGCAGGTAGACAAGCCATAGCCCACTGCAAAGACTCCAAGGATCCCTCCCTTCCTTTCCGGTTCCTTTAGCTTTCTTCCCACAACCCCCACTCAGTCAGGATCCTATTAGTTCATCTTTATTTTATTTTTTTTTTCACTTAGCATAAAGACAAGGAATAAAACAGCCAGTCAGAATGCTATATTGGTGATCTTGAGATCTAGATAAAGGCTTCTAGAACTTTGGGTACGCTCTCTTCAGAGGATATATGAAAGAATTTGAACAAGACTCTCACAGCATAAGAAGACCATATAGGTTGAAATCTATGCTGATAGAGATAATACCCATGCCCCTGAGATTATAGATATCTCGGAGTAGTAAAGGATTTAATTACAGGCTACAGGCACATCCCACAATTAAATACAGCTGGTTGGCTCATGTTCTCAACTCCTAAGATTTTTGTGGTTGGTAAAGGAACATTTTCAAGAGTTTAATTCTTCTAGAAAGACAGTCTGAGCTCCAGAGCCCATGATTTTCAATATCCAATCTCTCTTGACATGGCTCACTTTATAACAGAGATTATCATTTACCATCATCTGTCTGGAACGGAAAGGCAAGAAAGCTTAGTCTGCTAACCCTGACTAGAAAGGAGTTTGGTTCTACTACCATGACTGCCTTTTAGGCAGCAGTAGGCTAGCCTTAATTGTCCTATTTAATTTAACCTGGTCTCATTGGCTCTAAAGTCAGAAGACTTGAGTTCAAATCTTACCTCTGATGCTTACCACTTCTGTGTAAATTTGCCTTTAATTTCTTCATCGCTAAAATGAGGAGATTGGACTAGATGCCTTCTAAGAATCCTTCCAGCTGGGATCCTTTGATAACTCTTCTTGCACTGGCTTTGAATAATGACCAGCTTTCTTATCTTCAGCTCTTAGAATTTTGAGTTGCTTTCAGAACTAAGCTCAAAGCTCTTTTCGTAGTGGCTAGAAACTGGAAGATGAATGGATGTCCATAAATTGGAGAATGGTTGGGTAAATTATGGTATATGAAGGCTATGGAATATTATTGCTCTGTAAGAAATGACCAGCAGGAGGAATACAGAGAGGCTTGGAGAGACTTACATCAACTGATGCTGAGTGAAATGAATAGAACCAGAAGATCTCTGTACACTTCAATGCTGTATGAAGATGTATTCTGATGGAAGTGGATATCTTCAACATAAAGAAGATCCAACTCACTTCCAATTGATCAATGATAATTAAAAAAAAAACTAAGCTCAAGCTTCACAATCTAAATGAAGCTTTTGAACCATTTTCAATCAACCATTTTTATCTTTGTGTCACCAGCACCTGGAACAGTGGCTGGCACATAGTAGGTGATTAATAAGTGCTTATTGGTTGATTAAATCCAGCATTCAAAATAAAACATAACAGACATTTTGTTTTTTAAATAGTATTTCATTTTTTCAAATACATGTAAAGTTTTCAACATTCTTTTTGTAAAATTTTGTGTTCTAAATTTTTCTCCTTTCTTTCCTTACTCCCCCCCTTCCCAAGACAGCAAGTAATTTGATATAGGATAAATACGTGCAATCCATTTAAACGTACTTCCATATTTGTCATGTTGTACAAGAAAAATCAGATCAAAAGGGGAAAAAACCATGAGAAACAAACAAAAAAGGTGAAAATACTATACTTTTATGGTTCTCTTTTGATGTTATTTCATTTTTTTATTTTATTAATTTTATAATTATGCATTTTTGGCAGTATATATGCATGAGTAATTTTTAAATAATATTATCCCTTGTATTCATTTTTCCAGATTTTCCCCTCCCTCCCTCTACTCCCTCCCCTAGATGACAGGCAATTCCATACATTTTACATGTGTTACAATATAACCTAGATACAACATATGTGTGTAAATACCATTTTCTTGTTGCACATTAAGTATTAGATTCCGAAGGTCTAAGTAACCTGGGTAGATAGACAGTAGTGCTAACAATTTACATTCACTTCCCAGTGTTCTTTCTCTGGGTGTAGTTATTTCTGTCCATCATTGATCAGCTGGAAGTGAGTTGGATCTTCTTTATGTTGAAGATTTCCACCTCCATCAGAATACATCCTCATACAGTATTGTTGTTGAAGTGTACAGTGATCTTCTGGTTCTGCTCATTTCACTCAGCATCAGTTGATTTAAGTCTCTCCAAACCCCTCTGTATTCCTCCTGCTGGTCATTTCTTACAGAGCAATAATATTCCATAACCTTCATATACCACAATTTACCCAACCATTCTCCAAATGATGGACATCCATTCAACTTCCAGTTTCTAGCTACAACAAAAAGAGCTGCCACAAACATTTTGGCACATACAGGTCCCTTTCTCTTCTTTAGTATTTCTTTGGGATATAAGCCCAATAATAGCAATGCTGGGTCAAAGGGTATGCACAGTTTGATAACTTTTTGGGCATAGTTCCAAATTGCTCTCCAGAATGGTTGGATTCTTTCACAACTCCACCAACAATGTATCAGTGTCCCAGGTTTCCCACATCCCTTCCAACATTCATCATTATTGGTTCCTGTCATCTTAGCCAATCTAACAGGTGTGTAGTGGTATCTCAGAGTTGTCTTAATTTGCATTTCTCTGATCAATAGTAATTTGGAACACTCTTTCATGTGAGTGGATATAGTTTCAATTTCATTATTTGAGAATTGTCTGTTCATATCCTTTGACCATTTATCAATTGGAGAATGGTTTGATAGCTTATAAATTAAGTTCAATTCTCTATATATTTTGGAGATGAGGCCTTTATCAGAACCTTTAATTGTAAAAATGTTTTCCCAATTTGTTACTTCCCTTCTAATCTTGTTTGCATTAGTATTGTTTGTACAGAAAATTTTTAGTTTGATGTAATCAAACTCTTCTATTTTGTGATTGATAATGATCTCTAGTTCTCCTCTGGTCATAAATTCCTTCCTCCTCCACAGGTCAGAGAGGTAGACTATCCTCTGTTCCTCTAATCTATTTATGATCTCATTCTTTATGCCTAAATCATGGACCCATTTTGATCTTATCTTGGTATATGGTGTTAAGTGTGGATCCATATCTAATTTCTGCCATACTAATTTCCAGTTTTCCCAACAGTTTTTTCCAAATAATGAATTTTTATCCCTAATGTTGGTATCTTTGGGTTTGTCAAAGTATAGATTGCTATAGATGTACCCTTTTTTGTCCTTTGTATCTAATCTGTTCCACTGATCGACCGGTCTATTTCTTAGCCAATACCAAATGGTTTTGGTGACTGCTGCTATACAATATAGCTTTAGATCAGGTACACTTAGATATGGTTCTCTTTTTAGATGTGATTTGCATTTTCCATCCCCAAACTTTTGGAATTGCCCTGAATCACTGCATTGCTGGGAAGAGCCAAGTACATCACAATTAATTATCATATAATCCTGTTGTTATTGCATACAATGTTCTACTGGTTCCAGAAATCCTTGGAATGAGGGTAGTGTTTTAAAAACAGAATCATAAAGCAAATCATTTACCTTTTCTTTGTCAGGTATCGAGTTAATTTCAGACCCAGATATACTATTAAGTTCAAGACAGTCACACAACTGGAATGGAGATGCTGCCCTGGGTTTAAAGGTGGTGACTGCCAAGAAGGGCCTAAAGAACCAGCAAAATCTCCTCTGCCCACACCTGCCCGGCCCCGGAATACTATGAAAAAAGCCACGGGTAATGTTTTGTTTACATCTTAGCACATAGGGGTTACAATAGATTTTTCTTGGGCTTCTTTAAATCAGTAATCTAATTCCAATCTAATTTGTGCTTTTTTAGTGATTAGAGGACTTCAAATAACATGTATGCCATACACAAGTATAGGAGAGTATATACATACATACGTGAGTCACTGAATTTACTGAAGGAGGTCCAATGAGTATATTGACTTTCTTGCAGAATAAGGACTTATTAGAAGTGATTTGTCATAAAACTCAACTGATTATTAGGAGCATAGAAGTACCTATGCTCAGATGATACTTCTTTTAATGATGAACTTGGTACCATGTGGGTATGTACTATCTTTTTTGTTTTTTAATTTATTTTCAATTCGCAGAACAAAACAAGCATTTTCATCACATGGTACAATAAAAATGATGATTGCCCATGAAATTGCAAATCTGCCATGTACGATTTGTTATTCCCTCCAAAATATACAACAAAGTTATCATGTAAATTTCTTTTTAAAATTTTTTTTTTCCTTTCTCTCACCCCATACCTCACCTTAGAGATGGCTACCACTATGATATCCACACAGCCTACTGTGTCTTAGCTAAAATTTGTGTCTCTTCAGCATCTAGTTCTCTCCTCTGGAAGTAGTGAGAATAGGTATTAAGAAAAGTTTATTTGAATTGAAAAATGAATTCATTTAACCCATTTTTGCATGAAATATTATTTTAAATCCCACATGATACAGTGGAAATGGCACCAGCTTTGGAGTCAGGAGATTTGGCTTTGCCATTTAGCAGTATGACTATGGGCAAATTCCTTCTCTGCTCTTGACCTGTTTCTTCATGTGCAAAGGGAGCTCAACAGAGCTTCATAAATCACAGAGCATGGATTGGAGACACAGACTTTCCAAGTTTGATATGTATGCTTTCAGTTCAAATTTCATCTGCAGTTCCACAGACTTAAACTTGTGGGAGGTTTGGCCTTAGTGTTACTTAAAAAAAATTAATTCCTACAGTCTCATGGGGAAAATGAACTTGAGTCATCTCTCTGTAATGAATGAAACATTTGCTTAAATTAGCCCATAGTCCAGAATATTCAGTGAATATTCTTAAATGTTTTTTCTGAATATAATTTGGCTGGAAGACAGTATTGCATTAAAGTAAAAAAAATTATCCTTGTTGTGTAATAAAGTTTTGTTTCTTTGGATAACATTAGTAGATGGACTTATGACATTGAACTCCACTTTATCTAAGGTTTATTTTCTTTGTGTATAGGTTAATATAAAAATGAATGTTGCACGAATTTTACTCCTAAAACTGTACGCTTAGGCTAACCATAAATGATACTATTTTCCCATGGATTATGTTTTCTTCAGTTTTGAAATTTGAAGTGTTTCCTGATCATTTTCATCAAGATGTAATTTTGATTGATTGAAGGAAAATTGTAGTGACCAATTGTAGAAGTGTAGTATGTCAGTGAGGTCTGGAATCTAGGATTTACTCAGTCCATATCTGGGCAAGTAACTTAACTTTCTGAACCTCATCTCTCTTATTTGTCCATGAGTAGCTCAGACGTCTCCATTCTTTGAACATATTTAGATTGCAAGAAATGTGTTTTTTATTATTTTGTTTTTTATTAATTTTTATAATTATAACATTTTCTTTGACAGTACCTATGCATAGGTAAATTGATTGCAAGAAATTTGTAAATGCACTTTGTAGAAGATAACATCTGGACAACAGTTGTATTTCTATAGCCAGGAAGGCCATTCCAGGTGAAAGAAGCAGTCTGCACAAATACTTAGATGTGCATGTGTTTTGAAATAGAGCAAGGAATACAGTTTATAGCAGAGAAGTGGAATGCTGGAAAAAGATGGGCTGGGATCATGCAGAAGAGGGCTTGGAATGCCAAGCTGAGAAGTTTACTTACCAAAATAAATCCAATAGAGAACAATTCCAAGTGTTGGGGTAGGGAAGTGTCATAATTTCCAGGGGAAAAAAAACAACAAAAAAACCCCAAGATGTTGCTAAGAACAGCATTTACTATAGAGGGTTTTTCATTGAAAGGTTTATTCATTTATTCATCCAGTCATTTAACAATCACTTATTAAGTACCTAATAATCTCATAAAGAAAACAGAATGGGGATGCAGTCTTGTAGAAAGAGAATTGGGATAGGAAGTAGAAGACTGTCTTCTGCTATTGGTGCTGCCACTCAGCTTCTGAGAAATTTGAAGAGACCCTTTTCTGTCTCTCTTCTGTCCCTGTTTGTATTGTGAGGTTAGTAATCCTCACACTAGAATGCTAAAGAAAAAGGAGGGACTAGAAAATTGGTGCTTTACCTGTAGCAGAATTACATTAAAGAGAAGAACATTGGGTCTGGTCAAGGATGTTGCCTATGACATTAGAGAGTAAGGTCAGCCTTTACTATGGAAAAGATGTCTTTGTGCACTGCCCAACACATAACACATGCTTTCCAAGTAGATAAAACATTTACCAGTAGTAAGAAATTTGTAAAGGAAGGGTTTGATATATAACATATGTACATGTGGGCTGGGGGAAGATGATTAAAGTCAGAAATTTCAAGTTTTGTCCTATTTTACTTTTGCAACAGATACTGAACCAAAGCAAGTCACAGAACCGAAGAAAACAGCAGAACCAAGACACACAACAGAACCAAGACAGACAGCAAGCCCCAAGCCAGGCCTGCAGGAGCAGCAGGACAAGAAAATACAGGTGCTTGAGGACAAAGTTTCCCGACTTACAAGGACAGTCCTTGACCTTCAGACCTCCATTGCAGGAGTAAATGAGAATTTAAAACATGCTGTGCAGGATGATGCCAGTAAAATGCTGGCATCCTGGCTCAACAGCCTTCACAACCCACCGGGGCCAGACAGTGTTGTGGGTGGCGAAACAGAAACAATTCAGCTTCCCGGGATCCTGGGTGGCAAGGAGTTGGGAATGAAGGACATTAAATCTGAGTTGGCTGAGGTTAAGGATGTATTGAAGACAAAGAGTGACAAGCTGGAGGAGCTGGATGGGAAAGTAAAAGGTTGTGAAGGACAACTCAAGCAGCTTCAGGAAGCTGCCCAGGGGCCCACAGTGACCATCCCGACCAATGAGTTCTACCAAGCTTATGTAGACAGCAAATTTGAGACTCTGAGAGAGGAGCTGATGGAAGGAATAGACAGGAAAATGGCAGATCTGAAAAACTCCTGTGAGTATAAACTGACTGGCATCCAACAACAGTGTGATGATTATGGAAGTAGCTACTTGGGCATGATAGAACTTATTGGTGAAAAGGAAACGAGCCTAAGAAAGGAAATAAATGACCTTCGAGCTCAGATACAGGCAGCGCCCTCAAAACAACCAAATTGCTGTAACCTGGATAAAAGCGATGACTTCGGGCGACAGATTGAGGTTTTAGACGAGAAAATTGAGAGGGTTGCAGAAGCCACCAGAATGCTCAATGGGAGGCTGGACAATGAATTTGACCATCTCACCATACCAGAACCAGATGAGAGTTTTGATGAAAGATGGAATGAGTTGGATGCAAGAATCAATGTGACAGAGAAGAATGCAGAAGAACATTGTTTTTACATTGAGGAAACTCTGCGTGGTACTATCAATGGTGAAGTGGATGATCTGAAGCAACTTTTGGATCAGAAAATTCAGTCTCTGGAGGACCGTCTGGGTAGCAGTCTCCTAGACATTGCTAATGGCACCGATGTAAAATTTATCAATCTAGAATCAGTGCTGCCAGGATCTAGCAATGGTCAATTAACTACTGAACTTAATCATCTGAAGAATAAAATCCAAGACGTGGAGAATCTTTGTCTGCAGAATCTCCAGTTAGGGTCTCATGAAGAAGAAAGTACTCATCCCAATAAGCATGAAGATCAGAAGATGGATACCTCTGCACTTCTAAAAGCTCTGAATGATACAATGCATAGGAAGTTCAAGGAAACTGAACTTAATATTCAGAAAGTGCAACAAGATTTGAGTTTGCTCTTTTCTCATCTAAATGACACTGACAAAGATGTGAAAAACCTTGAGGGTGGGTTGAGCAACTGCCAAGAACAACTTGCGGATGCCATTTCTACATGCAGGCAGGCAGAAGATAGTGTTTCCAGGAAGTTGGATGAGCTGGATGGGACCCCTGAGGAACCCACCTCCTCCCAGGCCCCAGCGGGTAATTGCTGCAGTCATCTGGAGGTGAGGCTACAGGGGCTACAAAAGCAAATCCTTTCTGACCTGGACATCTGTAAGGAAAGCACTCAGGGAGTCCAGAGGGAAGTCATGGTTGTTGGAGGAAGAGTGTCTAATGTTGAAAAAGCATGCGCCAAGCTGGACTCCATCTCTGGGAGTCTACACAGGATCAAGGAAGGGTTGAACAAGCATGTCAACAACCTGTGGAACTGTGTCAGTCAGATGAATGGCACGATTGTAGCCCATTCCAAAGACATTTCTGGCCTCAAGAATTCTGTCCAGCAGATCTATGGTCGTGTCTTCCAAATTACCACAGACCTTCAGGATCTGGTGGAAGGTCAGCCAGCAGGATGTAAGTCAACAGATCCAATTTCATTTTTTTATCTTATTTCTTGTAGTTGAGAAATGTTGTGTTGCTAGAATTCAGACAACTAGAGTATCAGTCTGGAGAGTTTATATTTGAAATCAGATCAAACTGTAAGTATAAACATTTGAATTTGATTATTCCTTCTTTTAGCTATACATTTTAACTCTTGTAATCTTATCTTTCACTAGCTCAAAATTTTTTTCCCAGGAGATATCAAATTCCAACTAAAGAGAATGTGAAGATTGGTTGAGGTTTTGCCAAAGATCTTTGGTTTGTTTTAACTACTTCAAGTTTACTGAAGTGTATTTGATTATGCATGTATCTATGTGTGTTTATATATCAGGAAGTCATAAGAAGATTGCACTGAATAGGATTTAGGACTAGATGATCTTTGAATTCCCTTCTTTTTTTATAATTAAGTGCCATGCCATATGTGCTCGATGCCAGCAATGCAAAAGCAGAAGCTAAATAGTCCTTGTCCTCAAGGAACTAACATTCTGATGAGGGAGACAGAAAGTACATATATTAACATATACAAAACACAGGAAGGGTATCCTTGCAAGGGCAGGCACTAGCATTTGGTCTCTTATAGAAGGTGGTGTTTGAGCTGGGCTTTGTAAAAAATCAGGGATTCCAAGAGAAGGAAATGAGGAATTGCTGGGGCATGGAGATGGGAGATCTGACTGTTAGATGTGAACAACAGCAAGAAGGCAACTTTGGGTAGACCCCAGAATAAGGATTTATGAGTAACTTCTGAAAAGTTTTTTTTTTTTAAAGAAATTTTTGGTGTAATTTGTTTTTATTTCACCTAAAAATGTATTCCCCATCTTCTTGAGAAGATCCATCTCTTATAATAGGAAATAAAAGGAGAAAATACAAACTGTTCAGCAAAAGTAGCCAAGGTGTTAAAAAAAAGTCTAATATCTCTAGAGTTCCACACCCATAACGCCTGCCCCACCCAAGCACCCCTTTGCAAAGAAAGGAGGAAACTTTCCCTTATCTCTTCTCTTAAGTCTTCTTAGCATTCACTTTAAATAATTTCTTTGTTGCTTTTTATGTTTACATTATTAGAGTCAGGGTTCTGCTTACTTCATTTTGTTCGACTTTATATAAGTATTCCCATGACTCTCTACAGTCATCATATCTTACTGCACAGTAACTTATTCTGCCAATCCCCAATCAATGGACATCTTTGTTTCTAACACTTTTATATTGAAAAAAAAAAAAAGTGGCTACAAATATTTTTGTGGCATGCGTAACCTTTCTTTTTATTACTGACCTCCCTGGAGTAAATCACTCTTAGGAAGGAAAATAAAAAGCTGGAAAGTGTCCATAGAAAGGCAATCAGGAGACAGCTAGATCATGCAATGAGGAGAGCATTGGACAGAAAGTCAAGAAAACCTGAGTTCAAATGTTACTTCTGCCATTTACTAGGTGTGTTACCTTGGCAGGGTCCTTAACCTTTCTCTGCCTCAATTTCCTCATCTATAAAATAGGGGTAAAAATAGCATAAAATAGTACTGCCTCAGGAGTCACTGATCTGGATCCAAATCTTTCCTCTCACTCTTACTACCCATGTGAAACAAATTACTTAAACTTCTCTGGGTCTTATTTCCCTGACTTACAAAACTAAAGAATTGTTTTAGATCATCTCTGGGAGCCTTTCTAGCTCTAATTCTTTGATGCTATGTTGTTGCTTGTTCAATCATTTTTCAGTTATCAGACTCTCCATAACCCCATTTAGTTTTCTTGACCAAGACACTGAAGTGGTTTGCTATTTCCTTCTTCAGCTCATTTTGCCCATGAGAAACAGACCAACAGGGTTAAGTGACTTGTCCAGAGTCACATAGCTAGAAATTGTCTGAAGCTGGATTTGAACTCAGGAAGATGAGTCTGCTTAACTCCAAGCCTAGTGCTTTTATAACAAACCACTTTTTATTTAAGGGAATTTTAGAAGTAATTCATTGCTGATAGTTTTATGTGGATGACTTCATTGTTTGGATGAAGGTAGATGGAAGGAAGATGATGTAGAATGTTAAGTGATATTAGAGTTAGAAGCCTTTTTATGGAGGGACAAAAGGGAACAGTAGTCATACTCTGTGAATTCTGCCAGCAATAATGAATTTCCTGGCCATTAGTATATCTTTTTTTGTTAGCTACCTAATTTTATTTTTTAAAATATTTTTTAAACTTTTAAAAATTTATTTTATTTTAAAAAAAGAATAAGAAAAAAGAAAAATAGAAAAGGAATACAGAACAAAATAAAACAAAAGAGAACATTGACATGTGCCCAGCAGAACATCAGGGAGGATTCAAAATAGATAACAAACTATCACTTCAAGAAAGTGTATATACATATATTAATAGCAGAAATTATATTCATGAGTATCCATCTTTACTTTCTGGTAAATTTTTCTTTTGTTCTCTGCTACATACCTTTTTTACTTTATTCTTTTTCCCCCTTTCATTTCTCTCTGGCCCCCAAGTAGATATATTTATTTGTACATATGTAGATATATACATACACATACACACATATCCCCACCACTCCCCTATATACACAAACACATATCTTTCCTGCTGACTCTTTAATTCTGCTCCTAACTTGCTCCTTACTTAACCTCCCCTCACCCATAGATCCTCCCTTGTCCTTTTCCCCCCACTCTTTGCTTCTCTGTCTGCCCATCTTTCCCCCCTTATAGATGTTGGAGGGTGAAATACTCTTCTTGGTTTATATGTAGCATTAGTAT
Organism: Sminthopsis crassicaudata; assembly: GCF_048593235.1. Taxonomy (NCBI): domain Eukaryota; kingdom Metazoa; phylum Chordata; class Mammalia; order Dasyuromorphia; family Dasyuridae; genus Sminthopsis; species Sminthopsis crassicaudata. Next base: position 229,530,623 of record NC_133617.1, on the reverse strand, counting down.
ATCTTAACATATCTGTGTACCAGAGTTGTATTCCAGAGCAAAGTAGCATACTATAGCATTTGCTTAAAATTTACAGATACCTTGCACATGTTGCAAAGAGCTGTGACCCTTCTGTGAAATGTGGCATATGCTTCATCCCAATTTTTCTTCATATTTTCTCCTTTTCCTTTTTGCTTTATTTCTGGTGTCTCTGTGCAATTTTGACTTTTTCCCTGTCCCCAGTAATAATTCAGCTTAACTCAATAAACATTTTATTTAACAGTTACTGAGCTGTGGTATAAAAGAAAAACAAAAAACACCATTCAAGGAAGTTTTGCTCTACTTTAGGAAACCACATGTGGACAAATTAGTAAATGCAAGGTAATTCGAAGAAGGGGATGTCAACAATAACTGAGAATATTAGGGAAGGTTTTCCAGAAGAGCTGGCATCTGAGTTGAACTTCAAAGATTGATAAAGATTCTTTTTTAAAAAATTTTATAATTATAAATTTTTTTGACAGTATATATGCATGAGTAATTTTTTTAATAGCATTATCCCTTGTATTCATTTTTCCAAATTATCCCCTCCCTCCCTCCACTCCCTCCCCTAGATAACAGGCAATCCCATACATGTTAAATGTGTTACAGTATAACCTAGATATAATATACGTGTGTAAATCCCATTTTCTTGTTGCACGTTAAGTATTGGATTCTGAAGGTGTAAGTAACCTGGGTAGAAAGACAGTAGTGCTAACAATGATAAAGATTCTTACAGGCAGAAATGAGGAAGTCGTGTAAAGCAGTAAGAGGTAGGTACATAAGGTGCATGTGGATAGGCCATGGAATCTGACATTTGGGGAAAAACTAATAGTCCAATTTCACTGGAATGTGGAGTGCATGAAAGGCAGCAAAAGTAAATGAGGCTAGAAAGGGAGGATAGAACCAAAATGTGGAGGACTTTAAATCCAGGATGAGGCATTTATGTTTATTCTAGAAACAATAGGCAACCACTGAAGTTTTTGGTTAGGGCTTTAGCAAGATTCTTTTGGAAATTGTGTGGAGAATAAATTGGAGAGATGAGAATCTCAAATTTGGGAGATTAGTAATCCAGGTAAAAGGTGATGAGTCATGTGGAAGAAAGGGGGACAGATGTGAGAGATGTGGAGATTTAATCAGCAAAACTTGACAAATAATTAGATATGTGGACACACTGGACACACTGAGAGTCAAGAATGACTCTAAGGTTATGAATGAACTTAGGAGACTGGGAAGATGGTGAACCCATCCACAGACATAAAGAAGTTAGGAGAAAGGGTAGGTTTTTGGAGAAAAGAAAATTAATTCTGCTTTAGTTTTAGGGAGTTAAAGGTAACAACTTTCCTTGCCTAATTCCACTCCAAGGTATTGAAAGAAGGTGACAGGAAAACTTGTATTTCAGGGACATAGGGTTAAAAGTGTAATAATTCATAATCAGAGAGGCACTGGATCATGGAAACTAGAGGAGTAGAATCCCATTTATTTATCCCAAGCCACTCTGTGGCTATTTTCTCTGGAATTTCTAGGAAAGGGGCTGGCAGTATGCTTGGAGAATTCAGTGTGCTTTGGATGTAACAGTGAGTTACATTGTGCCAGTTTATTAGCAGTTGTCTGAGAATAAACCAGGTAGCTTGGGAAACTACGTAAATTCTTTTAGGACATCCTTACAGAGTAATGTTCTAATTTAGGGGTTTTAAAGAATTACTGCAACCCACAGGGAGATTGTGACTCATTGGGTCTAAGTGGCATGTATGAGGAAATGAAGGGAGTTGGCAGATTTGAGAACACAACAAACAAAACAAAACCCCACAAAATAGAACCACATTCATTCCAGTACAGTGTGTTGGAGGAAGCAATTATTGCCCTCCCCCTTTTTTAGATGAAGAACCTGAGTAACAAATCAAGCATATACCAAAAATTATATAGCAATCAGAACTCAATTGTTATGTTCTGAGTGCCTATAATATGTAAAATGCTGGTTAGAAATTGTAGGGATGAATAATAATCTGCCTTTCTGTTCAAGGCACTTAGTACAGATATATATGGTAAGACATAAATGAAATTACATAGTAATAGAAAGAACTATGTGATACATATCAAGTTAGTCCTAGAGATGATAAATTGTATGGGATTTGTAATGAAGGAGAGAGATCTATGGCCTGAAGTGAAATAAGGCAGGTCTTATTGAAGAGTAAGTAGAGTTTGGAAATTTGAGAACAGGAGAACACTCCAGGGTAAAAGTAATAAGGCGGAAATGGTGTGAGCACTGGTGAATAGGTAATAGGGTGCAAGGAATCTATCTGATAACTGTGGAGAGATTCCTAAAATTGGGATTCAAATTGGTGTTTTAACTTAATTCATTATTATTATTTTTTTTTTTGAGAGGCATTTGGGGTTAAGTGACCGCCTAGTCACCAGCTAGTAAGTATTAAGTGTCTGGGGCTGGATTTGAACTCAGGTCCGCCCTTTTCCAGGTCTGTTGCCCTATCCACCGTGCCATCTGGCTGCCCCAATCCATTATTCTGTGTTATTAGATTCTCCTATCTCTTCCAAATTCATCCATTGATTATCATGATTAGAAAATAGGGCCTAAGTCCCAGTACCTAAAGGTTTATGGAAGCCCTACCTTCCCTAAACAATACAAGAAGTTTTGATATGTATGTATACACAGTGATGTTTCCATATATGATACCGCCATCATTTTCTGCTTCCATTTTCATTACATTGCTTGATTAAAGATTACTTGCTACTCTGTTCTATTAAGTAAATAACCTGATTTCATCTGAAAATGTCACAAAGGTAATATGCCTAATTTTTTTCTCAAATGGCTAATTTAGGGCAGCATCATAATGCAAAATGTGGCCTAATCAGATAGCTAATTTGCTATTGAAGTTGGGCAAAGACAGAAGAGTCTGACGCCAATAATAAGCAGGTTTTGGCTCTAGATTTTACACTGACTCAGTTTGGAGCCAGGGAGATTTAAGGATTAGTTCCAAGAAAGTACAATAGAACTGGTAAGAATTTTTTTAAACACAAAAACTAAACAAACTGAAAAATAAAAATTTAGTAAAACCCTGCACATTTTGAAACCAGTCACCCCCAACATCTGACTTCTTTGGTGTGCCAGAGCAGGAGGGATGGACTCACAGCTGCATCCCCCAGTCCCGTTTTGGAAATCAGGACTGAATGTTCTAGGAAGTTCAGTGACATAAATTATGTTTAAGTCTAAGTCTGTGTGCACTAAATGTTAACTTTTCAGAAATAGGTAGACAGGACATTCTCCAGTGTACTTTAGTTTTAACTTTTTAGAAATGGATGAACAGAAGAGACAGAGGTGCATCATCAATTTTTTCTTATCATTGTCATAGGTGAATTTATATTGCAGTCTATACTAGGTTGGCTATCATTTATATTCTCTGTCCTCTTCCTTCTCTTCCTCCTCCTTCTCTTCCTCTTCCTCTTCCTCCTCTTCTTTTCCCTGAGGCAGTTGGGGTTAAGTGACTTGCCCAGGGTCACCCAGCCAGGAAGTGTTAAGAGTCTGAGGTCAGATTTGAACTCAGGTCCTCCTGAATTCAGGGCTGGTGCCCTGTCCACTGAACCACCTAGCTGCCCCTCATTCTCTGTATTTTAAAAGACAGACAATCTGTAATATGATGCCAAATATGCTTCCTGAAGTAATCACCTCTTTAGAATTGTACCAGCTTATATTTTTGCACTTCAGGGAAGGGGGAAGACAACTTGTCATTGCCAAAAGCATTAGCTGGACCTCCAGTTTGCTTAAACTAAGAATTCCAATGGATAAATATTTTTCTTCACCATTGCCCCAACAAGGGGATAGATAATTCAGATTGTCTGCTCATAACAATCCTTCCCAAGGGAAGTTTTCCCTACTTCCATGTCAGCATTTGAGGCCGTTAACCCTTCTGTTCTCTTTTCTCTTTTATTAATGAGCTGTCACATAGGGCTGCAGGAATTGTGTGTCACAAAGCTGGCTGCACTAGGGGAAATCACTCTTTCCCATCTGGCAGTCTTCTTTAACTCATCATCTGCTCATTTATTTCCAGGAGCTATGGTTTGCTTCCCTTGATCCTGCTTTGACTAATGATGTTTGTCTTGCTGTAGTCATTGAACATGCTGGTACAGAACATATCAGAGGAAACATGTTATGTAACTGTTGGGACGATCCACTGTTAGATATTGTGAAATCTCAGCAAAACCAAGCCTAGAATTTTGCACATTGATTCTCTGAAAGGTTTTTCATAACAATTTCTTAGCAAAAACTTTAATCCTATTTCAGCATCCTAGACTCAGATATTTTTGGCCACAAATAGGTCTAGATTGTCAGAGACCATAAATCTATTAGAAAGGATACCACAAGGCTATGAGATGCTTGCTGAACAGATACAGAGCTCACTGATTACCCACAAGTTCTCAGTCACTTCAACAGACATTGTACTTCAATTTTGGACTTCCTTGCAGGCAAGGAAGTTCCCCAAGAGCCCTTGCAGAAAGCACAGTGTATGTCTACTAGAGAGAGAATAAACAACTTAGCATATTAATTTAAGTTGAGCTAGTTCATTACAGAGAGTACCAGACATAAACTTCCTGAGGATAGTAATAATATCACTTCTAAAGTTCTTATGTTCCCAGGATCCAGTACTTGTGCCCAGAATATAACTAATATCTAGCAAGTTAAATTGAAGGCATCCATTCTCAGCACACCAGTTTCATGGATTTTTTTTCCTTAAAGGGCTGGTTCTATGTAAATTATTTATTCTTGTTAAGTATTTAGGCTTTTAATAAGTAGTGGCAGTATTAGCATATTAGGTTTTCTCTATTATACATCACTTACCCTTATATCAATCATCTGAGAGTGCTGGTGTTCAACCAGCCCCTTTGTCCCCCCCCCCCCCAAACAACCACCTTCTGTCATACTGACTTGTATGTTTAGTACACAGTTAAAATAAATTAATCTAATAGCCAAAAAAAGAAAAGGTAGATGATCGGTGCCATTTTGTTGGGATTGGAATATTGCTGGACTCGATGTTGATGTTATTTACCATTCCCTTGTGCTTTATAAACACTGGAGAATAGCACTTGATTTTTCTGAAGAATTGAACTCAGTTCACATAATCACAATTATAACTTATGTTAGGGTTATGTATTCAATTCAGTGGCAGGCAAACTCTGGCAGGACCCACCAAATGGAAACGCTTCAAGGGAGATAACCTTTTCTCCACTTCCACTGCAACCTCCTGTGCTATAGTTAAATCCATCAGTACCTTAGTTTGGACTAATACCATAGACTATTCATTGGTCTCCCTACTTCAAACCTCTTCTCTCTCTAATCTATCCTCCACACAGCTGCCAAAAAGTTCAGGTCTGACCATGTTATTGCCAGTTCAGTAAACTCCAGCAGCTCCCTCTTACCTGTAGGCTGAAATACAGCCCCTCTGATGGACAGCTAGAGCCCTTATAATCTAGCTTCAACTTAACCTTTCTGGGCCTTTTATTATGCCCAGCCAAATTCTTTATTCAGATTCTATGTGCCTTTGAGTAGATTTCTCCTCATTCCTGGAAAGCACTTCCTCCTCACCTCCAACATGAGGCCTAGTCCCTCAGCTGGTAGTACTTTCTCCCCCACCTAATACCATGCATTTCTCTTATACATATTGTTTATATTTATATGTGTGCATATTGTTGATCCTGCAAAAAGGTGATTGGGGATAGTTTAATTTTTGCTTTTGTGTCTCCTATTGTGCCTAGCCCAGTGCCTTAAAAAAAGGGCTTAAGAAATATTTGTTGATTGGTTGATTTATATGTTAGATTCAAAAGATGATTGTTAACTTGGAAGGGGGATAAATCAAAGAAGATTTTATGGAGAATATGGTATTTCGTTTGGTCCTAATGGGATGGCTATAATTTCAGCAGGTAGAGATGAAGTGAGAGAGTATCCCAGACTCACACAAGAATGGTATGAGCAAAATATGGAGAAAAAAATTTAATCTGGTAATGAATTGGAGCAAAGAGATTCTGGAAGGTAGAAGATATCATAATAGGCCAGGCAAAAAGGATTTAAATAGAATGACAGTAGGGATAGAAATTAATTTTCTGCGGGGAGATCCAGCTGGAGGGAGATATTCAGCCAGCAGCTGAAAATATTGAGTTTGGTGCCTAGAAAAGATGCCAGAAATGAGACATTGATTTAGAAGTCATCTACATGGAGGGGGTAATTGAAGCCATGGAATGGCTGGAGAGAGTAAAAGGAGAAAATGATAGGATTGGAGGACGCAGAAGGGTGGGATGGTGAGGAGATACGCTATTTATTTTTAAAATAATTGTATTTTCTCCCCAATTACATATAAAAACAATTTTTAACGTTCATTTTTAAAAAAAGTTTTAAATTCTACTTTTCTTCCCTCTCTTTTTCATTCTCTATGACAGAGTAAGCAATCTGATATGTTACATATCAGTTTTACATGCAAAACTGTAAACATTTCCATATTAGTCATTTTGTGCAAGAAAACTTGAATAAAAAAAGAAAGTGAAAAAATAGTATGCTTCAGTCTGTATTCAGGCAACATCAGTTCTTTCTCTTAAAATGGACATTTTTATCATGAGTCCTTTGGGATTGTCTTGGATTATTGTATTGCTGAGAATAGCTAAGTCATTCACAGCTGTTCTTTGTACGAGATCACTGTTAATGTGCACAATGTTCTCCTGCTTCTCCTTACTTCATTTTGCATTAATTCATGTAAGTCTTTCCAGGTTTTTTTGAAATCATCCTGTTTGTCATTTCTTATAGTACAGTAATATTCCATTATAATCATACATCAGTGCTTGTTAGCCACTCCCCAATTTTCAATTCTTAGACACTCCAAAAAGAGCTCTTATAAGTATTTTTGTACAAATAAGTTCTTTTACTCTTTTTTTGGATCTCTTTGGAATATGGATCTAGTAGTGGTATTGCTGGATCAAAGATCTAGCTGGATCTTTGGATCTTAGGAAACTGAATGCCCAGGGTTTTTTGTTTTTTGTTTTTGTTTTTTGCTATTTGGATATAGTTCCAAACTGCTCTCCAAAATGGTTGAATTAGTTCACACATCTCCACCAGCAATACATTAGTGTCCCAGTTTTCTCACACACCCTTTAACATTTATCATTTTTCTTTTTTGTTATATTAGCCAATTGGATAGAAAACAAAAGATGAAAAAGGACAAAAGAATAATTGCCAGATAGATAGAAGAAATAGGAAAATGCAGTATTACTGAAGCCAAGGAAAAAGAGTTTTCTAGAAGAAAGGAATGGTCAGCACTGTTCCATATAACACAAGAAAGTTGAAGAGGATGAGGACTGAAAAAAGCCTACAAGTTTTATAATTAGGATTTTATCATTATAATTTGAGAGCTATTTAAGTAGAGTGATAAGGACAAACATAAAACAAGGGATTAAGAAATTTATGTTGAGGAAGTGCAAGCAACTGTAGACTAATATTTCAAGCTGTTTGATGTTCAGAGAACAGGATGGGATGATAGCTCAAGTAAACTTTTTTTTTTTTTTTCCATAGTAAGTCAATGAGATTCTTGCAGTAGAAGAAGGGAAGAGCCAGTTGAAAGCAACAGATTGAAAAGAAAAAGGAGATAAATGCTAAAAATTCTGAAAGAGAGTGTTGGGGATATTATCAAGGCTTCATGTTTAGGTAGAAGATATTTTGAAAAAGAATAAAACCTCATATAAAGGTTGAATCTTCACACTCAGGATTATAAAGTGCTAACAAACAAGTGACTGAGACCTTTCATTGTACCCTTTAGAACAGAGTTGTGATATTGAAGGGAATAGCTATCAATGAGAGAAGAACAGGTACGTGGAAATATGATCACCTGATAATTAAAGTCCAATCTTGTAAGCCTAGTATTTAATCTTCTGAACCCTTGTTTTTCTAGGTTTCCAAGCCAAGCAGAACTATTCATTACCCCCTGAACACAGTCTAGTTTTTTGCCTCTATTCCTTTGCTCTGTGAGTCTTGAATCCTTTCTTCACCTCATATCCTCTTGCTGAAATCCTTCCCATCTTGTAAGGCACAACTTTTATGCTGCCTCCTACAAGGGACCCTTCTTAATGTATCTTCCACCACCCAGTTAGTGATCTTTGACCCTTTACAATTTACTTTTAATTTTTGATTTGTGTAGAATGTGTGTATCTGTGTGTGTGTGTGTTGCATTTTCCTGTTAGATTGTGAGCTTTCTGAGAGCAGGAGCATGTTTTACTTAATTTTGGGGAAGGAATAATTGGATTATTACCTGACATAGTAAATGCAATGATGATAAATTTGTAGATTTGAAAAGGAAGGAACAAAGTTGGATTAGAATAGAAAGGGATAGAAATATGACTCAGTGGACTTTAAAAACAAATTAGGTTGAAAAAACATACAAACTCAGGCCTCTCAAGTCAGAATTTGATGGTACTTGTCCAGAGATTCTAATTAAATAAGATGTATATGATGGACTCTGCAGATCTATGTATCTATGACCATTCACTTGGCATCAAGGCCAGAGCTAGTTATTTTTACCAGTCCAGTGACCATTCAGGGAACATCTTTTTGGAGTTCAGTTTCAAGATGGTATTCAAGGGAGGAAAGGGTGGCTTCTTCCTGACCTTATATCTATAATGAATCTAAGAAAAAATGAATCAGGAGACTTCCCATTTGAAATTTCCTCATTTAGGAATATGCGGGCATAATTACATTGAAAGTAGCATGGAAAAAAGGAATGGTCCCATGAGTTCTGGCCCTTTTTAATTTAAAAAAGTTTTGCATTTTATTGTAACACATTAGACACATATCAACAAACATCAAAATAAACATTCCACAAAAAACAAAAACAAAAACAAAAATGTTCCCAAGCAGTTAAGCAAGAACCATCCTTTAAAAGAATGGTTATGGCTGATAGTACATATTATTTTCCATGTGTGTATTATAGATTATTAACTGTAAGTAAGGATTTCTGCTTTAATTTTAATTAGATATCAGTACAGTCCATCATATTTAGCCTGAGTTTTACTGAAACACAGCCTTGACTTGACTCCATTTGTACAGTTGTATCCATTGTGCATATTATTTCATCAGACTTCTGACTTTTTTGCTTTGCATTACTTCATACAAGTCTTCCCATATTTTTTCTGTTTTTCTAATTGCTAATGAACTCATCCTTAAAAAGGGAGAAGGTGGGAATAATGTGACACCATAAAGCAAGCAAAGTTCCTAGAGAGCTTACCATTAATGAAGGGAAAGATGGCAGGCCAATTTCCTCTAGCAGAACTCACGTTAATTAAGTGGGAGATGCCATTTCATGGTCTTTGTCCCTCAGTGATCTGGAGTTTGCTGTTAAAGCAACAATAAGCTCTCCAGTTGGACAATTAAAATGCTATGGAGTTCTCCAGTGAGTGTTCATGCAGATGGCCTGGGGCTAAGTTTGGAGTGACCCCTGATGAGTCTGGTTCCTCACTTGTAACTGCTGTCAAATAGCTGCTACTTTTAAGAGAAAAAATTATAAGAAGCTGGAGGGATCCAACATTTGTTTATGTGATTTAAGTCTGGCATACTTAGGAAGATAACATATTAATAAACTCTAGGATTCCAAGCCAGCCATATGCACTAGAAAAGCTCATACCCTAAGGGAGAACAAGCCAACCTTCCAAAATTCAAACAGCAGGCCAGGAATCCCTGAAGTAAAGGTGGGAATATTTCCTCTGTAGTCATACTACATTAGTTCAGAACCTCAACTTCCAGGACTCTATTAAACCTAGTCACCCCAGAAAAGTGTAATGATAGGTCATTTGTACTTAACATTTTATAGCATAGATGATGCTACTGTAAGAACAGTTTGACAGTAAATAGGACAGTGTGGTTAGTTCCTTATTATTGAAGTCTAATTTTAAATATGTTGCTCCCACAGTAAACAAAGATTGTTGTCCCGAAAGTGTGTGGGGGGGGAAATAAGGGAGGCAAATTGAGTCTTTGATCATGGGTTCCTCATATCTTTTAGAGATCTTGTTGTGCTGATCTTGTTCTCTTCCCAATCTGATACGCATCCTCAGACCTATAGAAGTCTGAGCTGAAGGCAGCCATAGTATTGCCTTAAGGCAAGCAATGGTTCTATATGAAGCCCATTTGTGGATGCCACGTTTTAGAAGAGTGACAAGCTGGAGTTCCTTCTAAAAAGGATGCCCCCAGAGTTTGAGGGTCCTTAAAATTGATCTCTATAAGAATCATGTAAATTCACTGGAAAGTTTAGTCTGAAGGGAAAACTCCAAGGGTATGGCTGGATAACTGTCTGCAAATATTTGAAGGAAAAAATGGATTTAATGGATTTAAACTTTTTCTAGAATCAATAGATTGAAGTTATAGGGAGGCAGATTTTGGCTCAACATAAGGAAAATAATTAGAACTGCCTAAAAAGAAAATGAGTTATCTTGGGAAGTAATGACAACTGTTTCAGCAGAAAGTCTAATCGTGATTGTCTAGAGGTGATTCATATTTTAGGTAGGGGTTGTTGTAGGTAATCTCCCTGAGGTCCCATCCAGTTTCAGGAAATGTTTCTATGTTCCTTTGGCTCCTGTCATATTATCAGGGTTCTGACTCAGAGTTAGTTTTCCAATATTCCTTTTTTCCATTTTAGGCTATCATCAATCTCCTTTCATTTAAAGTTTCAGAGGGTCATTGTAAACACCAAGTGAGGCAATGCACATGAAAATCCTTTGAAAGCTGGAAAGCTGAGTTCAAATATAAGGCTTTTTTCCATTTTTATTTTTTATTGTTTGGTAAATCTCTCAAAGGGATTAAAAATCTGGATCTTATGGGAATACTTAGTGAGAAAAGTGGCTCTATTGCTCTCAAATAGTGTTGTTTGTACAGCAAAGATTTGGTAAATCTCTGCATTAAATCAAGCATTAAATAAAATGGAGATATATTTTTAATACTCCAACTAGAAAATTTCTGGCCACAGAACAGACATACTTTAGTAGTGCCTCCCAAAGAGCTGGGTCTGGGCAAATTCGACCCCAGGGAATGTCTGTCACAGATTCTCTACTTAGCTATCCATTGGAAAATAGCTATGGGAAGTCAACGTCTTAGGGATGGGGCCAGGATAGAAGCATCTAAGGAGCTGTGTTTATCTCAGAGAAGATATGGTCAGTATAGTACACTGATTTCTAGAACTGAATCGATAGCTAAGAAAAGGAGAAAAGATTCATCATTTATAAAGAAAGAATGATTGATTTGTTTGATCAAAATTCCCCTAACTTTTTTTTTGTCTCTCATTTGCCATTCTTAATATCTCTCTTTTAGTGTTTTTGAAGAAGGAAATGATAAATCAATCCAGTACCTTTGCCACGAAAACCTCAGATAATTTCATAAAGAGTAGGATTTGACTGAAATAATTGATCAACAACAGTCTGTAATGGGTTCCTAAAGAGTAGAATATGACTGAAATGATCGATCAACAACAATCTATAATTAAGTATACCATGTTATTAGGAGAAGGCATATACCAAATGCTGAACCCTTAGCCAAAGAGTGGGGACCAGATTTGGGGAGCAGAGTGTTTTAGACTGATAGGCAGTTTTGTATTATATTAGAGAGATCACAGCTGTCTCTGTTTCTGTGGCAGGATATTATTATAGTGTTGGGAGAAGGCAGCTTTTTACTTTTTAGAAACAAATAAGATATTCATTTGTTTAAAGGCTATACTGTTTCTATTGTCCATATAAAGAGAACTATAGTTAAACTTTGTTGATTGACATTCCTGACTCTATCTCTTTCTGCCTCTCCTGATGCTTAGCGGAAGCCCCATCAGAAATACCACAGTTAATTCCACAACAACCAGGAAGCTCTGCTGACCCATCACAAGTGGAAGTTCCTGGAGAGTCATCACATCCAAAAACACCTCCAGAATCAAAAGGCCCCCTCCCTCCCAAGACTCCTGGGAAACCCTTCCAGCCAGGAATACCTCAGCAGCCTTCACAATCAAAGACTCCTCCACAGCCATCGCCCCCTGAACAGATACCATCCCATTCAGAGTTACCTGGGTGGACAGGTTTGCCTTTCCTACCGGGATCTACAGGAGTCATCATGGAGACTGGGGAAGCTGGGCCTCCTGGGAAAATGGTGATGTCAGGAAGAGGCTTGCCCAATGGTGTCGATGGCCAGGACAGTCGGTGGCCCATCCCAAGCTCTGAAGGATATGCTGGAGCCCCAGGTGAGTCATGAATTAGGTCTTAGTTCTATATGATTCATAAGAGGGACTCTAACCTTTGTGTCCTGGAGCCCCCTACCAGTTTGGTAAAGCCTTGGGATCCCTGCTCACACTCATATTTTTAAATGCTTAAAATAAAATACATTGGACTACAAAGGAAATCAACCTAGGTGAAGAACCCCTAGTTTAGAGCTTTTGATTCATAGAATATTAGTAGAAAGGGAACTGAGATCACTTGGTGCAGTCTTCTCATTTGATAAACAAGGAAAATAAAGGCCTGAGAGTGAAAGTCTTAAGTTATCAATAGCCAAGTAATGGAGGTGGGATAAACTCTAGGTCCTCAGTCTCTTGATGTAAATGGAAAATTCATTCTGTTGGTTCCCAAAGGTACCAGTGAGAAAACAGTGCTAGAACATTATTGGAGAAACAGTTCTAAGGAAACATTCTTCCAGGGTGTCAATAGCCTTCCTAGGGAAAAGGAGACACATTCTTACCATTTTCTACATTAGCATGTGAGGGAACACTGATTAATTCAAGTATAGAAAAACTTAGGAACTCTCAGAATGGAGAGCCATATTCCCAAATGAAGTCATACAGATTTGGGAATGACTAAAGCAACTCAAGAGAAATTCATCTAGTCCATCAAACATCCAATCTACCTAATAGCCTGCCTCTTAAAAGTCTTAGCTCTATTCTTTAAGTCTTTTTTTTTAAACTTATGAATTCTATTTAAAATAATGTCATTTTTTGTTTTAATTCCATAGTAATATCTTGCCAAACAGATAAAATGTATCATATGGTGATTTTTATTATAAAAGTGGATTTATAAGAAGAAAAAATGAGTATTTATTAACATAACAATAATTTTTTATTTTTATATCACCAACAATCTCCTCTATATCATTTTCCCCTCCTGGAGAGTTACCCCTTATAATAAAGAAATTTAAAAAAAAATAAGAAAAAAGAAATGTTAGCAAAATGCATTAATACGTTTGAGGAGAAAAGACTTTATATGCTTTATTATGAAATGTTCTTTATCTTTAGATCCTGTCTTCTAAAAAAACAACTGTCCTCTTTTCTTTTCATATCTCCTCATAAGGGCCAAGGTTGGGCTTTAGATAATTTTATTCTGCTTCTATTACTTTGTTGTATAGTAGGTAAAGTACTAGGCTTTTTGGGAGACCTGAGTTCAAGTCCAGCCTCAAACACTCACCAGATCCTGGGAAAGTCTTTAGCTTTCTGTTTGCCTCAGTTTTCTCAGCTGAGGAGATAACTGAAAAGGATAAAATAACAGTTACTGTGTGCATTATTTTCTTGGCTTGGCCCACTTCTCTCTGTATGTTTAGATAAATTTTTCCATGTTGCCTTGTATTTATCATATTTGTCAATTCTTACGGCACAATAATATTCCATTACATTTACGTGCCACAAATGTTTGTCCATTCTCCAATTGTTTTGATTTCTTTGTGACCACAAAAAGTGCTGCTACAAATATTTTGGTATATAAAGGAGCCTTGTTCTCTGTAGTTCCCTGATGAACTCTGGCTGCTAACTCTGAAAGCCCAAGAAGTTGATGGGAATGCTGGGTGAAATTCAGTTCCTGGGACTGAGAGAAGTAGTTTTTCTGTTAACATGCATGTTTATAGTTAATCATAAAGATCAAAAATAGTGTTTCTATTAGTGATATAGTAGTCCAGTCATATTGGCTAGTTATATATTAGCATTTTAGTAACACTTGACAATTTTATTTTGCAGGATACCCTAAACCACCATCTCCTGTGGATTCACAAGGTAATAATGGGTGGCAGAGAGACTTTCTATGTTCTCCCATTAGACCCACACAGCAATCCCATTGTCTGGGGGCACAGTCCATCTCTGGTCAGTCTGAGTAGATAAAAGGAGTCTGTTGCAGGTGGTGGTCAAATTTTGCTTCCCAACATTAATTCCTAACATAAAGAACTTTGCTTCATCAATCTTTCTGGCTTGTTTACATCCCAGTGCCCATGAGTGCATGGATTGCCGCAAAGCTGTCATCTTAGGACTTTATGGGTCTCAGACTGACTCACGTTTTCCAATTGGATCTGTGCAGAGCTGGCGTCCCAGAATCCTCCTGCCCAGATTCCTCAGCTCCCAAATTCTTGCCTTCAAAGGACATTAGTCCGATGAGCCTCTTTGTCATGATTGCTCTTCAAGTTAGAAAGAAAAAGTGGTGTTGCCCCCTAGAAACTTGCAGAATAGCTCTGCATGCAAGACCATTGTGGCGATGGGAGGTGAAGCCATGATATGCAAGTGAATTGGAGGGCTGTGCAAAGTCACCTGGCTCACCTTCCCCCTCCGGAGCCATCGGGGTCCAGTGGCCAGACATAGATCAGGAGACTGGAGATGGCCCTGGGTGCCAGGGAGACCTTGACCTTTTTAAGCTGGTAGGAAGGGGGTTGTGAGATCTAGGCCAATCTTCTTACTTTATAACCTGCAAAACCAGTGGGTCAGAGTGGGGAAAAACGATCCAGTTAGTGAACAGAGGAGCTCTTTCCACTTTATGGCCGCCCTTGACCCTTACTCTCCATTCTCCCACCCCACCCTCCAGTCATCCCCAAAGAGACAATGCTACAGCTTGGGAATGGGAAGGAACACCCCGGCCCAAGCCCTCGGACAACCACTTTCACTTCCTCTGTTTTAGGGATTCCTACCGCCTCCCTGGTGTCCTTTTCTGCCGGTCTGACTCAGAAACCTTTTCCAAGTGAGGCGGGTGTGGTCCTCTTCAACAAAGTACTTGTGAATGATGGAGAATTTTACGACCCTAACACGGGTAAGCTTTGCCGGGATGTGCAGGTGGGGTAATGAGGCAGGAGCCTTCTTCCACATGCTCTGTTTTATAGCCCTCCTGACCCCAAAGTGCTGGGGAACCCTCCCAATCCCACAATGTATCTGGGATATATTATGAGAGATCCTGTCTGGGAGGGATTGGCAGCTCTGTCAGGTGTGGAAGCCAAGAGCCCGAGAGGGGCAGGATTACATAGTTTGTATTCTTCCCAACATTGCTGTTTAAAAAAAAAAAATCTTTGCCCTAACTCATATGCAACAAAATATGGTGTGTTTTAGGGTCTGGAGACCAGTATGTAATAACATTTTCTTGTTATGAGATCAACATACAGCATCCACTAGTCAACAGCACTACTCTTGGCACTGCTCAGTACATGCTCCTCCCCCCTCAGTACATGCTCCTCCCCCAGCCCCTCATCCGGAGGAATCACCCGAGGTTTCCTTGTTTATCTGACACTCGGTAAGCTTGCAACACGTGCTTTGTACTGGACTGGAGCAGAGACACTCTGCTCAGCTTCCCTTCTGATTCTCTATGAGAAAAGGGAAAAAAAAACCATGGCAGGAAACCAAATTCTCTTCTTAACGGGAATGGGAACTGTGCGTGTTGTGTGCAAAACTTTGGACAAGAATCCTTCCAGTGGGGTGCTTGGGACACTCCCCTCATCCTTCTGGGTGTGCAGTGAAACAATGGGAGGGACGTGCCGGCTTCCTTTAGGTGGGAACAGCCTGATGCGAAGCCCTGTGGCCTCAGGCTCCCAGCCCTGGTCTGGAACTTCTGTTTCTGAGTCCCCAGCCTTTCCCACCCAGGTGTGGAGCCTTCTGAGCTCAGAGAAAGCCAAGGGAATTCACTCTTATCCCTCTGATCAACCAGTTTTTCACCTGGAGGATGGATATAACAAAAAAAGAAGAAAAAACAATAGGGAGCAATTAAAAAATACAGGGAGGAATTATTGGCAGCATGCCTACAGAAGACTTTAAAAAAAAATCAGGAAAAAAGCCATTTTCTGGAAGAAAAGATCTTAGACCTTTTATCGTAAGGTCTGGGAAGAGAGAGCTAGTACAACCTGACACACATTTATTAGATGTCGGCTCTGGGGGAAACCTGTGCAGGGTGCTAGAAAAGATACCTAACTTTTGTGCTTTCTATTTCTTAGAGTTTCATTAAAGCTCTTTGCATAGATTTTAAGATACTCAGAAAACCCACTTATGTCCAGACAGCTTTTCTAATTTCTTTATCAAGGGGTTAGCAACTTGACTAGGACTGTGTAAGTATAAAATTTTGCATCAGCCCTCCCCAGTTACATTCTGTGAGAATAACTTACACTCAGAGCATGTTATAAAGTGTTTTCTCTTCAATCAGCTGGTCAGACACATTTAGGAGACACTTGTACTAGACACTGCTGAGAATACAAAAAGCAAAAAAAGGAGTTTACCTTATTATTTTTAATAAATATCTTTTATAATTAATGGGAGAAATAACATGTATATATGCAGGGGTCCAGCCTCTGCAGGGGGTCTGGGGAAGCAGGAGGAATGGGGTCAACTTCAAAAGAAGACAGGAGTCATGGGGTAGTTTGAGTGAGGAGCTGATGAAGTGATGCTCCCACTTCTCTCAGGCTCCTTAAGGCTTTATTTTATACTATATCATGATTATATAATTTCTTTTAGGTCAACAGTGTCTTCAGACATGTGTCTGACTTCTTGAACTTTATATGTTACTACATTTGACATTTAATATTTGAGTAAGTTTTTTATGGTTAAGTGTTAATTATTGATTACATTACACTAAGCCAATAATGAAAAGTAAATGTTATACAAGGTTAAATGTCAGTGAATTTTGTTAGTTTACTTATGTCTTCTTTGTCAATTCTATGGATTGTTGATTCCTGACTTGAAATTATATACTTAGGCATTTAGGGCAATTCCTAGTTATACTTTAACCATCTTTTGGTTCCTAGACATACTGATCTTTTCTGAGTCTAAATAGGTAAACACCATTGTTTCCTAGACCTTTGGATTCTCTCCTATAATGACAGTGCTTTCCAGGATGTTCTCTCCTTTATCATTTGTCTCAGTGAGAGATTAGTTTTATTAGGATAGAACTATGCGTGTGGGACCATTTCTAGTTAACGTGCCCAAATTCCCCTTGTCACCAGATGTTTTTTAGATAATGTTTGGTGCTGTAATCAAGCCAATTATAAATAATATAGGAAATAATAGTCCACTAAAGAGAATCATAGAAGGAAATGTTGTTCCTGCCCGAGTGCTGTGCACACCTGACCGCTGGGCTTTGCCAATCGGCTTAGAGATTGTGGCTTCCAACAAATATAAACTATTAATAAATAATACTAACATGTATGTGGTACTTACAGGCACCGTTCTAAGCACTTCACAATTTTTTTTTCATTTGATGCTCACAACCCCCTTGGGAGTGAGGTGCTATTATCACCCTCATTTTGCAGATGAGGAAACGGAGGCAGACAGATTAAATGATTTGCCCAGCATTACATAGCTAAGTGTTTGAGGTCAGATTTGAACTTGGGACTTCTTGATTCCCTCTATCCACTTAGCAGCCTCAGTATAAGTATGTGTATAAAGAAGAGACTTAACAGAGTAAATGAAAAGCCTCAGCAGCTGTGAAGGTACCCCAAGTACCAGATAGAGGTTGTCCTTCATGCCTCAGGGATGCACCGAGGCCCCCCTCTTCCCTGGGAGGCCTTTTCCCCCTCCCTCTAGACTACATTTACCTCATCTTTTCCTGAGTCTAATTCTCTAGGTATCGCTTAAGAACTTTAGTGCTGATTGGATGACTTGGGAGACCCTGGCACAGAACCACCTGGCATGGTATGCCCTCCTCAGAGGAGGTGCTGTGCTCTACGAGCAAAGCAGAATTAAATTAACTCAGGATAAACACAAGATGCACAGAATCAGAGCCACCTCAAATGTTCCTAGTCACTCTTTGTGTCTGACCTGGGCAGAGCATCCCGAGCTGGTTTGGGTCTGGCCAGTGGGACACACCATAACTTGGTTCTTAATAGAGATGTCAGTTTGGCCCCTTTTGAGAACAAAGGACAACCAGCTAACCAAATGGGATCTATCAGTGTACTGGTTGATATGGTGCTTGTGGGTGAACTGGTCGTCTTGTGCCTCAAGAATTAGACAAGAGTCTTAACTTTTCTTCTTAGGACTGAGAGAGGCTGGGCTAGTGACTACTTCTGAGTATCCCACCCGATTCCTAGGTCCTAGCAGAAGAGATGGCCATTCCCCTTTAAGCTTACCCTGATCTCTGTAGGTATCACTCATCTCAGCCAAGCCCAAGATCACCAACAAAGCAGTTAGATTTCCTTGGGCCCTGATAAGAAAATGTTGTTCAGCTTTTGGGGGCTGGTCCTGAATTTTCCAGCTTGGGAACAATGGGATTAAATTATATTTGCTCTACAACAGCTGGGGAAAAAATATTCTTGGGTTCACAAAATTTGCATGTTTTCCTATTCTTTAGGCTCCCTTTGTCTCTAGCCCCTTTTCTCCATACCCTTTCTTCTTGCTTTGGCATATGGCCTATTGTTTAATGTTTGGTGCTTTGGGGAACATATCATGCTTTCCCTAGGTTGCCTCTTCTAAAGTTTTCTTACTTATCTCTTAGCATTTTAAACAGCAACATAAGTAGTAACAGCAGCAGTCTTTCCAAGAGATAGATTATAAATTTGACTTTTTGGGAGTTTCCAACATGAGTCTTCATAGAGCCAAGGGCCTAACCAATTGCAAGGAACTCTCAAAATGGTATAAAAAAGGAAACAATGAGGTTTTCCCATGGCAGAGAGGAAAAGTCATGATAGCTTTAGTTTCCGAGACATAGTACATATGTGGTGTAGGCGAGACCAAGGCCATGGAACTAATAAAACTGGTAAAAAAAATTATTCGTCCCTCTCCTCAGGAGCCGTGTTTAAGGGGAAAGTTTATCCTGATGATTTGATGCTGTTATATTGGAATTTCATGCCCTAATTATACTTACTTCCCTGGTGGGCCCCAGCAGCTGGAAACCCTGTATATGGATTTGTACTTGTTTGTTCTTGTTAAGATTGTAACAATTAGAAGGCAAAGAGCCACATGAGGAAGAATGACTACAAATACACACCAGAATTAGGATATTGTGTGTGTGTGTGTGTGAGAGAGAGACTTGGGAGGCCCTAAACTTTTGTTTTTACTAACTCATCACTTTTAAGTAAAAATGATTTTACTCTGTATAAACTAAATACCTGTTTCTCCTAGGGATCTTTACTGCCCCCTATGATGGCCGATATCTGATCACTGCCATCCTCACTCCTGAGAGAGATGAGTATGTTGAAGCCGTCTTGTCGGTCTCTAATGCCAGCGTGGCCCAGCTGCACACAGCTGGATACAGAAGAGAACTCTTGGAATATCACAGACCCCGAGGGGGGTTACATACCTGTGGTGGAACAGGAACTTTCCATCTCATCGTCCACTTGAAAGCAGGAGATGAAGTGAACATTGTGGTGACTGGGGGCAGGCTGGCCCACACAGACTTTGATGAAATGTATTCTACATTCAGTGGGGTCTTCCTCTATCCTTTCCTTTCCCACATCTAGACTGGCTTAGGACATCAAGGAAAGGATGAAGATAGTTGTAATGAACTTTGAAGCTTTAATATATTCAGATGATGTATGTAATTCTAATGTTTTTTTCATGACCCCATACCATGCTCCCCCTGCTGCCTTTTCAAAAGTTTAATTCAGATTTTTAAGACCTCTACCTCTGGTTTCAAAGCCAGACAACACAAAAGCATTCTCTCTCTCTCTCTCTCTCTCTCTCTCACACAAACTCTTGCACTAATTTTTTTCATTCCTCCAACCAAGCCAAGCAACTTGAAAAATCTACTTTTATCCCTCGTGAATCGCATCTTCCCTGATTGCACAGCATTTGCCCATCTTGCATCTCCCTCGTGCAGAACCCCGAGTCATTTCATACTGCTGGAAATTGGAACTGACTGTGTGGTGGTAGATGGAGTGCTTCCTCCTAAGAAAGAAGGAACAGCTGCTGTAGACTTCCAAGACTCTTCTTAGGATGTGAAAGCTGGTTTTAGACTTCAGGCTTTGAAAGCTAAGTTAACGACTTTAACTAATTTCTTCCAAAGAGCAGAACCAGAGGGAATTGTCCTCCCTTAGAAGATGGGAGCGGATGTCCCTCTGGTTATGTCACAACACTGATGCCTTTAATCTATATCACATAGGGGAAAAGTGTAAATACTGAAGTGTCTATTTGTGATGCCATTGGAGGAACAGGAACCCTGAGGTTTGGAAATTACTCTTCTTACAACTTCCACCTGAAATTATTGCCCTGCCCCTCTCTTCTGGGCTTGTTTCCCAAACTGAGTGTGGGGAATACTGCAGACTAAATGTGTTTGTGAAGCCAGCTGGGCTCCTCAGATGACATGTACATTCTGAGTGCAAAGACAAGGAGTACCAACAATAAAAAAAAGGTCAAAATCATGTGATGGTAACTTCCTCAAGTCTGATGTGTCCTTTTTGGATTGGGGAAAGGAGGGAAAAAAGTGGAGTAGGGGCAAGTGGAGGAAGAGGAAAGAAAGATCTGTTGGTTGTTCATAGCTATGGAAATTTAAAAAGAGATAACTCCAAGTGTATGATTTGTAAACTTAAAAAAAAAAAAAAAGCAAGCTGTGTATTTGCCTTTTTGGGTGTGTAAATGTAGACCAGATGTGAGTGGATTGAAATTACCCCCACATGATCCCTGCAGCTAAGGAGAAGAGCTCCTCTGAAGGGACATTTTAAAATTTATATTTAATCAACAGCCTGCCCAAGCTGATGAGATCAAATGCTCATTACTTCACTGCATATTTCAGTAATAGACACTGGTTTAAAAGCACCCTGGTTTCTAAGCAACAAA
Source organism: Sminthopsis crassicaudata (assembly GCF_048593235.1). Lineage (NCBI taxonomy): Eukaryota > Metazoa > Chordata > Mammalia > Dasyuromorphia > Dasyuridae > Sminthopsis > Sminthopsis crassicaudata. The sequence continues at coordinate 229,509,612 of NC_133617.1, read as the reverse complement.
AGGCTCAACATCAAACTTATCCCATCTTTCTTAATAGCTGAGATCATACAGTCATAAGGTCTTAAAAGCTTGAAAAATACAGATTAATATATTTTAGTTAATATTAATTCAAATAACATTAACTTACATTTTTATAACACTTATCTTCCAGGCTTTCTGCTTAAGGACTTTGTAAAAATATAATCTCATTTAATCCTCAAAAGATAGGTGCCATTTAACCTAGCTCTGGAATACAATTTTCCTACCTGGAAAAGAGGGGGAATTGTACAAATGCACTTTTAAGATCCCTTTAAGCTTTAAATTTTGATTTTTTCAGTATTTTGTTCCCTGAGGAACATAAATTCATGCTAGTTGGAAGAATTGGGAACCACCACCACCAATAAAGTAGGCTAGTTAATTCTAAGTCTGAATTCTTTGAACCCTAGAGGCATATTTGAACTTTAAACTCATGTTATTTATTAGGACCTTGGCAGTTAGATGACTTAGTGGATTGAGTGCCAGGTGTAGGTAGTCCAAATCCAGTCTCAGACACTTACTACTTATCTAGGCAAGTCACTTAATTGTATTTGCCTCAGTTTCTGTAAAACGATCCAGAGAAAGAAATGGCAAACCACTTCAGTATCTTTGTCAAGAAAACTACAAACTGGGAAGAATTGAACACAAGTGAACAGAAAAATGAGGATCTTTGCAGATGCTTTGCTTAGTATTTAAAAAGTTATATTAATTGGTTAAGTGTTATTTTTCCAAGGGGAAAAAAAAAAAAGTTAAACCAAAACTCAATACTCTGAAGCCTTCTCCAAAACAGATTTGTATTCAAGTTTTCTCAACAGACAAAGCAAAAGTTGCCATCCTGTTGATGTAATACAGATTCTAGGGGAGATGGCAATAATTTTAAGGTCCCCCGACCTTAGGGGACTTCTGTTCTAATAATGTCAGTGATTCTAAATCTTCTGGCTTTGGAATCTGTGGTCCTGAGGCCCTCTAAGAATGCTATTGTTCTGTCAATGATTATAAAAGTCTTTTGGCCTAGAGTATTTCTTCCTTTAAACTTTAGGGAAGATATATTAGTGATCCTAAGATTCTCTACTTTAGGATGCTATTGTTCCAACCATCTTGATAGTCCTAGCTCTGCTGGTCAGTGATAACCAAATTCCTGAGACCACTCCTCAGTTCTACTTCTAGGCCATAAAATTAGCTTATCAATGACATGTACTGGATAAATTTGTCTCCTTGTTCCAGGATCTTTGCTAAAATCTTGGACTTTAGCCCACTTCAATTGGCATTATAATTACAATAAACTTTGTCCCTTGACTTGGTTATGGGTTCAAGCTTGCAAATTCTTTTGAGATAGCTTGCGACACTGGGTATGGATGCTTTTATCTTAAGGGATGTAAATACCATTTTAATTTCAGGGGATTCAAAAAAGACTGTTTCATTCATCTTTTTTCCACTCTGATTCTTATTTCTGGGACACTCACTTTGTGTTCTCATGGTATACACCAGATTTTCACCCTACTTGGTATCTGGGAAGACCGAAAGGAGAAGAGATGTAGCTCCAAGGACAAAACATTTTTTATACTTGGATTTTTAAATTCTGCCCAGAAGGGTGGGGAGATATGCAGCCCTAAAAAAATCAATTTCAGCTTACTGGCTACAAAACTACAGAATTGACTAAAAGCACTTTTGTCACTTTACTGTTGGCTGTCTTAAAAATGACTCATAGAAACAAGCATGATAGAAATCTCCTTTCTCTAAAACACCTCCCATCATGAAGGGAGCTTATTCAACACTGAAAATGGAAAATGCAAAGGCATGGAATAGGCAGATATTGACTGCTTTTGCCACGGGAATTGTGCACTAAATACTCAAGTGCCTTCTGACGATGGCACATCCTATTTAAGGGAGGATACATTTTTACCCTTTGGGACCAAAGCAGGCAAGCCAAAAAAAAAAAAAAATAGAATTAACATGAATGTATGTATATCAATCAATCACTGAACATTTATAAAGCACTTACTATTTGCCAGTCACTATATTCAGACACATGTACACATTTCCATGGCCCCAAAATCTACAAACAACATGTCTGATTGTAATTAGCAGTTAGTCATTCACAACTTAGAGAAATGGTGGAAAGTGCTAACACTCAAACAATTTAAAGTTTTTGTGGGCAAAGGCATTTCCTCTTGAATGATTCTCCCACAAATTATTCATGCCTTTTTTCCCAGTTTGGACTCATCTTTTCTATACCCAACTAACCGATTCCCACAGTGCCATTAGGTTTCCCAGATCTAATAATCATTCTCAACTCCACATCAACAGTGAATTAAAATTCAATGTAAAAGGTTGTTTTCATGGCTTAACTTTATGTGGAGTGCTCACTGATGAAGTTAGAGCTTGAACACAGATTCATGATTAAGGCTTAAGAAAGAGCTCCGTAAAGGAAAGAATTCAAATAATCCATTGGAAATCACCGATGGAAGGAATTTACTTGGAAGAAAGAATTTCAATTTTCCTTTGAAAAGTTATTAGTAGACTGGAGTCATTATCTAATGTACATCGACTTTAGCCAATTCCATGAAACTGACGGGATATGGCTTTAAAAATTCTGAACATTATGTGCAGAGAGAAACTCTGAAAGAGAGAAGGAAGGACAGAAGGTGAAGGCAATTTTGCTAATACTAGTCAGAAAACAATAGAAATTGCATATGTATGAATGAATCATTCCTTGGCTGAATCCACAAAGCAGGAGAGGCTGGTTCCTGCTGGCTTGTGCTAACTTTGGGAAACACATTTTAAAAAATAACCAAAAAAAGAAATCCCTTTTTGTAAATAAATCTGTCTACAGAGATTGGAATGCTAATTTATGGAAATGATCAATTTCAATTGAACAGTTTGCTTTTCTGGCAAGAACTCAGACATCTTGATGGATTGGATATCTTTGAAAAGAAGAAACAGTCAATGTATTTAGTTTACATTTGTTTATTATCAGAACATTTTGTTTTGAACATCAAACATTGCACCAAAATGTGAGCCATTTACCCCACAGTAATGCAGTCTCTTTACCAAACCCAAAGTATCCTACTGATGCTCAGATTCATTTTAGACAACTTTAAAAAACTCATTAGTGTCTTCGCTGTCCAATAATCAAATACGTCACCATAATCTCAACTTAATTATATCAAAAGCACTGAAAAGCTCCCACATTTTATATACCCTCAAAACAAACCAACAATAATAGTTCTCATCTTGCTTCTAAGAAAGATTAAGTTTTGAACCAGTTTCATCCAACAAAGCAGAACCAAACACAAGGAACTCAAGCTTCACAGAGCAAAATCTATCACCTCAAAGCTGATAACATTTCTTGTGTAGTTACACATTCACCATCTTTCAATAAGAGAAGGAACTTGGCTTTATAATCTATTTTTTTTTCTTAATCTTAAATGCATCTTTCCTATAGGCCTCTTCAAGGGCCCTTGAAGATGCAATGAGGCTTAAAATGGTGAAGTCTCTTCTGCAGTTGGTCCAATAACAGCCCACGCTTTTCAGTTGGATTAGCTGCCTCTCCTTAAGCTCCCTACAAATTAGCAGTTGTCATTTTAGGGCATTTAAACAGCAAGAGATTTTCCCCCAGTTGAAAATTGTGGAAAAAGGACATCTAAACACAGTAAAAGAATTTGAAAGGGCTAAATTTGCATGCTCTGGGACCACCATTTCTGCACTTCTATTAACAGTCTGATCAACAATGGACAAATCTTACATTTTGCAGAAGTACAAGCTCAAAGCACATGGATATAAAAGCAATTGGTAAAGTTAATAAGACTGATTTTATTATTTTTAAAGGAAGTTCAAGCTATTGAATCACTGGAGAGAAGGATGCAGTGCAGTAAGACTGATCAAATCTGCACTCCAACATTCCTTAGTCACTCCTATTACTGCTGAAACATACAGTTTCTCACATGACTTCAAATAAGTGGGAATAACATATCTTCATTAACACACCATCTTAAGGGTTGGTGTACAAACACTCAATTTCATCTCTTTCACAGAAAGAACAAAAGTCATTTGTAGCAAAATGACAATGGGATTTTAGCACAAACTTAATACTTGAATAACACTATCATCAGAGCAAATCACCTACTTCCAGTATAAGAGGCTTTTTTTTTTAAATAAGGAAAGAGAATAACTGTTAATTCGCATACACAGAGCCACTGAATCAGACTGCAGCACAAAGCAACAAGTGGGCCACATGAAAGCCCATTTCTTATGACACTAACACAAAAAGGTAGAGTCACAGCAATTACATAGATGTGAGAATTCAATTCCAAGGCCGGATCCAAAAAGGCCTGTGTGTCCAATGAGAAGACTGTTCATTAAAGAGAAATAAAACCATCAAACTCCTAAAAGACTGTGTCTCCTTTGAATGGGGACTCAAGAAAGGGTGGGTATATTCAGAATTTTTTTGTACTGTATGTATAAAAAATAACCCCAAACACCCTTACATCTGGAGGTTAGGTGAGTAGAGCTCATAAGCATGAGCTTTACAGATGACATGCTACTGGCATTTATGAAAATAAAATTATCTAGATATATATATGCATGTGAATATATATATATGTATGTATACATTCATATATATATACACACATACTCTACTATGATTAATTCACTAGGTAGTAGAACTTCATAAATATAATCTACTTTTCCTAACTTAATATGGATAAATACTTCAATTGGCTCCCTAAACAAATTAGTCATTCTGAAATACTGGAGACTCTTTTGCCCCTTCTTTGGGGAACATTTGATTCTTGAGTTTTGCCACAGAAAATCATCCAAGGCATTTCAAGTTTTCCTCCTTGCATTTGAAGTGAGCTCCACATTAACTCAAACCAACCAAGGTCAATAGTTAAGACACAAAGAGAACTCCAAGTCATTCTGACCTGGAGGACTGACCATATCCTATCTCTCTAACTCATTTCTAGATCATATTTTCACAGCATGGGAAAGGTAGGTCAAAACTGAGAATGTTTATCATAGTGGCTCCTAGAAATAGGAATAATAGAAAGTTCAATTGGAATGCAGTTTTATTATCCGAAATGTTTCCCATTTTATGCCACTGCCATCTCAGTTCACTGTTTTTCAATGACTGGACTATACATATAGCCCCATATATACCCTTTTATTTATTTATATATCTAGAGAGAGCAGAGTTCACTCCAAATTTCTTCTCCACTAGTTCCCAAGAATAGACACTTTGAAGGAACAGTCCCCAAAGGAGCCGTCACTCTTGTCTATTCATGGTTGAGTGTCCAACCTGAATTCTGAAAAATAACCTATAGTACAAAAACTCTCAATTTCTTCATAATGTGGTGCCATCCATTTGGAGAGGTAGACCATTGGTGGCAAGAGATACTATAGTAACTACCTGCAATTTTCAATTAAACTAGGAAATCCAGCTATTGATTTTCTGGTAAAAACACCTCAATTTTAAGCCTACAAATTTCATTACTCTACCTTCACTATAGATATCTCCCCATAAAACCATTTTGTGCTTCCCACCTTTCTATCAATGGAATACATTCCAAATCTGCACATACTGATTTGTCTGTACTGACCTAGACTTGTAACACTGCAAGCATGAGGACTCCAAATGATTGTCCTGGAGCTTTTCATCAGGGATAGATAATCCACAGCGAGACCCTTCTTTACCTACCCTCCCCTACCACCCAACAAAAAAAGCTTTCAATTTCTCTTGGTTCTGCCATGAGACCAGATTAAAATGTCCAACTGAATGTTAATCTTTGCAATCTAACCATGAAGGGAGACCCAGAGTAGCCAACAGAAGGACACTGCTTTAGCAAATATGATCAACATAATTAAACCTTAATCCTAAGAGATTTGCTTTTTGAAGTTAATGCCAACTGTGATTCCCAGAAACGGCTCACCCCAGGTGAGAAATCACCTGACATGAACATGCTTACCTGATTTTCCTGAGAACATGGAACTAAGTGAGTAAGAGAAAGTATGGCCAACAAGTGCCAACTGGAGTCTGATAATGCACTTGTAGAAACATCTGAAACCATGTGCATTTGCATGTGCTTTACTGGCCTACAAATTCTACTGAGATTCCCATTATTTGATATTTATGGCGTAAAAGAAATAAGCACAGATGCAATTTATCTTTCTTGGCTAAGTCTTGAGGTGAAACAATAAAAAGGCCTCACTAGGGCAATAACAGAAAAGAAAAATTAAAGATATTTCTTCCCTAAAAGATCACAATGCTTTAATGTAAGAAAAAACAGTTCTTACATTAAGGTTCAAATAAGACTTGCTTTGTTTAAAGGGGATTGAATGTGTGTGGCTCAGGGACAGGGGAAGGGAGGATGTCACTGCTGAATGTAATGAAGAAAAATGACAAAGCTTCAGTATATGAATAAGTAATGGGGATCTGATTAATGAGTGCCAATATTGCCGTACATATGATAAAACACATTTGTACATCTAAGCAGCTATTCTTTCATATTTTCCAAGTAAGATTTTTAAGAACAGATATATACAGATTCTGTACCTAAATTATCAATTGGCCCTGTAACAGTATACCGAACAATTAATCCTCTAAAAATACCCTGGTAATACATGGAAACAAATCCAAAGTGCCTGGTTGGGGACTACTCCAATCTACTTTCCATAACTTTTTGGTGCACTTTTTTTTTTGGCTTCTCCTTTCCACCTTTTAATTTTAGCAATTAAAAGGGGAAAAAAAACAAAAAGAAAATAAAAAGAAAACAAACCACCCAATATAAAAGGTATCAAACAAGAGAAGCATAGGACTACAAACTTAAGGCTAATGCTTCATCTTCACTCTACCTTCTGGTACCATGGGCTCTGGCAGTGTTAAGTTCCAGATACTATCAATCCCCAAGCCAAGCCAGGAGAGTGAAGCTAAAAAGGCAGCTGGGCCTTTCACTGCTCTGGATGGTTTGTGCCTCAACACCTATGGATCTAAGGTAAGATGAATGTGCCCCCACTTCAGAAGTGCTTTTCACTCTTCACAGCGAGCCCGAGCATCTGAAGACCCCTTTTCCTGAAGAGGTGACAACATTCAAGCCAGGTCATCCATGTTCACTGTAGGGATTGGGTCTCGCCAGTAGCAAAATGAACTGAATTCTGGGCATGAAAAAGCCGAATTCTGTTCTTTGTTGAGAAGTGGGAACACGTGTTCCACAAGTTCACTCAGCCTGTGATACCTGGATGAGAAGGGAGGTGGGGTAGAGAAGAAACACACAAGTCAGACTTAAAACTGAGCAAGAGATAAAAAATTAGAGATTACTGTTGAATAAGAAATTCAATCTCCTCCTGGCCATTTTCATCGAGTGTCCCTTAAGCCTGGAGTGCTCTCCCAAATCATCTCTGCTTCCTTTAACTCCCAACTAACATCCCATCCACCTTCTAGAGGAAAGCTTTCCTGTTCCATTTGTTGACTATTTCAAATTTTCCCTGCATACACTTTGTTTGTATAATTATTAGCACATTGTCCGTGAGCACATTAGACTGTGAGTTCTTTCAGAACAAGGGCTGCCTTTTGCCTTTCTTTGTATCGCCAAGGCCTGGCATATAAGCGTGTAGCAACAGACTTGACTATTGTACCCCTTAAACGTAAAGGAAAAAAAAACAACAACATGCAACTAGACCCCATCTGACAAACTGAATCTGTTAATGTCCAGGTTGGTTAAATTTCATTTTCAAAGTCTGGTTTGGGGACAGTTTCTTGTGAGACAGAGGAGAAAGAAAAAACCAGGCAAAAGAAAGATCTCCCCAAGTTAGGACTGCCATCTTGGTTCAGCAGGGACCTCTCAGTTAAGGTTTATAACTTTGTTTCCAACTTACACTTCCCGCAACTATGTACCCTAATGAGAAATGGAAAAGCTCTTACGATGACTTGTTCCCTTTGGTCCGTTCCTGTATTAATTCTCCTTTGGGATTCACTGTGAATATTCTACAGTCTGGGACCCCAACTTGTGTGTAGGCATATACATCCTGCAGAAAAAATAAGGAAAGAGGAAACCGTCAAAGACTTTTCAAATTCTTAGGACAGTCAAGTAATAATAGGCAAAAAGAGGCCATTTAATGAAAACACAAAGACCCAGACACTTTTTACTTTGCCATTGTAGCCGAGCTCCAAGCAATAGGCAAACTCAATGGTGACACAAGGCAAAAAGGGACCCCGGGTGCTGGGATGGGGGAGTCTTGCAGGTTCCTAGACACTAGGAACCAGCTCTTGCATCACAACTTAGCCCAGGAAATAATTATGAATTGCTATAATCTGGGACCACTAAGCTTCAAGTCTCTCTCCCACCCATGACTTTTTTATAGTATTTTTATATACACGAAGACATTGTCTCTGTGATGGTGATAAGCTCCTTTAGAGCAGAGACAGATTCACTTTTACTCCTTACATGTAGCATGCAATGCTTGGGATAACCCAGATACTTGATAAATGCATATTTGTTAGGTTCTTACTAAGTGCTAATGAGATGAGATATTAGGTTCTTACTAAGTGCTAAGTCGGTACTTGACAATTTTCTAGTTCTGGCCTTTCCTGGTAGTTTGACTTGTGAATTCCTGGGAAAGAGCTTGCGTGCTTGGGAGGAGCAAGTTCATTGGTTGAAGTGGCTCTTCCCAGAAGCCCTTGCATTATCCCACGCCCATTCCCTGGGAGGAGGTTTCTTTTCTCTTAATCCTTTTCTCTGAGAGCAGGTTTCTTGGGAAGCTTCTGGAGCCTCCAGCCAGAGCAAAGATAGAATCTTTAATTCTCTTCTTCCTGAATCCTGGCTCTGAATCTCCTCGAGCTTCCCTGAAGTTCCCTCAGGAAGTCTTGTCCTTTCCTAATCCAGACTGCTCTCCAGGCTCAATGTGGCCTCTCTTTTTATCCTCCCAGAGAGGATAAAAATTTTATCCTTTGTTGTCTCCAGAAGCTGCCGATCGCTCTCTGGGAGGAGATCTGCTGTGTCAACTCAAATCTCTCGGACAGATTCTTCTTCCTGTAGCGAACCATTGTCTCCAGACAGTTGCCGTTAACTGTCGTCCAGAGAAGTGACTTCCCTTCCTGCAGAGAGCCGCGTCAAGCCTGGTCTAAAGCAGAGACTGACTTTTTTCCTCCCGAGCTGCCCTCTTTATCCTCCCAGAGAATGGGCGTGGGATAATGCAAGGGCTTCAGGAAACATTACTTCAACCAATGAGCTTGCTCCTCCTAGAATTCCTAAGGTGTAAACTCCCTTTAAAGGCCGGAACCAAAGGTCTGAGCCAGAGAACTGTCAGGTCAACCTGAATTCTCACCTTGTCACTGTCCAGACAACCCGAGTTCTCACCTGGTAATCCTAACACATATTGATTGAATATGACCAAAAGTCACAGTCATGCGATGTTAAAATTGGAAGGAAAGTCAGAGAAAATTCAGTACAAACTCCTAGTTGTACAGCTAAGAAAAATGGTTTCCAGATTAGAAGTGATTTGGGCAAGATAATGCAATTAATAAGTAGTATAATCACAACACATCAGGTTTTGCTATTGCTTTGTTGCTTGTGATTTTCAGTGTTCTTTTCATTTCATCTGTGAGACCTTAGTTCTGGTTAACTCACAGCTAAACATCTGCACAGAGGGAAAACAGAACCCACATGAAAAAAAAGCAGAAAAATCATAAAAGCAAAAAAAAAAAAAAAAAAAGATTTTTTGGTTTAATTAAAAGTTCTAAAGCAGAGAGATCACAGGTACCCAATTACTGGTGGGAATGTGGAAAAAACTAAAATTTTTTGTTGTTTCTCCTAGAAGATTTTATAGTAGATCCTTATATTCTAGTAGAATATAAGCTCTCTGAGAACAAAGAATTTCTTGTTTTCCTCTGTAGCTTAATCACCGAGTCTCATACTCAGTGGGTGGTATTTTTTTGTTTGGTCTATTTTTTTTTTTAGCAATTTGCAGAATTAAATTGAATCTGACATGGTCATTCCTGTAGGAGAGAAATCCATTTTGGTTAGATACTTAGTTTGGAAAACTCTAATGTGATAATTTCCTAAAATAAAATCAGTAATGAGAATAGTTTCAATGAATTTCCACCAGACTAGAACCCATTACACAGGGAGGTGATATAAACTTACATTTGGCCGATTTCCAAAAGCAGCATAGAACGGTTCTTTACTCGGAGCAAACAAATTCTTGATATCATTCAAACACTCAATTTTGAACTTTTCAGGTTTCTTTTCTATCACTTCCCTAGAACAAAATAGGAACATCATCAAGCAATGTTAGATGATAACCTCACCTAATATTAAGTTCTTGGCATGGTTTGGTGTTTCATTTGACTTTTTTTTTTTTTTTTTTTTTTTTTTTTTAGTGACATCTCACTTCCTAATCTTTAGAATTATCTTCAAGAAAATATTCATTAATTAAGATGCGCCATCTTAAATCTAGTGATGGAAAGACCCTTCCAGGATACTGTCTCACTTTTTCACTGTGTCAGATACTTTGACAGATCTATGAAGTTCACCAATGTGGTTACTTCACTCTAATAATGCACACTATAAGCTTCTCATCTGTTCCGACTCTTGTGCATGTTATCTTATAAAATACTCCGTAGGAGTTTCCCACATGCAAGGGGCTTTCTTTTGACTCCCTTTCAATACTGCATGGATACTAGTGGAACAAAAGGTTTGTCAAATGTACTCTTCAAGAAAAATCATGATAGTAATAATAATAACAAATAAAGTGCTTTATGGCATGTAAAGAATATTACTTCTATCCCAGCGTCTTATATAATGGTTTGTGAACTCCCTCATATGGGGGTCTCATAACTATGTGAGGGTTGTGAAATTATGATTTATTATCAATAAATGTTTGATTTATATAACTATATAACTAGAATTACATAGAAATTTCTAGGTGAAAAGATTTAAGAAACTCTGACCTAACGATCTCATTTGATCTTCACAATAATCCTTTGAGGGAGATTTTAAACTGATTCCCTCACTACTCTTAGCTCCAGTAGAATGTAAATTTTTTGAGAGTAGGAGCTTCTTTGTAGAACCAATACCTAGCTTAGTTCAATGCCTTGTACACAAAGTATAAGGAATTCCATTCCCTGATATCATAAGTTAGTTTAAAAGAGTAATCTGAATATGCTTAATCAAGAAATGCAATGGGCATATAAAAATACACATATATTCACATAAATGTGTCTGTGTATGTATGTATATGTATACATACACAGACAATGCACAAACACAGACACATATGATTAATTTAACTATATTTGAATAGGAGATTATGTATTTCTTAGGGGGGCAATGTTGGGGAAGAGGGGAATAAATCATGACAATTCCCGAAGACTTTACAAAGTAATAGAGGGCTGCAATTTGCTATGGTGGAAGGAATATCCATAGTAATTAACAAATCTTTGATGTTATATTCAGTCACATATTATTACCATTACTTACTGACACCTTAGAAAGACCGTTCTAGCACAACAGCATCCCCAACCAACCAACCACGCACACACTCATAAGGAGATAAAATGTTCCATTTGTAAACGCACATACCTATGAAAAGCAGAGAACAAGCTGCTTGGAGACAACATCAAAGGCCCCCGAGGAAGGATAGTTCCCTTGTCATTGACCCAGTGCAAGTACCCTCGTGTCATATCTGCCATTCCAATGGCACGAGCTGAGCAATATAGAAATTTGTACCCGTTCCTAAAAAAGAACACACATTTTTTCCAGTGAGAAATGGGTAATATCAATGTTTCCTAAAGGCAGCTACCTATAATGCTGAATATTATAGAAATACAAAATTAGTTATTCTAGACCAAATTATCTACATATAAGTTATAACTCAAGGGAAGAAAATACAATTCTCTGTTTTAAAAGAAAAGACCTAACCAAATGAAGTTCTTTTTTTATAATCACTCACGAAGAGAATCACTTAGGAGAAAAAGTAAGCTAAAAACATAAATGTTTACCTTTTCTTAAGTAATAATATGGACCAAAAAAGAACTCAGACTACCCACTACCCCATAAACTAAAGATTATTTAGTTAAGTTAATTATATTAGATTGTGAGATTCATTAATCACTTAGAACATAAGAAAAATTTGGTTCTTATTCCTGCTGATTCTGTCCTAATGGACAGATACAGGCCTCTATTTATAAAAGGAGTGTGTGTGTGTGTGTGTGTGTGTGTGTGTGTGTGTGTGTGTGTGTGTGTATGCGCGCATGCCTGAGCTGTGAAATAGAAATGTGTAAACCTAAACTTCAGTATAAACATTTCTGCATACTCATATTCTGGTACTTGTTAGTCTACGTTGAGGAATCCTCAAACTTTTCTATAGAAAGCGCTCCCTAACATAGTTTGAAGAGATTCAAAGTTATATGCAGCTTAGAAATTAAAAGGCAACCATTTCCTCTTGACAAATCATTACTACAACTGAGAATCAAAATGGAATAGGACTAGGACACATGTTGCCATCCTTTGCCCTAGAAAAGCATTGAGAAAGTTTTGAAAGAAAAGTGTGTGTTACATAATGGATGGATGGATATAAGGAAAGGCAACTAGGTGGTGCAATGGATTGAGAACTAAATGAGGAGGATTTGAATTCAAATCCTGCCTCACAAACTCACTAGAAGTGTGGCTTTGGGCAAATTGATTGAACTCACTGTGCTTTGTTTCCTCATTTATAAAACAAGGAGGCTGGGCTTGATAATCCCTAAGGTCCATTTTAGCTTTCTCTATGACCTCATGATCCCCCAAGGAAAGAAAGAATGGGAGATTAAAAGGTAGTCTGGAAAACTTGAGTGCCTGTGTATTCTGTTATCTATCACCTTCCAAAAGCAGAAGGAAGTTATATTTAATTTTTAAAAATTTTTTTGCTGAGGCAGTTGGGTTAAATGACTTGCCCAGGGTCATGGAACTAGGAAATGTTAAGTGTCTGAGGCCAGATTTGAACTCAGGTCCTCTTGACTAGTCCTCAGGGCTAATGCTCTATCCACTGTGCCACCTAGCTGCCCTGTACTTAAATTTTAAAGGGGAATCCTCTATCACAAATGATTAACATTGATTATTTTATTCCTTAAATAAGTAAGCCAAAACAATTCTAGAGCTCTCTCATGCCAAAAGGAATACATACTCATTGATGGAGTGGTAGAGTTTTGCTATGCCCTGATGAGTCCAGTCTTTGCCCAGTTGTGGGAGAATCTGCCCTAAAGCATCAGACCTAAGAGAAAAACAAACAAAAGAAATAAACACCAAGAATGAAGGGTAGAGAAACTGAAAATTTTACTATCTAGTTAAATGATGCTCTGTTCCTTTCCCCTAAATCTCCCTCCACCTAAGGGGGAAAAAAATCTATCAGCAATACAAAATGCAGATTAGGAAGTCAGGCAGCTGCTTCATCCAAAGGACAGCCTTATAGTGGGACCAAAAAAGCGATTGGGATGATTTCATCAACATACTTTATAAGGATAAGGAAGACATTTTCAAAGCAAACCTCTGAAGCAACTTTAAACCTGAAATCATCCTCTTGAGATCCAGATGTTAAATCTGAGTAGGAACTTTGAACCAGACTCCTTACAATCACTTCTTTCTAACCTCTCTAAATTCAAAACATTGATATAAAAGGGTCATGTGCTTGGATTGGCATCTGTGATCTCTCCCAAGTGCAGCTCATCACTGGCAATGTGTCCAAAAAATCAGTGGAACAGAAGCCACCTAGGTACATGAGCTCACATTCTCCCCAAGCCCAAACAATTTCCTTCTACTTACTTGGTTATTGTTCCATCGATATCCGAAATTATGATCTTGTCATTCCAGTTCCACAGGTAAATGGTTCCTGCACAGCGACAGGTCCCCTGATACTGGGTTGTGATGCTAAATACGACATCATTTGGGCCATCTTGGAGCTTCAGTTTTGCCTTTATAAAAGCAGGGAGAGTAGGGGAAGTGTCTAAATATATCTGTATGGTTTAGATTCAGATACACAAATGCACAAAATAGCTTCGGTGAAGCCGAAACATTTCCTACATTAGAGATGTTTGTTCACTAGAATTCTCATCATTAATGCTTTTTTGTATTCTCACTGTTAAAGCATGGTGCCTCAAATGTAGTAAGTGCTCAAGAAATGCTGAATGAATGACTGAGACTGACCCACATAGAGATTCTCAAAGGCTAGGCAAGGAGAAATGCTGAATAAACTCAGGCAGATCAATTATCCGAGAACTGACCCAAGTTCAAAGAAACACCACCAATTTGGTCAGAGGATGTTAAACTTCTCGGTCCTAGTAACTCTTAAAGACCTGTCAAGGCAAAGAGGGGCTGCAATCTGCATTCATAGAGGGAGTAGAAATACTACTGATTTCATCAGTGAGAAACCAGATATCTTTGAAATAAGGCTTACTTGTATAAAAATCATCATAATGATGCTAGGAAGTACAAATAGAGGCAGCATGATATACATTGATTCTGGAGTCACAGGATCTGGATTCAAATTCCAGTCTTGATCCTATGTGAACTTGGAGAAGTCACCTAAACTCTTCCAGCTCATTTCCTTCATCTGTAAAAGGGGTGGGCTGAACTCAATGATATCTAGAGTCTCTTTATCCCACTTGGGGTTTTCTTGGCAAAGATACTACAGTGGATTGTTATTTCCTTCTCTAATTCATTTTACAGATGAGGAAACTGAGGCAAAGAGAATGAGGTGATTTGTCCAGAGTCACACTGTAAGTGTCTGAGGCCAGATTTGAATTCAGGGAGATAAATTTTCCTCATTCTAGGAAGACTGTTGCACAATGGTATAGGTCCTGGTAAAAATGAGTTAAATGAAACAGTATTTATGTAGTGCAGAACTCCCAGGCAAAACTAAGAAAGAATAAGGATAGATCTAAATCAAATCAAGCTGTGGATGAGCACTTTAGTGAAAACATGAGAGAAAAAACAAGAACTCTGTGTACTACATGGGCTACTGATGCTCACTGTCTCTTGTGAGCCAACCATCTTTAAATGATCTAACTCACAGGACTGGTAACAATTTACCATTTTCTGTGGGATGATTTTTTAAAATTTACCATATTTTTACTCAAGCCATCAAATTTCCTTTATCCAAATTTGAGGAAGAAATAAATGATTTTTCTTCTCACAAACATAAATTCCCTATTTTTACATCGATACAAACAAGCCTTTACCTGTTCTTAAACAAGGAAGGGATTTTCTTTGATGGGGTGAGGGAGAGAAGCAGTGAATTTTGTTAGGAATTTGTTAGGACCATTAAAGATTCTAAGATAAGAAAATACAACATTTATATGCCATAAAGGTCAGGAGATTCTGGTTCTAGCATGCGCTCTGCTCTGAACATATTCTATAATCTCCCAAGAATCTGTGTATTTCATCTAGATAGTGAGTTGAACTACAGGATGTAATGAAGTTCTTTCTAACTCTGAAGGTCTTTGAAAGCACCCACACCCTAGGATTAGCAATTTCCCTCTCCTCTATTCCAATTTCCCTGCTCCTCTGGCTCCCTAATAGTTTTTTTTTTTTCCTGGGTATACTCAGTAACTAAACTTTTGAGATCCATAATGGAGCTTTTGCCCTAGAATTTTCATCATCTTACACTTGAGTTAAAAAGTGTTCCATAGCTTTCTATTACCTACCACATTCAAGCCTTGTTCATCTACTATTCAAGGGCTATCCACAATTCAAATTAACCAATAATTCCATCCAAACTTATTTCCAACAATTTCCCAGCAAGAATAACCTAACTCTCTGATTTTGTTAGGCTGATCTTTTCACTGTTCCATCCCTTACTTATTCACAACTTTGTGCTGGGCTATATTTTATTCTCCTCTTCTTTTAACCAAAGTTTATTTTTTTTAGAGGCTCAGAGACATGCCCTACCTTTCCTCTGCAGCTTTGTCCGACCAATCAAACCACACAGATATTTACTTTCTTTCTTTAAAACTTTTTAATCTTTAGTCTCGTCATACTGCTGGGCACTTAAATGATTCCTGTGGTATCATTTTCTAATTATTTCATGTGTCTTAGTCTCATCTTTTAAGTTATCCTTGAAAATAGTTATGCTTTTGTATTCTCCACAGGGCTTAGCATCATGTGAGGAATACTATTTAATTAGATAAAATGATCAGTTTTCAAAATGAATAAACTCTATTTCAGGACACTCATTCTTATACCCCATAGTTGGAATGGGGGAAGGATTCCCCCACAGGTATCTACGCATCATAGAGCTCCTACACACAACCTTTCTCCCAGGGCCATAAAAACATTTTTATATTTAAGTGAAAATTATTCACATGCTTTCACTTTTCTATTTCATAGTCAAAATACCTTGGAGAAAATTCAAAAGAGTAAGAAAGAAGAGATGAATTACATGAATACATTCATAAAATTTTTCTTAAAAAATATATATACACGTATCTGTATACGGATACATATAAACAAATATATAAATAAAATTTTTTCATGCATCTTGGCATAGTAGAAAAAAAACTGGCCTTGGTCTCATACGACCTCAGTTCAAATCACTGCTTTGATGCTTATTAGCTATATGACTAAACATCTTACTTAAAGCAACCTAAGCCTCAGTTTCCTATTCTATTAAAAAAGGAATAAAGGTTCTTCCACTAATTCTTTCATAGGGTTGTGGTCTAGAAAAGAGTTTGTAAGATCTTAAAGTGTTAAATAAATATGCCATATTACAATGCACAACATGTACAAACTACTTACGATTTGGTCTGAAGAAAGTCTAAGTGACTTCTTATAAGAAGTAGTACTTCCATGACTCAAGTGTTCTACTGGGACAGGATCGATTTTGAGGGACTCTTTAAGCTCCTGGGAATCCTCGTCACTAGATGAATCATTTTCAGTTGGCCTATATAACAACAATCAACATTAGCATTTATTTAACTGAGCTATTCTCTACAATACAATGATTCCCAACAATTCTAAAGGATTAATGATGTTTCCAGGGAAAGAATAGATGGAGTCTAAATGCAGATCAAAGATACATTTTCTTTATTTTTTTGTCTATGTTTTCTTTCACAGTATGACTTACACTGAAATGTGTTTTGCATGATTACCCATGCATCAACCTTTGTTAAACTGCTCCCCTTATCAATGAGGGAGAAGAAGAGAGTGAATTTGGAACTCAAAATTTGAAAAAAAAAAGAAAAAAAAAAAGAATTTTAAAATTGTTTTTACATGCAATTAAGAAAAAAAATTAAATAGCAAAAATTTAGCATTTATTAAATGCTTACAATGTTCTGTGCTTTTAAACATGGAATATACAAAGAAAGGCAAAACATTTCCTGCCCCCAAGGAGCTGACAACCTAATGGGAGAAATTATATGTACATAAGAAAGTATTTAAGACAGATAAAGAATAGATGGAAAGCAATCCTAGAGGGGAAAGTACCAGTAGCTGTGATGCAGATATGGGAAAAACTTCTTGCAAAAGGCAGCACTTGAACTGAATCTTAAAAGAAGTCAGGGATTCTAAGGGGAGGGAAAAAAATACTCCAGATATGGAGAAAAGAAAAACAGCGAACTAGATCAGTATGTCTGGACTGTACTGTAAGTAGGAGGGCTTTATGTGTAAAGAGAAAGAGTTCAGATTGTGAAGAAGTTTAAACTTCAAACTGAGGAGTTTCCATTTGCTCCCAGAGGTAAAAGAGAATCACTTGAGTTTACTGAGTGGGGTGTGTGTGTGTGTGTGTGTGTGTGTGTGTGTGTGCGCGCGCGCAACATGGTTAGAAAAGAAGTGATCCAGGAAAATCTTTTTAATACTTAACACAAATGTATTAAATTCCCACTATATTCAAAACACCACACTAGGGTAACTAAGATAACAAATATAGAAATGTCTCCTTCTTCAAGAAATTACACATCAGAAAGATAAAACAGAGAGGAAAAATAAGACAGGAATATGTTAAAATACATACAACAAGACATAGCTGTAAGAAATTAAAGGAAAGAGAGAGATTACTTTGTACTTTTTTTGGGGGAAGGGGAGAAAAGGGAGAGAAAGGCTCAGGGAAAGAAACATAAGTAAGGTTTCAATGAGGCTGTGGGACCTTTAAGGATAAGATGTATTGCAAATACCTTCCAAATGTGGAAATGGAAAAGAATAGAACAAGAGCAAGAACAGGTTAAATAGTCCAAATTGATTAGAACTAAGAACATGAAGAAGATTCATATGAAATCCAGTTAGAAAACATAGGCTGGAGCCAGATCATGGACAGAATTTTGAATACAAGGCTAAGAAGTCTAGGCTTTATAAAAATAAATTACTGGGAAAGACAGTACACATTTACTATTAAAAATAAGTAAAATTTTAGCATGTTTCCTACTAGATCAAAATATGCTGCTAAGCTTCTCAAGGATAATTTAGAAAATACTCTAGGAATTGATTTATTCCATAGATGGAAAAAATGTCCAAGACATTTTCAATTAAATTAAGCAAATGCTGCATTTCATTTTCTAAATAGTTTTATATTAGGATCTAGGAGATATGCAAAACATTAAACCAGGCCTGGCCCCTATCATCATTGTGCTTCAAGTTGAATAAAGAGATGCAATGTATAAATAAATTACTACAATACAAAACAGTTTGGGATAATAAGTATATAAATCTCCACAAGAGTCCTACTTTAATTACTCACTTTGAAATAGAAGGGACCTGGAACTGAAAGGTTTATATACTAACAGAACCCAGGCTTTGGAAGGTTTTACTAAGCCTGAAAGACTTTGAGTATGGGTCCAAGAATAATCTGTGTGTCTTGCCATTTTAGGAACTAAGTGGGAAAAGGTTCATCACTAAAGGATTTGCCACCAGTCAGTCAATGAGCAATTTACGAAGTTCTTACTATTTACAAGGCATTGAGCTCTAAAGGAATTCATAATCTAACGAGAAAAGACAACATGAAAATAGCTATGTACAAATGAACAAATAAACACAGATATACATACACAGTGCTAATTACAGATGGACAATTTGATAACGATTCTAGGAAAGCCTTGCAGAAAATGGGTCTTTAACTGAGACTTGAAGGAAGCCTGGAAGTAGAGATGATGAGGAAGAGAGTTCTAAGCTTAAAGAACAATCAGGAAATATGTTCAGAATTGGAAGATAAGAGTTTCATATGCAAGGAACAGCAAGGACTTTAAAAGCCAAATAAAAGATTTTATATTTGACCCTTGTAAGAGGGAGCCACTGGAATTTATTGAATAGAGGGGTAACATATGGTCAGACTTGTCCTTTTGGACAATTTAACAGCTGAGTGAAGGACAGATGGGATTGGAGAAGAGATGAGGCAGGAGACCAACCATCAGGCTATTTAAGTAATTCTTGCATTAGGTGATGAGGGTCGATACCAGGGAGATAGTAGTATTGGAGGAGAGAATGGGACACATATGGACATCCAAGGATTTGGATGAAGATCTAGCAAAAAAGAACTGGATGAAGATCCAGCAAAGAAGACAGAGTACGAATAGTAAGACAGGAAGAGGAAGAACAAGGACAGAAGAGGGCCACAAAAACCTAGAGAGAAGAGACTATCAAAGAGAAGGGGAAATCAACAGTAGTGTCAAAGGGTGTAAAGACATTAAGAAAAATGTCAATTTTGAAAAAGACAAATTAGACAATAACTTTGGAGAAAGAAATTTTGGTTGGATAATGAGGTTGGAAAAGACTGAGAAAAATCTGAAGTTCATGTTGTTATTAGCAACTTATAAAGACCATTTGCTGTGATGGAGTTGTATTCTGCTTTGGTGATGGACGTGGGGTCCCTGATCCTCAAATTACTGAAAGATACAGGACAATGTATGACATTCTATCTGACAAGATTATTATCACTAACTGGGAAAATGAGGGATAGTTTTATTGAGAACAAAATGTTTAAAATGGTTTTGAAGGGTGATTAGGAGTTCAAAAATCATTGAGGGAACTGCAGGGATAAGGAAACAAAGACACCATGTCAGGAATGCCTGGGACAGGATGCTGAGCAGTCACT
Source organism: Sminthopsis crassicaudata (assembly GCF_048593235.1). Classification (NCBI taxonomy): domain Eukaryota; kingdom Metazoa; phylum Chordata; class Mammalia; order Dasyuromorphia; family Dasyuridae; genus Sminthopsis; species Sminthopsis crassicaudata. The sequence goes on along the minus strand of NC_133617.1, from coordinate 229,489,551 downwards.
ATGACCAGAGTAGAAAGAATTATAGGAGATTACTATGAGATAAGGATGGAAAGGTAGAATGGCAAGAATCATAGAGGGTCTTAAATGCCAAGCTTTTGAATATGAACTTCACTTGATAGTAAATATGAGATCATTGAAGGGTTTTAAATAAAGGCCTGAATTCTTCACTTATGGAAGCTTAATCTAGCAACATCATAAAGAATGAATTAAGAAGAGAGAGTGTATAAAGACAAAAAAACTAATTAATTTCATTTTGTGAGTTCTACTCTTATTTCTTTCTCAAGTGAAAGCCAGGAAATATAAATAGTGCCTTATACGAGAAAAGCAACATCAGATTGTCAAGGATTTTTTTAATTTTTTTTTTTTTTTAAATAAGTGCTAAGATTGCTCTACTACCTCCAAAATCTAACCGATTTTTGAATTGGCTGGAAATTTTAAATAATTAACCAGCAATTTTCTGTGGCTAATGAGACTATTTCTCCTTTAATTCTCACAATCTGAATGTGTAATTAAAACTTGTCTAGGATTTGCTATTGTCTTATTATATTTTTAGTTCAGGTAACTAAGGCCTGCTGATGCCTTTTGTTAAAGGATGTCTGAGTTTTGAAAAGTTACAGTTTAAAGAAAATTTAACTGTTCTCATTTAATTCAAAAGCCAAGAACACCACTTTAAGATTTTATTCACAATCTTAAAAATAGGAAGATGAAGGAATATGAAATGAAAAAATAAGATCTAAGGTTACTAAGAAAGAAGGGGGAAAAGGAGGGAAAGAAGGAGGAAGAAAGAATTTAAATGGGAAAAGGGCAGAGACAATGGAGGAAAACTCTGCAGGAACCCCAATTTTTTGTTGGTAACAAAAAGAAATAATCTAGTGATTCAATTCTAGCCACCATTCTGGTTTGATTTTACTAGTGACAACTATTCCAATGAGGTAAAAAGAAAAGTTTGCTTCCTCAAAGAAATGGCATTTTAAAGGGATACATCATCTATTTCCCAGGTCCTTTTTCTTTGTTTAAAAAGAGCTAAAAGTGCCATTTTAAGGCAATCCTTCAAAATCAAATATTTAATAGTATGATTACCATGAGAGATTCTTAGTTTGCATACTGTATTTTCTTCATCTGACTTCACATGTTTGTAGGAAAGTCAAAGTGAGCACCTGTTAACTATCTAAATTAAATTCAAAACAATAATTTCCAACTAAGAACATCCAAAAATCCTTTCTGGTCCCAAATCACAAAATGATTTCTTCTGAATCTTTGAAAAATAATAGCAAATTTATCTAGTTCAAAGAAAGGGGAAACAAGTAAAATTCTTGAATGATAATGAAAAGGCACTCACCTCATATTTGTTTGTTCTTTTGCATTCATTGGCAAGTCACTTGCTTGTGGTACCTCAGATTTCCCTTCTTTGGCCTCTGGTAGCTTAAAAAATACATAGCACATAACAAATTAATAATGATAGAAAGAGAAGTCATCCAGCAGGTCTGACTCATGAACTTTCTATCACATCTCTTAAAAGTGATCATCTAAACAAAAGGCTTGGCAATTGTCAGTGCTGTAAAATTACCCATGCATAGATCTTGCAAATAAAAAGCTATAATAAAATTTTTTTTTAAAAAGTGATCATCTAGTTTCTTGCTGTTTGAACGCTTACTTCCCAAGCTACCTCATAAAACAGCCATTCTAAGGGGTGGACTATGATTGTGAGAAAGCTCTTCTTCCTTATAGTGAAACAAAATCTGCCTCCCTATATTTTTAACTAGCTGTGTGTTGATAAATGTTTAAAAAATGCTTTTTGAGAGAAAAAAAAAACAACAATGTATACAAGACAGTCTTCAAGGTTTAATTTACATTATTAATATCTTCTTCATCACTTTCTTAAGTCTAGACAATGAATGGAACAATAACTGAACTCTGATGGCGTTTGCTGATTTCTGAGGTGTCTATGCTCAACAAAGAAGTTGCTCAAAATTGTTCTTAAAACAATACTGCTATTACTGTATACAATGTTCTCTGGTTGAGTGAGTCCTTTTGATTATTATAAATATACAAATTAAAAATAAAAAACAAAGAGAGATGCTATCAGAATCCAAATTAAGAACTGATAAATAGAAGTTTGCATATATTAATTTTACACACATACATATGCATTTGTTTCTGATGGGTAGCCTTCTCTAGGGAAGGAAGTGGGGACGAAAGAAAAGAGAGGGAAAAAATTTTACATGACAACTTTTGGTACATTTGAAGGGAATAGCAAGTTGTATGTGATAGATTTGCAGCTTCATATGCAATCGGATTTTTTTTTTTAAATAATAATGAGTTATAGAAATGCTTGTTTTGTTCCCTAAATGGAAAATAAAATAAAAGTTTAAAAATATTCAACATGGAACATTTAATAATACAAATTAGCTTCCCTACAATCCTGATTTTAGTCTATTGATGCTACTTCTGTCCTCTGGAACTACAGAGGATAAACTGAATCTTTCTTCCATGTAACATATTTCAAGTAATCGAGGAGTATTTATGTACTTATTAAATCTTCTCTTCCCTAGTCTAAACTTTGCTTGTTTCTTTCCCTGACCCTTCCAACTTAGCAGCATTATTTTGTGCCAGAGAGTCAAATGGGTGCACAGGGTGGGGGGGTAAGAGGAAGGAGAGAAACAAAATAAGTCAGCAAAGCCAAACAACACATCACCTATGTTTGTTAGCATAAGCAATATTTTTCACTTATAATCTCCTACACCTCTCTAATGAAAGGAAAGAGGTACATTACCCTCTGTTCTTGATCATTATAATTATATAGTATTCAGTTTCAGTGAAATGTCTTTCCAGAAAAATTATAGAGATAAAATTGCTGTGTTAAAGTATAGGTCTTTAAGCAAAAGCACAATGACCTTTTCCAATTCTGTTGAATACTTTCACTTTTTAAAAGGGGCCATTTCCTATTTCTGAATTTCAGAGGATGTAGTAGTAGTATGGGTTTGTTCCAGAGAGGGTTATGTATGGAAGGACCATTAGCTTTCCAGTAGAATCAGTGTGAATTCTTAGGGAACTTTTTTTTTTTTTTAAACCAGCGAAGGAGATAATTTAAGTCAAATCAATAAATATTTATTAAGTACTCGTTATGTAAAAAGTCATAGGGAGAAAAAAAGATGGAATAAAATATAGCCCATACATTTGGGCAACTTAAAATCTAATAACAGAGACAATACTATATACAAACTCTATAATTAAATTAAAAAAAGGTGCAAAAGTATCCTTACCTGTTTGGCCATATTCTCCTTTTTGCGCCAGAACCACCATCTTCCAGACTTCTTTGGCATTTTATCTTTGACCCAGGACTCAACTGTGGCCTAAAAGGATTTAGGTCTGAGTTATTTCAAACATTTTACTAATTATGTCAGACTCAGTTAACTTTATTTACTTGTTCTAGGAGGTGAATTGCTCTATACTAGACTTTTTTATTTTCTTGTGCAATTTCTTCTAGGCAGACTGTTTAGGCTTTTAAAATCAATAGACCTGCTTTAATGACAATGTTATTATATGGCTGAAGGTTTCTTGAGGCTTTAGGAATTTATTTTATCTATATATCGCTGTTCCCTTCCCTACGGGCAGGCTCCAAAGTTTGATGCTGGATGGCCATGTGGGAAACATGGAGATACAACATGGTAACAGTATGTCTAACAGGCAGACAACCCCCCCCCCAAAAAAAAAAACAAAACAAAACACCTCCTTAACCTATTATTGGGTATATTCCTTCTAGGAAACTGAACTGATGAAATGATCTTTGTGAACATGTTTAAAAATTTTCTAGGTCCACCAGCCTATAAAATACATACTGATCTTATTGATATTTGATGCCATTCCTTTTCTAGCCTTTTCAACTTCTCCTATATTTATCCATAGACTGAAATTGGTTATTCAACTTTGAATTCACTTCTATAGTAAATACATTCAAATTTTATGTACAAGTATGGATGATCAAGTAATAAAAAGAAGAGATAATTTAAAAAAAATTCTTCTAGACCAATTAAATTTATAAGATAGCAAGGCAGCATAATGAATATAGCAACTGGAACTGCAGTCTAGAGGATAATGAGTTTTAATTCTTCTTCAGATATTAGCCCAGTGATCCTGGGTAAATTATATAACTTTTCTTTCTTTCTTTTTAAATAATTTTATTTTCAAAATACATGCAAAGATAATTTTCAACATTTACCTTTGAAAAAAACTTGTGTTCCAAATTTTTCTCCCTTTCTTCCCCCATCCCTCCTCTAGATAGCAAGTAATTCAATATATGTTAAACACATAGAATTCTTTTATATATATTTCTACATTTATCATGCTGGCACAAGAAAAATCAGATCAAAAAAGAAAAAAAAAGAGAAAGAAAACAAAAAGCAAGTAAATAATAACAAAAAGGTAAAAAAAAAAAACTATGTTGTAATCCATACTCAGTTCCCACAGTTGTCTCTCTGGATACAGAAGGCTCTCTCCATCACAAATCTATTGAAACTAAACTGAATCACATCACTGTTGAAAAGAGCCACGTCCATCAGAATTGATCATCGTATAATCTTGTTGCCGTGTACAATGATCTCCTTGTTCTGCTGATTTCACTTAGCATCAATTCATGTAAGTCTTTCCAGGCCTTTCTAAAATCATCCTGCTGATCATTTCTTATATAACAATAATATTCCATAATATTCAAATACCATAACTTATTCAACCATTCTCCAACTGATGGGCATCCACAGTTTCCAGTTCTTTGCCACTACAAAAGGGGCTGCTACAAACATCTTCACACATGTTGGTCCTTTTCCCTTTTTTATTACATAATTTTTCTTGGTCCCAATTTCTTCAATTATAAACTAGGGATAATCTGATTTTTTTTTTTTTTGTGCAGCATGATAATCACGGAAATATGTATAGAAGAATTGATCATGTTTAGCATATATTAAATTGCTTACTGTCTAGGGGAGGGGATGAGGAGAAGAGAGGGAGAGAAAATTTGGGTTTTGCAGGGGTGAATGTTGAAAACTACTTATGTATGTATTTTGAAAATAAAAAAATAAATAAAGTGGGGATAATAATAGCGGCTACATCACAGAATTGTTTGGAGAACCAAAGGAGATAATCTATGTAAAATGCTTTGCAAAACTTAAAGTACTATCAAAATTCTAGCTAGCTATTATTTAATATAGTTGCTTGATTTCTTCGTGATCCTAGGGTGTGCTAACTTACATAACTGAATTGAATAATGAATCTTTAAAAATACTTGGTCTTATAGAACTCTCAAAGAATGAAAAATATCCAGCAAACAAATGGGTGTTTTGCAAGTGCTATCCATATTACACTTCTAAAGGTAGCACTACAGTCTTGGGACAGCTTACCTTGGGCAAGCTCTTCTGGAACACCTGCAAGCTTAGGATCATGGGAGCAGCCAAGGCCCAGTTATAGTATCTGTCATAAACATAAATAATTGATTAGAAACTATTAGATAATACAGTGGAATTAATTTTAAAACATATAGAACAGCCTATTTTTTTACTGCATGAGTAATACTTGTTTTGAATCAAATTGCCCTGGAAATGCAATATTCAATAAAACAAGAAAATAACATTCATTTCAACACTTCATTTTCAAATAGATGTAGTTCAGGTTTGAATTTACATTTCAAAGTCACTACATATTTACTTATTCAAATTAGATAATGTACTTCAAAGCAAGAAATATAGTGAAGTTTCATCAAAATTTCACTGCCATTTCCTTTCATTAAAAAAAAAATCATAGAAAACAAAAGATATTTACCGGTTATAGATCCGTATCACTAGATTAGGATTATCTATAAGTCCAGGGTTTTCTGCAAATTCATGGTAAGTAATGATATGTTCCATGAATTTTTCTGAAAGACAAAAAAATTTTGATCACTTTGGTTAGAAAAATAACATCATCAAGTCCCTATGACTAAAAAAGTAGTCAAGCTGATTTCTTCTACTTAAGAATATTAAATTCTACAAGATTTTCAGTTAAAAAAAAAAAAAAAAAAAAAAAGGTTTTTACTAAACTTCTGTGTTCATCGAAAATCAATCCAGTAACATTTTCAAAGGAAACAAGGAAGACTCATATCCCAGTCTCCCTTTCTTTTTAACTAATCCCAGATTCTAAGAAGGGGGAAAAAAAAGAGAAAGAACAAAAAAGACTCCCACATAATATATCACAGATGACCCCAATGAGAGCAGCAAAAATTATATCAAAGAACTAGGAACTATTACTAAACCATAGTTTGCTATGAAGAACCATACAATTAGAAAACAAAAGTAGGCTGTATTGTAAAGTTAGAATACATGCTATGTCATAAAATAATTTCATTATCTTTCAATTTCTTGTTTAGTAGACTGCATTTCTCAAGTGTTTGGGACCAATAGTGTCATTCTTTAGTGAAAAGCAAAAATTATTTGTATACTATTATCTCCCAGAAAGTAAGTGAGCCTAAAAAACATAGCGCACTAGAAATATATCTAGGTTCTCCCCCCACCCCCACCCTGAGGCTGGGGTTAAGTGACTTGCCCAGGGTCACACATCTAGGACATGTTAAGTGTCTGAGAGCAGATTTGAACTCAGGTCCTCCTGAATTCAGGGCTGGTGCTCTATCCACTGCGCCACCTAGCTGCCCTGGAAGTATATCTAGTTGAAAAATATGGAGCAGCCTTTGTGAGGAGTGAAATGATGTGAGGTAGGTAAACAGTAAGTGGATACTAATGTTTGGAATCCTGGAAAAGCAGTCAAAGAAATGGTGGCTCTGGTTTATACCATGCTGATGGTGCAAATTCCTGCTATGGGAACCAAAATGGTTGAATCTTATCAAGGATTCATCCTTGAGTTCTGATCCCTAAGAGGAGAAATACTAGTTGCTCTGAAAGTGATTAAAATGAGACTGCTTGTAGATGTGATTAAATGATTAAAACTCTGCTGTGAATTTAAATGAACTCATTTTTCTCCCAGTTGGGTCGTTGACATATGAGGAAATGGATGAGGATTTGACTCATAGCCTTTCTTGGAGGAAATGGAAAACAAATCTCTAGGAATAGACTCCTGAAATTCTTGCTACCTGATTTAATTTCCTTATTATTAGCTTGCTATTATCCTCTTTCGTTAAGTATTGTTTGCTTTGAATTCATAAGCCATCTTTCTTGATTTGCTAAAAAATTTGGGTAGAACTAGGGAACCATGGATCTGAATAGGTGAGGTACCCAAACAAGGACCAGGAATGGAGTGTATCTGAGAAAGGGTCTATACTTAAAAATAAAACAACTAATTCTAGGGCAAAGAGTACCAAGAAAAAGAGTCTTTATGTATACAACACATGATGATCCTGTATCCACTTAGGTGACTGATTCCAATATTCTCCATTCCCATTCTTTCAAGTCTGTAGTAAAATGAAAACTAAAAACTATTTCTGTGCATTTATTTTTTCTTAGTGAGAATTTACCTCCCCAAACATTGGGATAGGATAAACTATCCACACAGATTATAAATAAAGTTATAAGTTCAGAACTGCTTTTTTCTTTCTAAAGGAAGGAGACAGGGTATTCCTGTTACGTACCTTTTGATATCTCTCCATTCTCACTGAGACCTCCACAAAGTGAGAGGGTTACATCAGGCAAATCCATTGCAGAATCAGAAAGGCATTCTGTGCCGCTGTCAGCAGCTGCACTTCCCACTGACTGAGGAGACTGGGAGCCAGACAAAGTATCAGACTCAGTCCATTGCCTAGATCCTGGATCAGAATCACTGTAAAGAAAAATATATACCTAAATATATACACAGATTTCTCATTCTTTATTTAATAAATTGGTAACTTCATTCTATATCAAATAACATCATAATGATTGATACCTAAATGATTGTGACCCTGGGCAAATTCTTGTTTGCTTTAATTTCCTTATCCATAAAATGGGATGGAGAAGAAAATGGTAAACCACCCCAGTATTTTTGCCAAAAAAACCCTACCAAATGTCATCATGAAGAATCAGACATGACTAATCAACTCAACAACTTAAATAATTAGATTCCACATTTAATTGATTTCATTAAGCTTCTGGAGGATAGGAACTATCTTTTTGTCTCTTTTTGTATCACCAGTAGCATGGTACCTGGTACATAGCAGACAATGTTTACTAATTGATACCATGTTCCCTCTTTTTCTCTCCTTCTGAGAAGGGAATCTCTAATTTTATAAGAATGAGGGAAATTCATGTATAACTTAGAAGAATTATCCCGAGCCCTTAAGAATTTTGTCTAGAGAAATTATCTCAAGCCATTAAGAAGTGAGTTGGCCATGGTCACAAAGCCTGAATATATCATGATTTGAATCTTGGTCTTCCCAACGTCAAGGTGAGAATCCTATCCATTTCTTGATGTCACCTCAATTAGACCATGAAATATAGAATATGCACTTATTTATTACATAATTTAAAAACGTACTCATTGCTAGTCTTAACTACATCACACTTTCAAAGTGTGATAAAAAAAATCTTGAGGGGAAGGGAAAAAATCTCTGAAATCCTTTTAAAGGGTCTATAAATTCAAAATTAGTTTTTATTTCTAAAATGGTAAATATCTATAAATATAACCCATACAAACAAAAAACTTTAACACATCCTCAATAATTTTAATATAAAATTTTTAATAAATAAAAATAATATAAAATTTTAACAAATGAAAATATAGAAAAAATAGCAAAATCCTTTAAAGAACACTAAGTCAGAAAAAAAAAGTCAAGTAAATATTGCACACATTCATTAAAGTCATTCATAAAACAAGGCAAAAATGTTAGTTATATTAGCCATCTTTCTGATTTTAATTAAAGGGGTAAAAAAGAAGTACTTATTTAGATTTCCACAATGAAAATTATAGTGTCATTAAAAAGAGCATGATATTTAAAAACATTCTGATCTCTAAATCCTGGGAAAAACAGAGGTAGTTTATTATCCAGCAGAAAATTACTATGGTTTTTGAGAGATTATTTGAAAGCCATACTTTCCTACACTGTGCTCATCTCAAAATTCTAAAAGCCTGGAGATAGAGAAAAAGAATTCCCAGGAGTTAAGACATCCTTAAGAAAAGGAAAGATTTTATAGAAATGAGCAGGGGCAAAATTGTTTTTATATAAATAAGAGTATTAATGACATTCAATTTTGGGGATAAAGGAAGACTATGGCCTATATCTAGAAGGTGAACAACTTAATTTGTGAAGGATACTATATAAATATTGGTTATGTCAAACCAAAAATAAAACAGTCCCTGTTCTCAAAGAACTTATATTTTATTGGGACACAAAAAAGAAATATTTGTTGAAAATTATTTTAAAAAATAATTCCAAATTAGTGAGAAATTGGAAAAGAAAAACAATTTGCTTAATTCTCTTTACAATTTTTAGGAAATCTAATTATATATTATTATGAATATATATGAATTATATATATATATATATATATATATATATATATATATATATATATATATCAAATACTATTATATTAATTCCAAATATGTTTAATCCAAAGAACTAAATAACCCACACTAATTCCCATTTAAATAATAAAATAAATACCTCTTTGAGACATTTTAGTAAACATCACCAAGGGTGATTATTGTAGGAATAGTTCAAACTACTTAATAGTTGATAAATAAAATCAACATGAGCACTAGAATGAATTTGTCTTTTACCCAGAGAAAAATTTAAAAATTAAGCAGCAGGTAGCAGAGCAGTTCACAAGTATGTAATAAAAAGATATTTCAAAATTTAACCCAAAAAAGTAGAGAGCTACACCAGGTAGTCCTGAGGTTAAATATTTGAGAATGGCCTACGTGATCTCTAAATACCCAAAATAACTACTGAAAATTGGAAAAATAAATAAATAAATGAATAGGATTTCTAAGTAGTCACCTGGGTGGGCCTGCTTTAATAAATAAAAAGTATTGCCTTTTAAATTGGTATCATTTGCATACCCACTGCTAAAAATCATTCATAATACAATGTCCTCTAAATAAGTTTATAAAGCTACCTAACTGTGTTGTGACAGTCTAAATTTGCTTAACAAAACTTTTTTTATAAACAGATACAAAATGCTGTAGCCAATGTAGATCATGATGAATTTAAATTACTATAACCAGACATTGGAAACAGGGACAATTATAACTCACATTTGGAACCAGTTTTTAGGTACTTGCTTGCTAATCACAGACTTACAAAAGCACACAGAGGCTGAAAACAAATAACAATAAAAAAAAAAAAATCTGATTTCTGCATTTTTCCAGTACCCAGAGCAATCCTCAGTTCTTGTCCAATGTCTTTTATCCCCATTCTTATGAATAGATTATAATTCATTCTACAACTAATTAGGTTATCAAATAGTTTGGGGGACTATCTTAGAAGTATTCAAGAACATAGTTAAATATAATACCTTTTGGGGAAATAAAGTGCTGCGACTTCAGGTTCCAAGACTTTTAAGTCATCTAGGTAAATATCATCAGGCCCCTGGTGCTGGCTTCTCTTGTGGACACCTGTTAACACAATTAGGGCATTTTTAATGAAAAGCATGAAAAGCACAGTATATGAGAACTGAAATCTATTTTAACTCTTATCCACAGCATAAATACGGTTAACAATATCTCCCCCTAATGGTCATCTGGGTTTCTAGTGAGAAAGAATCTCACTTCACTCTTCTTTCCCCATCTACCTCCCTCTATCATGAATCTGCTTAAATAGCTAATAATAAACAGAAAAGGGTCCAGGAGAGATTCGTGTAACTCTACTACTCTACCAACTCTCCTTCCAAGCTAACCCATTCAATCAGTTTTAAATTAACCCGACTACTAAGATTCTGTCCAGAGACAAAGGTCAGCTATTATTTTACTATTCACTTAAAAATCTTCAAAGTAAATTGTGACTGAGACTGGTTGCATTCAGAATTTCTTTTAACAGTCTAAAATTTGAACTTCAAAGGGCTCAATTAAGACTGAAAATAAGTCACGCAGAGCAGATACCATTAATAAATTTGAATTGTTAAAGGTTAGCCATGGTTGTTTCACAATAAAGACTATTTTCACCGCTGATCAGGGATTTTCACAAAGCTGCCTATGGAAATATGTTAATAATTGTAATCTATTTAGTAACAATATGCTTTATACTTTTTGGGCAGTTGGTACCATGGAAAATGCATTGGTCTAGGATTCAGAAAATCTGAATTATAGCCCTTGTTCTATAATTTTCTTGCTAAAAGTAATTAACTTATCTGAGTCCCAGGTTTTCTTTCTTTTCTTAAAAGGTAATAGTAATACATTAAGATCAAACATGAACCAAACAGTGCCTTTCTTAGAGTTAAATGCTTAACAGATGCTTAATGACTCAAATGAAATTGTTAATATATATGAAAGTATAGTTATAAAGCTACTATGTGGATAGAAGACTATCATATTTATCAGTATAATAATGGTTCAATCTGAACATGAGAATTATTCTCTTTCCTGGTTCAGGGCTCTATTGATGTATTATAGGGATTCTTTGGTCAAGAATCATAGATAAACTAGCAGAGGAACCAAAAATAGTCATAACAAACTTGTTTATTAAACACACAAAAGAAAAGAGTCTTTAAAAGAATTCTGTCCAACTGTATGCTAAGCTTTTTATGTAATTCAATGGCTGACATTTAATGGACGTTCTTATATAGCTTTAAGGTTTGTAAAGTCCCTTTATTTCACAGCAACTCTTTGAAATAGGTAGTGCAAGCACTCTTTTTAATCATCTGAGAGAGGAGGTAATTGAGGAGTAGAGAGGTTATTTAGTTTACCCATAGTTATAATAGAGAAAGCATTTGAACCCATATTCTTTAAAAAAAAATAGTTATTTCCTCACATACTTCTCAAACCAATTTTCTGTATTATAAGGATTATTAAGCACGACTAATTGAAAAAGCAAACAAGTTTGACAAGATATTCTACATTCTGCATTTGAGGCCTCCCAGTTTATTTCTGAAAGGGGTATGTTACATCTATTTTATAGGACTAAATATTGTTTATTGCAATTAACTTTAATTGCTTTTTAGTGGTATGCAATTATGTATGTTGTCCTCAATTCATTTACTCTGCATCAATTTATAAAAGTCCTTGCATGTTTCTCTGAGCTCCTCAAACTCCATGATAATAATATCCTCTATAATCACACTACAATTTGCTCAGCCACTCTTCAATTAATGGGAAACTATTTTGTTCCTAGTTTTTTGCTACAAAAGAATATTTTATGCTGATCTCCTTTGAGCACATGCTCAGTAATGGATTTACCAGGTCAAAGGGTAAGAACAGTTAAGTAATACTTCTCCCATAAATATAACCTTTTTTTGGCAAACCAGCAGTTCAGAACTCCACCAACTATGTACTAGAATTTTCTTTTCTCACTACTTTTCCACAATGACCACTTCTATTTTAAAAATAATCTTTGCCAATTTAATGAGTGTGAGAGTGAAACCTCAGTGTCATTTTAATTTGCATTTTTCTTTTATCTGAAGTATTATTTCAAATGGTAGATGATAGTTTACATTTCTTCTGAAAATGATTTGTTTACATCCTTTGCCTTGATCCAATGCTAGTTCCATTCTGTCCCCCCTCTGTAATTTAAAAGGGAATAATTTTTTTTTCCCCTTCAAAGTGTCAGTAATCTGGCTAATATCTTATATGTGACCTAATGGCTTTCTGTTAACAACTTTTTATTTAGTGCTGGGATCAAGCTCAGTCCAAAATCCAGACTATCAAAATGATCTACTATCTAAAGTCAGGACTATTAATTCAAAGTTAGGAGCAAATGAATACCTTTCTTCTTTGATGGAGAATCCAGTTTAGTAATTGGCTTTATTTCTGATGATGGAGGTTCCACTGATGGATTAGGGAGAGGATCTGCATCTAACATAGATAAAACTTGTGGGCTATCCAGAGGAGGCTCAAGGATTGCAGAAGCAACGGAAGTCGTATCGGCCGTCTCCCTCATTTGTGTACAGAGTGCCCTTGGCTTTGGTTTTACTATTGTACACACAGTGTCTTCCACTGAAGCATCCTTCTCAACTTCATTAACCAGGTTATCATCACTGGGGATGACCCTAAAATGGGTATTTTCTGATGGTGTGATGGTAGCTGTTCGAGGATGATCTGATCTCTCTTTCTTGCTGATCTGAAAAAAAAAAGACAGGCTGTAATTGTTAGCAAAGAGAACCATCAACTTGTTACTACTAGAATGTCTTTTGCTTGATCTTCAGTCTCCCATTACCAAAAATCTATTTAACATCGCAAACTCATAGGTTATCTTAAACTCAATATGTCTAAAACTGAATATATCCTCTTTCCCCTCAAACCCTTCCCTTTTCCAAAAATAAATTACCATTGGGAATACTATCATTCTCCCAAGTTACTTAGCTTGTAATCTAAAAATCCTCCTTGATTCTGCAATCTCTCGTATTCTCTCTGTCTAGTCTGTTACCAAATTCTGGCATTTGTACCTTTATAATATCCCTTGAATAGTTCCCCTTCTCTCCTATGACACAGAGCAGCTGTAATGAAATAGGCCCTTAATTATCTACTACAATAGCTTGCTAATTGGTCATCATCCTTGGTTCTCCCCACTCCTCTGATCAGCTGACACAGTGATATTCCCACAGAGCAGGTTGATTTCCCTTGCCTGCAACACAAATTCTAGTGATTTCCTGTTCCTTTCAGCATCAAATATAAAATCTTCTGGCTTTCACAATTTGGTCCTTTCCAAGCTGTCCAGGATTTTTTTTTACACTTCCCCACACATATTCTATGAGCTTAGAGACATTGACCTCCTGGCTATTCTCTATATGTAATTGTCTTGTGATTCTATGCTTTCCCCCACCCCTTGTTTCCATGTCTGGATTGTGCTATTTCATCTCTGCCTCTTAGGTTTTTTGGTTTCTCTAAAGGTCAACTCAAATCTTATTTTCTATTTAGAATCCTTTCCTGGTGTAATCCTTTCTCTCCCCCCCCCCCCCTTAAGTGTTAAGATTTCCTCTAATTTACCATGTCTAGATCTCATATATATTTTTCAATGTTGTCTCCATGATTAGTGTGATATACTTGAAGGTAAATTCTGTTTTTCCCTTTCTTTATTTTTCTAGCACTTTAACACAATGAATACACATTGACTTCTTTTCCCTTATAATATATCATACTGGTCTGAATATAATTTGTGCCTCTGAAATGGGATCCTTGTGCAAGAAAAAAATTGGAAATATATAATGAAAAATAACACCATTTGTAGATTATATTCAGGTTTTCTACAAACGATTTTTTGAGGAAATATAGGACTTCTATTTGGATGAAGATACATATTCTGCAATGAATGGATAACATACAGAATCACTTCTCAGAGTAAGAAGAAATTTCAGAGGTCATCCAATTAAACATCTGAACAAGAATCTACACCATTACACACCTGACACGACAGTCAATGAAGTCTTTGCTTAAAGATCTCTGGTGATTGAAAACTCTCAGCTTCCTGAGTAAGTTCATGCTATTTTTGATTAGTTCTAATTTTTAGTAAACATTTGTTTACATCAAGCCTAAATTTGCTCATTTACATCTTAAATTCTGTTCTTAGAAGTTAAGCATACCATATCTAATCCCCTTTTCATGTGAGGGTCCTTCATGTATTTAAAGAAAGCTATCATAATTTCCCTTGTCTCCCTCAAAGTCTTCTCTGCTGGCTACTCAAGATGTGATCTGACAGGGCAGAACACAGAGACCATCACTTCCTCATTACCAGTCACTATGCTTAAACTCTTTCTTGACTTCCATATCACATTACTGACTCTTATTGAACTTGAAGTTCACTAAAACGTCTGTACATTTTTCAGTGAAACTGTTTCCTGTTTGTATCTTCTCCCCATCACACAAATGGAAATGTAATAGGTTTAATCCAAATGTAAGACTTCGTATTTATTTTAAAATTTTATTGTGTTGGATAAGCTTTCTGGTCTGCAAAATTCTTTTTGGATTCTGTCTGCTATCCAGTTTTTAGCTATGACTTAAAGCTCAGTGTCAGTTACAAATGTGAAAACAATTCCACGTATAACTTAATTCAATTGGCAAAAATATTAAATGGCACAAGACCAAGCACAAATTCATAGGCACATTGGAATCTTCTTTGCAAACTGATATTGAATGACTAATTACCATTCTACTAGTTCTGCACTCACCTAGTGTACATATCTCCATCTTTCCCTCAAAAGTTACATGAAAGTAGTAACGTATTTTGTGGTAATAAAAAAAACTGTAAACAAAGTTAGTGCCTAAAGATTAGGAAGAGGCATAGCAAATTGTGGTAAATAATAATTTAAAAAATTTACCAGGGCCATAAGAAATGACAAGTATGATGAATTTAGAGAACTATGGAAAGACATATAAATTAATGTAGAGTGAAGTAACTGATACCAAGAAAATATATACAACTATAATAATGTAAAGGAAAATATCACTGAAACTCAGTTTTCATTGAAAAAAAAAACTAACTGAACTGAACTGAAAAGTTCTGATTAGGAGAACAGATGATAAAACAAATTCCTCTTTCTATAGATACAGGATATAAGTTCATTTGAGTCTGGCAAGTGATATGAGATTATCAAGACATTTAAGTGTCCTCTTATTATCTCCAAACTTATATTTAGTGGCAATTCTTAATTGCTTATTTAGTGTTTAGCCATCACAAGGTAGGTTATGACAGAATAGAACTGCCTTCTTTTTAGATAAAAACTAAAAATGGTCTGACTTTAAGAATGGGTACAAAAAATAATTTTTTAAAATGCTCAATACACTAAAGCCTACTCATGCTTAGAAATGCATTGTATGTGTTCCCCTGAGCAAGTCACTTAAATCACTGCCTCAGCAAAAAAAAAAAAAAAAAAAATTCCTACATTGTAACAAGTTTATTGAAATAGAGCAATTTATTAATATAGTATTATATGCTTATTATGTTATAAATTATAATATTTACATTACATTTTAATTTATAACATAAAACTTAGTGGTAAGAACTACACATAACCACAGATAAACTCATAAAGCCCAGCTCTGCCAAAACGAAATATAAGCCTATTGGTATATATTATTTTCTGCTTAAGAAATTCAATGTTTGTTTTCTAGTTCTTATTTTGGTCAAAAATAAAACTTTCAATCAGTTTCCTTTTTAAAAATGTTATTCAGATCTAGTAAAGCTTTGTACTCAGCTCCCCCCCCCAAGTTCACACATCTTAAGAGTCTGTTTTAAAATTACCCATCTATTTTTCCAAATTTATGCTTACTACCAAGACGATCTATTTTTTAAAATACATGTTTTATTGATGTCTTTTTCTTTTTAAGTCACTTCACGATGATTCCCTTCCCTCCAATTATACCTTCTGCTATAACAAAATATATATATATATAATTAAGCAAATCAAATCAAGATATTCGCTATGTGTAACATTCCCTATATTTCTGCTAAGAGAAGGGAGGCAACAGTTACTTACTATCTTAAGTCAAGGTAGGTTAACACATTGTTCAGAACTCTAATGTTTTTTGTTATTATTTTCTTTTATATTATGTTTCCATTGTGTAAATTGTCTTTCTGCTTTGGTTTTCTTTGCTCTCTATCAGTTCATACAGATCTTTCCACATTTCTCTGCATTCTTCATGTTCACTATTTTATTTTATATACATAAAACAATTTATTCAATCATATTCTCCAAGCTATGGACATCTACTCTGTTTGCAGTTTTTCATTACCACAGAAAGTCTGCTGTATTTGTTTATCGCCTACTTGTTGAATTTCCCTTCTGTCTTTGACTTCCCTGAAATATCTGCTCAAGTAGCAGTATGACTGGATCAAGTGAAGAGTTTAGTGACTTTCTTAATATGCCTCTAAACTGTCTTGCAGAACAGTATAGCAGTGCTTGCCTTTTCTTTTTTGATCCTTTTCTTAAAATGTACCAATGTGGTGTTGGATCTCTCCTAAATGAAGTATATATATAATATATAGTATATATAAATATATATAGTATATATAAATACAGTATATAGAATGCTTGGAAAGATATCTGCAGTAGAGTTATGTAACCTCAGGAGGGCACTCAAGTCATTTTTATTTGTGAAAGCAAATTCCTGCTTTCTTACACTACTCTAAGAACACTTTGCAATGGCCGAATTTGAGGAATACAAGAACACCATCTGTTCTATGTGCATTTCATTACCTTGGTAGACTCTGGGAAGCCCCCCCAGGTCCACTCCATGTGAGATTCTGATCTGAGCAAGCTCTCAGCAGGTTTCACTTCAAGTTCTGAGTCACTCTTAGGACAAACGGTCTGGGAGAAGGCGCTGTCAAAATAAACAGAAAGACAAAGGGGAGTGACTGGCAAGGAACCCACAGCCCCCTTTAATTTGCCATGACTCTTCTAAGTCTGGAGGGTACATGTGGGTTGGACTTACAAGTTTACCCTGCAGATAGAAAGACCCCCAATGAGAAGCAGTTTTAGTTTTTCCTTCACAAGGCAGAAAGACCCCAGAGGTCTTTAGGAACATTGAAAAAGCTTAAAACAAAGTCTTGTCAGATGGCTTCACTTTCACACCTTGTCTGCTTTTAAAATTACTCATAGTTTAGGAAAAAATGCCAGTGGCTGACCTAGGATTAGAATTCCAGGATTTTGAGACCCCAAGCTCAGAGTTGCATGCATATCAACACATTGCAACTGAAGACAGACAAACTAGACAGAGGTTGATAGACACAAAATAAGAGAAAGAATTTAATTCATATCAGGGAGAAAAATCTCAGGTTTTTATCACTAGGAAGAGACAGAAAGGTAATCTGATGTCTGCTGAAAAAGAGAACAGCCATTTAACAAGTCTGCCTAAATCCTTCTTGCCTTCAAGAATTTAAATAAATGAAAAGAGAAGTTAATAAAATTATTTACTTGTCCAAAGGGGACCAATCTCCATCAGATAATGGGTAATGATCACTGGAATGGAAGATCAAAGGTTCTTTATAGTCTTCCTCCTTCATTGCAGTAGTTGAAGTTCCTCTGTGAAAGAAAGAAAAAATAAAGAAAAGTGGATATGACTACAATTAACAGTTAGCATGCAGGTCTCCAAAGACAATTCTCTCAATTCAAAAAAAAAAAAAAAAAAAAAAAAAAAGGATGGGTTACTAAATAGAAAAGATTTTCAAAAGGAAAAAAATGATGGAGAAGATGTTGTTACTAGTGACAATGGGGGGAAAAAACTTCACAAGTTACTTCGAATGCTCCTTACATTTAGGGGAGGAAATATGATTTTTAAAAATATTTTAGCATTTACTGATTTATAAGAAAATATAGCAACTGTCTCATGTCATAAGTAACACACTTCACAAATTTAGAGATTTAATAGATACATTATTCAAAGCAAATTTTTAGCTCAAATGTTAGCCTAGATCCTTTCTCTTCCTCCCATAAATTTCACTATTTATTAGCACCAATTCCATGACACAGGAGGAACCTGTAAAAGTAGATGAAATGTTATTGCTTTCCAGGAGTTTCTGTAGCTATTTTGTGAGTGAAGAGAGGGAAACTATTAGTCATAATAAGATTTTAAATCAGGTTCACATATGACCTATTCCCATTTACACAGATGGAATTATACATGTGAAAAGTCACCATCCCTGACTATATCACTGGCCAAGTGACTTAACCACTAAGTATTTGAGGCAACTAAGACTATACATTTCAGAAAAGGGACTGACCCAGGAGATTACCTAGGAGCTCTACATATCAATTAAATTTTAGGTCCAATCCCCATGCCTATCCCACTCCTAGGGACAGATTGAAAGAAGTCTGCAATGCTTAAGGAACAGACTAAAATGAACAAATATTTTTATATTTTACAGAACATGTCTAATTATTAAATCTAAGTCAAGAAGGACAGCAAAGCACTCATTCTGATAAGTGGACTTAAAATTTTCAATAAGAGAACCTGAATCATAAAAAAACTTCTTGCCTTCCAGGAAACTGGTCTTGGATATGATAAAAGTAAAGTTTTCGTGGGTGTTTTTTCCCCCAGTATTATGACTGTATTGTTAACACAGGACTTGTAAAAACTACTTTACAGAAAACTTGTAATCTTTACAAAATGAGATGATTCCAAATCTAGAATCACTTTATACACTGATCACTTTCTTTTTCCCATTCAAAATACCAATAATAAGTTAAAAGAGAAAATCTGAACTACATATGTCTGGCAATTATAGGACACAAGTAGGCTGCAAAACTTTAGCCCCATAAGTCATTGAGAAAGTCATCTACCAGGGCTTTGATCCCATTAGTTGTCAGGTATTTACAATGATAACATTAAGAAAAATTATCATGTATATGACCAATGTGTTTGAAGCCTTAAAGAAAATGCAGAGGAAATTTTGTTCCATTTATTTAATGGTCTAAATTCACATTAGGAATCTGAACATTTTTTTATGAATACCTCTCATGCAACACAGCACAGCTAGCTAAAATAAAGTCAGATGATTAGTTAATCAGTATTTGCCTACCTGTTCATGTTGGAAGTGAAAAAGAACAGGGAAATTCAGGGTATAAAGCTTTAAGATTAAGATTACCCCACAAAAATTATACTCATTATAGGGCTATGGAGGGTCTACAGGTTTAAAGAAGATGAGAAAAATTCAGATTTCTATTTCCAACTGTCTGTCAGTCTCTCTCTGTATTTGATCAATCAACAAATCAAAAAGCATTTATTAAGCACCTACTCTGTGCCAGACACTGAGGACACAAAGCTTACATGGTAACTGGGGAAACAATGCAAGCATATGTAAATTTATACAAAATAGAAAGCAAATATTTTTAGGAGGAAGGCTGGGAGATGGGTCAAAAAGATTTGAGTGAGAAGGGAGTGCATTGCACATGCACAAGTATGTGCATAGCCAGTGCAAAAACGTGGAGACCAAAGATGAAATATTGCTTGTGAGAGACAATAAGAGAGCCAGTTTGGTTGGAATGAGGAGTATGTCAAAGGGAGTATGTATAACAAGTCTGGAAAAGTAGGTTGAAGCTAGATTGTGAAGGGCTTTAAATGTCAAAAAGATTTGTTGTTTTGTTTTGCTTGGAAAAGATGGTACATGAGCTGGGATAAAGAACAAAATATTTTCACTAATCTCTACCTGACATTAACATTCCCTCCAATTATAAATGGAGGAAATAAATATTGAATATTATTCTGAAAAGTGGTCTATATAAACATCGCCAAATTGCCAAGAGAGACCACATCACAAAAACAGTTAGGAATTCTTGTGCTAAAAATAATGGGGAGTCAGTTTATTGATTTTTCTTCTTTTGGGAGGAGGAAGAGGCAAAATTTGGAGTGGGAATGTTACCTTGGGGCTCCTTTTAATGCTTCTTGTTCTGACATCCTATTAATGCTATTGCTGGATGTTTAAAATACATTTTATTCGTGATGGACTTTTGTATTACTTTTGCAGGCTATATAAATCAGGGAAAGCATAATTTTAGACATTAAAAAAGTATTCATGTTCAGGATATGTAATTTTTATTGTTTCTATAAATTAACATATCTGGTGGAAGGCAATGAAGGATTTTATGCATTATCCAAGCCCAAAACGCAGATTATGTTAGGAGCAAAAGTTGAATAAAAACACTTACTTTGCAAGTATAATCATTTTCACTAGTCCTTGGGAAGAAAAAGACATTATAGTACAGATTGCCTGCACTAAAATGACTATCATCTTAAAAAGACTATAACAATTGTAGATGTGATTCAAGCAAAGCAAGTATGGCTCTAATGTTTCAAAAAAAGGGGAATAGCAAATCATTTCATTCAACTTTTTTTTTTCTTTCACCTGTTCTTTTTTTTAAGAAGCCTGAACCAACCTCAATTTCTGTTGAAGAAATGAATCTCCAAATTAAAATAAAGTAGTGCATTAGAATGTTACTTATTGAAATAAAACTATTAGTGAAAACCTAGTTTTGGAAACCATGAGAGTAAAGACCACATAATTCTCTGAGGAAAAGGTGGTCAAAGAGAACTTGAATAACTGAAATCTCTGAAATTCCAAATGCATATGATACCCAGACCTCAAGATAATGAAAAGTCTGTATTTTTTCAACAAGGAGGTGATCCAAGACAATTCTAATAGTCTTGTGATAGAAGGTGCCAGCCACATCCAGAGAGAGGACTATGGAGACTGAATGTGGCTCAAACACTATGATATTTGCATCTTTTTTTGTGGTTGTTCAGTTGCTTCTTGTTGTTTTTTTTCTCTTTTGATCTGATATGTGTGTGTGTGTGTGTGTGTGTGTGTGTGTGTAACATGACGAATATGGAAATGTGCTTAGAAGAATTGCATATGTTTAACCTATATTGGATTGCTTACTGTCTTGGAAGCGGGGGAGGGACAAAAAATTTGGAACACAATGTTCTTTAAAGCTGAATGTTGAAAACTATCTATGCATGTATTTGGAAAAATATATTATTTTTTTCCCCCTGAGGCTAGGGTTAAGTGACTTGCCCAGGGTCACACAGCTAGTAAGTGTTAAGTGTGGAAAAATATATTATTAAAAAAGATAATGAAAAGTTTCAACCCCTCATACACTAATCCTGTTGACTATTAGCATAGTTATCTAGATGGATAGCCTAGGGTTTAAGGTTCTTTTTCTCTCTCTGATATCTTTTAAAAGTACATGTTACGTGGAAAAAAAAATGGGATATTAATGCACTGTTGGTGGAGTTGTGAACTGATATCCATTCTGGAGAATAATTTGGAATTAAGCCTAAAGGGCTATAAAACTGTATCTTGTGACCTAGCACTAACCACTACTAAGTCTCTATCCTAAAGAGATCAAAGAAAAGGGGAAAGGATCTATTTGTATAAAAATATTTATAGCAGCTCTTTTTCTGGAAACAAAGAACTGAAAATTGAGGGGATGCCCATCAATTGGGGAACCCATGAACAATTTGTGGTAAATGACTGTAATGGAATACTATTGTACTATAAGAAATGATAAACAGGATGGATTGAGGAAAAAAACCACCTGGGAAGCTTCATGAAATGATAAAGAGTAAACTGAATAGAAACCGAAAAATACTGCACAGAGTAGCAGCAATATTCTAAGAAAGATCAATTGTGAAAGACTTAGCTATTCTGATTAATAATACAATGATCTGAGACAATTTTAAAGGTCCCATGATGAAAAATGCTATCCATTTCCAAAGAGAAAACTTTTTAAACTCTATTTTTGCTGGGTTTTGTGTGTGGGTAGGCATGCTTTCTTTTGCAAGATGGTTAATATGGAAACATGTTTTGCAAGACTTCACACAGATAATCAATATAAATGTATTTTCCTTATCAAGAGATAGGGAAAAGCAAGAGGGAAGGAGAAAATTTGAAACTCAAAAAAAATTTTTTTAATGAATGTTAAAATTTTTAAAATGTAAATGAGAAATATTTAATGAAATAAACAAAACATTAATAAAACAAAAAATAAGTATATAAAAAGGGGAACTAATCTTTTTTTTTTTTAACAGAAATGGGGAAGGGGTGCTTTAAAGGAAATGGAAGTGTTGACTTAAATGACAAGAAGAGTAGCAGAATGGGAAGTGTAAAAGGATCTCATTTTTTAATGTCTTGACTATAAAATTGATTTTTCTCAACTCTAAACAAAATCCCTTTCACCTAAAATCATTCAAAATGCTTCCTTGCCCTATAAATCACTCAAAAATACAAGAAATGCAGTGAAAATGGCACAAGAATTATGAACAGAGGTACACAATTTGGGCCCTGGAATTAATTGTATACTAAAGGCCACATAAAGTGAACTTATAAACAAATTAAAACATACAAAATAAGCTCATGCTTACATACTTGTAAATCCAAACTATATTCCTGCAATGTATAAAATTAACATTCTTTCCCCAACACTGCTAATTCTCCTTTTTGTTGAAAATTAAATATGACTTACTGAATGATTTTTTTTTTCTCCGAATTTCTTCTTTTTTAGCGGGGATTACAAGCTATTTATTTTAATAGCATAATTAATTATATATTTTAAAATCTCAAATATCTATGCTGAAAGTTCATTTAAATTCAACAGATTTAGGAGGTATATGAGACCTTAAGACATTATCAGGACTTCAAAGTCTGTTCAGAGGTCTCTGAACATTCCCAAGGCATTTTTTTGGGGGGAAAGGGAGAGGTGTCTGAGATCAAAACTTTTCCTAATACTATTAAGATATTTTATTGTCTAATGTGGCAAATAACTAGCAGAAGTAACCACAAATGAAAGCTCTTGGATTATGTGTGTGGGGAGTAACATCCTCAATAATTTTTATGATTGTAAAGGAGTCCAGAGACCAAAAAAAGTCTGAGAATCACAAACCAACTTATAACCCATATTTTCCACACCAGAAACTCGAGTCTAAAAGAGGGAACCAAATCATCTGCTGAAAAGTGATTGGAATGGAAAAACCAAGATCCACCTGACTCCATTCAGAGAGTCCATTGCTTTATACAAGTTTATGCTACGATTAGAATTTTTTTAATTAAATAAACTATTTTCTCTTAAAGATAAAGAAAAAGGAAAAACATTCAATTTGAAGTTCCTTTAGAATCCACCAGAAGTGTAATGAGACAGGACAAACACTAAAGCAATATTACAGGAGCTGAATTTACACATCTAAAAGCCTATTTTTGGCAGGGTCTATTTGTTACATCATCAGCAAACTCTGGTTTATAGAGATAAGCAGTCAACTACATGTAGCTGGCCAGCCAGCCAAATCAATAAGAGTCAGGACTTCAGGAAGTTTAAGTATGATTCTGGTTCTCTGCTACAAAAACCATCATGATACTAGGCACATAGGTCACAGTTGATAAACATTTGTTGACTGACTGACTGATCACTCATCTTAAACTAATGATAGAAATGGAATTTTTTTTTCATTTTTACTCATTCATAACATTTTGAGCTAGAAGGGAACTTAGAGGCCACCAGATCTATTACCTTTATTTATAGCCCTAGTACTTATTCCTGAGAACTCTTTAAGCAGAATAGTTCTTGGGGACTCAGCTGAAATTACAGAAGTTTCTGTAATTCTCATTAGCATCCCAAGGTAATATTGCAGGCTCTAAAGTCTATTTCTAATTTTCTTACTAATAAACTGTGTATACATTTGGTTTATAAATGGATGTACAAACAGGAAGTGTTAAATGCAAAATGTCAAGAAAAACTGGTCTATTTTGGGGGATGGAGGAGACCTTTCAATTTTATTCTTGGCAGAACGCCAGGTAGGAGAAACACATTGGTAAGAACTAGGGCAGTTCTGACTAATTTGAGCAGGCTCACCCAAGGGAATGAATAGAAATGTTATTGCAAATGAGGTATGGATGTGGCGTGGATGCAAATGTCTTCTGAATCATTATTTCTTGTCCATCTATTCAATTGCAACACCAAGTGTGTCATTAATGTAAACCCATTCTCAATTTTTTAAGAGAGTGCCTCATTCTTTGAATAGATAGCATCCCTCCACCTCCCAAAAAAGCAAATGAACAGCAACAAAAAAAGAACAACAACAACAACAAAAACCCAATCCTACATACTGAGAAAGACAGTTACTTATATATAGCAAATACCGGAAATAAGAAAGGAGAAAAAGGAAAGGAAAACCATTACTCTTTTTTACATGACTATCAATCCATTATATTTTAGTCTTCCATTCACTCAGAATTAAGGAAAGGAAAACCATTCCTCTTCTTTACATCACTATCAGTCCATTATATTTTAGTCTTCCATTCACTCAGAATTCCTCTGAGTACAAAAGTACAAAGTTTAAGTTTGTTGTTAATCTCTTTGCAGATAATATTTTTTATGTTAACTGATTGAGGAATTACTCAGAATTTATTGATCTATTCTGGCTTTGTTAATTGTTTGGTTCACATTGATAGGGTGAGTAAATAGTGAACAGAGTCAGTATTTTTCCTCTTTACATTTAATTTTTAATTCTTTAGTTTGAACTGAGGAAGTTTGTTTTCTCTCAGAATTAGTATGAAGTAATAGACAGAGGTAAGACAAAGAGTGAGAGAATATGTGTGCAATTCTGCTAGAATGAAAGGAGGTGGAAAAGAACTGAAGAGAGAGAAAAACTATCTTGAATCTCAGATTTTAAATTTCTTTGCACTTAACATTTAGAAGTACTAAAGTCTAGAATTATTTCTCAGCCCTTGTTAGGAAATCACAATCACAAAAGAGAAAAAAATTGCAATTTAGTAATGTAACCAAAAACTTCTTTACTTTTATCATCTAAAAAGTGACTTAATATACAGTATTTGAATTTTTCAATAGGAGAAGGAAATATATGGGGATTCTCACATAGAATATAACTCCTTTTTTTTCTCCCAACTCAAATAAAAGTTTGCATATAAAAACTCATTTTTGGTAACTTTTGTAAAAATTTTCTAAACAATTTTGTTACTAGGTCATTACTGTTTCAAATAGTGTTACTGACAAGTTTAAATAAAGTAACAATTATAGCATATATTAAAAATAAAGGTATCTAATTTTCAAAAGAGAGACTATGGGGTCAACAAAGTGGTACAATAGATGGAGAGCTAGGCCTGGAGTCAATAGGACTTGAGTTCAAATCCAACCTCAGATACTTACTAGCTGTGTAACTTAACCCTAATTTCCTCAAAAATAAAAACAAAAACAAAAAAATTAGAGTCCTTTTGCTCTGTGACCCTGAGCAAATCATCTAATTGCTCAGTGCTTTGGGCAACATCCTAAGATTAAATTTGCAGTGGAAATGCTGACCTGCTTTAGTAAATATGGTTAATGGATCTGATAGCTTCTCACATCAATGAAATCAGAGGTCCAGTCCTTATCCCTAATGACTTAATTTTAAAAACCAAATAATTTATCATTAATTTAAAACTGAACATAAATGCAGTTCTGCTTTGTAAATTATTTACAATAAGGTGAATAAATTTCAGTGCATAAAAATGTATAACTTTTCAGTTATTTATTCTAAGTCTCCATTAGAATTCTTCATAGTCATTCATGAATATTCTACTCTGTCCTGGTTCTGCTTTTATAAAGCATTAAATTATTTCAAA
This sequence comes from Sminthopsis crassicaudata, assembly GCF_048593235.1. Taxonomy (NCBI): domain Eukaryota; kingdom Metazoa; phylum Chordata; class Mammalia; order Dasyuromorphia; family Dasyuridae; genus Sminthopsis; species Sminthopsis crassicaudata. Next base: position 229,463,345 of record NC_133617.1, on the reverse strand, counting down.
AAGACATTCCTATATTGCTTTATATTCTCTTACTTTTCACCCTTAATTGCATTTCAATATTAAGTATTTCATGTGACATTTAGTTCACTTAAATGTTTCTTTATTATTGGACATTTAGGTTGTTTCCATTTTTTTGAAATTAAAAAAATTCTACTGTAAGGATCATTAAACAAATAGCTCTTCTAAAAATTTATTTTATTAATTTTATTGTTTAAAACATTTGAGATTTATTTCTAACTATGGAATTCTTGGATCCCAAGCTATAATTATTACTATATCCATTCTAACTCCATAATAACTACATTAAAATCCAATTTTTTAAAACAAGCTTGCAATTCCACCAAATATCTAATATGACACAATGAAATGTCAAGGGACTTGAAGTAAGACAGTGTCGGTTTCAAATCCCACTCTGATATTTGAATATCATGAGCAAATCATTTAACCTCTTTGGGTCTCAATTTCCTCATGTGTAAGATGAGAAGAGTAAAACTTTACTACCTACATCAGGAGGTTATGGGTTGCATCTAACAAGATAAAAAACACTTTACAACTTTAAATTTCTATGCCACATATTATAAATACCATTATTATGAAAATTAGTGGTTTTTCATTTTTGATCATTATTTCAAATTCATCAATTCATATTCCTCATTATTTCTAGTATCAGTAGTATAGACTAAAAGATAAAATCATTTTGTTATGTTAGAAAGTTTGGATAACATTTTTCAGATCTACCTCTAAGTTGCATAGCAAATCTACTGTAATTCCTATTCCTTACCTAAAAACACAACTGAGTCCTACCTAATCCAGTGAAATGTTCAAAATATCAAACAACAAAATATCAAACTAAAAATGAGTTTAAACTACTTATGGTGGGTGATATTGCATTATAACTAAGTCAAACCAACTAATAAAGACAAAGACAAAACGAAACAAAAAAATAACAAAACAGTCTCTTCTGCTTTAAAGGAGTTCAGTCTTATAAGAACGACAACATATATACAACTATTTACAAACAAAATATATATGGAATAAATTGAAGATAATCAAAGAGGGAAAGAACTAAGATTAAAGATAAATTTTGTTAAGTTGTTTAAATTTTATCTCTTTGTGACCCTATTTTGGGTTTTTTTTTTTGGTAAGAGAAAACTGAGGCAAACAGAGTCACCCAGCCTAAGTGTCTGAAGCTAGATTCCAATTCATAAAAATGAGTTTTCCTGATTCCAAGCTTAATACTCTATTCATTATTCCACTTAGCTGCCTCCGAGAAGGTAAAAATGCAAAAAATGATGTTTTAGGTGTGACTTAAAGGAAGCTAAGAAGCCAAAAGGTAGATATGAAGGACTACCTGTGAAAATACATGGAATTGAGAAACGGAGTGTCCCATGTAAGGAACAGTATATGGTAAAAAAGTAAGTTTTAAGAAGACTGAAAAGTTAGGGAAGGAGTCATGAAGAGTTTAAAATCAGAGGATCTTATATTTGATTCTGGAAGTAAAAGGAGCCATTAGAGTTTATCGAATGGGAGAGGTAAGGGGCAATATGATTAGATCCACACTTGCGGAAAGTAAATTTGGCAACTGAGTGGAGTATGGTGTGGGATAACAATTAATCGATATTTATTAAACAGCTACTAAGTGTCAGACATCCTGCTCAGCATTAGGGATACAAAAAAACAACAATAACAACAACAAAAAACCCATTCCTGCTTACAAGGAGTTCAGGCTAATGAAGGAGACAACATGCAAACAATTATGTCCAAACACTATATTCAGGATAAATTAGAGACAATAAACCATGAAAAGCACAAAAGTGGGGAGAGACCTGAAACCAGGAGATCAGCCAACAAGTTGTTATAGTACTCTGGCATGAAGTGATAAGGAACTGTATCAAAATGAGAGTGACATCAGAGAAGAAAAGAAGTATATTTTAAAAATATTATGAAGGTACGATGATAGGACTTGATAACTAATTAGATATGGGGATATGGGGGATGAGAGAGAATAGATTTGAGGATGACAGGTTATAAATTTGGGTATTTGGAAGACTGTGGTATCTTTGACTTTAACAAGGAAATTAGAAAGCAGGTTTGAGGGAAGGGAAGGCAAAGTTCATTTTTGAACATGTTGAGCTTATTTGCTAAATTTATGTTTTAGAGGGTGAATGTGTTAGACCTCTGTAAAGCTAGCTATATAATTATAAGAGAAGAAAATAATTGAAAATTCTTTTTCATGGCTGACATAGAAAGCTGATCTGGCTTTTGGAAATGGTCATAATAAAAAGGGTTACTGGTCTTTGGCAACTCCTATTTCCTAGTACCAGAGCAAATTAGAAAGTTATTTATAGTAGATTTTGAAGGGATTTAGAAAAGAAAATTCCTATTTTTACTACTTTACAACATTACCACTTATATTCAAAAGAAAATAATCTCCTCTTGTTTTAGATTGGTGCCAAACAAGCCAAAATTGAACACTTCAGAGCAAAAGCATTTTACTGATCAATGCATTTGTTTACCTGGGTTGGGCTCCTTTTTCATCATCAGAGCTTATATCTATATCAAAGGTGTCTTCCACCGCAGGAGATGAGGTCTGATCTTCCTTCTTATCTTGTTTATACTTCTTTTTCCGCCGTTTTTTCTTCTTCACAGAACCTGGGTTGAAAACGGTTTCTGTCTCCATCATGTGTGAAATTTCTGCATTCTGACACATCCTTTCATTTCCACCTGACTTAATCAAATGAGTCTCAATATCTTTAAAGAACTGATCTTCTGTAGGTATCGGTGAGGTAGCCAAGTAGGCAGGAAGTTTTTCCTTAAAAAGAACAAAGAAGACAACTAAGATATATATTTTAAAAATACTGTTTATATAAAGTTAATAATAGAAGGAAAAAAATCTATTTCATGAGAATCAAAGAATCTTACAAAGTTTTTTACTACCCTGCTTAATTTGGAAATCAGGAGCTAATGAATATTTAAGTAAATCACTGAAAACTATACATTGAACATGTTTCTCCAATTAATTGCTGAACAGTGTTGGGTGATGTCAGTATAAAAATAGTTAGTTTTCACAGTAAAAATCTAGAAAAATTGACACTATATGCTTGAAGGAAAAGTAGAAAAAGTATAATAGCTGTCACTATTAAAATAGGGACAAACATAATTGCTATAAAAAGTAAAAGAATAATTTTAGAGAGGATAATATAAAAAACTTATGAGATAAAGAACAATGGTACTCAAAAAAAAAAAAAAGGAACAATGGTACTCAAATAAAGTAAGAGGCAAACTCTTAAGAGATTCATATCATACAAGGCAGAAGAATCAAGTATAGCATAGAAAAACTAGGGGACCTAGCTTAAAAAACAGTTTAAGAATGACTTTGCCCAATTAATTAAGTGTGAAGAGGAGAAGGTAGGACAGAGAAGAAATTCCTCTTAACAAATGAAAATTAATATATTCTAAAATGAGGACATTAAAAAAAATCTATTCTCCTGGGAAGAAAACTAGAAACTTGGAAGGACAAAAAGAAAATAAGGAAAGCCCTTTTAAATTGGTTAATGGAGAAGAAGTTGATTGGAAATTAACATCAGAAAAATTATGTCCCAGTATTCAATAATAAATGAATCAATTAATGGATTTCTGAAGCACTTGACATCAGTAACATCACTGACACATACTTCTGAACCACAAAGAGAAAACGGTAAGAGACTGAAGATATAAAAGACATCTTTTCATTCAATACAATCCAATTCAGCAAATATTTATTAAATGCCCACTCTGTGCAAGGCACTGGGGATACAATAACAAGTATAGATCCAAAGAATTTTAGAAATGAAAGGGACATCACTGACTACTCAGGCCAATCTGTATATAAACAGGAGCGCTTTCTTCAACATATCCAACAAGTGACATTCAACCTTTGTTTAAAGATCTCAAATGAATCCATACTTTTCAGAGATGGCCTATCACATTTTTAGTTAAATTAGCAACTAACTGAACACTATGAAAGAACATTTTTTTCCTAATGTTAATCTTAAATTTTCATCTTTGTGATGTATACCTGTTGTTCTAAGTTCTGATTTCTAGAGAAAGCAAAAGATTCCTTCATATACCTCAAGCCACCTATCTTGCCCCGTCCCACATTTTCCCTTCTACAGGCTAACTAAACACCTCCTGATTCATTAATTACTGTCTTGGTTGTTCTCCTTTGGACACTCTCTAGATTATCAATATACAATACTCAAGATGTGATCTGACCAGAGCAAAATAAAAAGCAGCTATCATCTGCCCCATAATTGGGGAATGGATCAATAAGTTATAGTATGTGAATGTTATGGACTATTATTGTTCTATAAGAAATTATGAGAGGTTGATTTCAGAAAAGCTTAGAAAGACTTACATAAACTGATGCTGAGTGAAGTGAGCAGAACCAGGAGAACACTGTACACAGTAATAACAAGATTGTAAGAAGATCAACTATGATATTTTAGATCCTCTCAACAATGTGATGATCCAAGAAAATTCCAAATTGGGTTGGAAAATGCCATTTGCATCTAGAGAAAAACTATGGAGATTGAATGCATATTGAAGCATTCTATTTTCACATTTTTGTTTTGTTTTTTCTTTCTTGTGGTTTTCCCCTTTTCTTCTGATTTTTCTTTCACAATATGACTAAATTCATTCTGTTACCTTTGATTTGGGATACTGTTCACATTTCTGCATTGACATTTTGACAAGTACTGAGTCTATTTTCAGTTGTGTTAATGAGCCCTCTATACAACTCCTATTCCCCACTGGTTTTCAAATACCATTCAAGTGGCTTAGCATATTATATGGCAAATGCCAATTCTTTTTGTATTGTACAATACATAACTTGGGTCAGGTATTGTAAATGCTATCTCTCTCCTTAATTACCCTCGTGTACATATTTATTTATGGGCATATATTATTTATATCCTTGCACCTGTTTCTGTACAATATAAGTTTCTTGGTTAGTTGGATAGTTTATTCAAGATAAATAATAGTGGTGGTAAGATCCTTTAATACTCCATTTTAGTTACTTAATTTGTAAAATTATTCTTTTACTTTCATAGCAATTTTAGTTGTTCCTTTACAAAGAACCATGTAAAGAACTGAGACAAAGAACAATAGGACTCAAATAAATTAAGAGGGATTTTATCCTACAAGCAACAAGAAAGCAACATTCAAGAAATTCATTCCTTGAATGGGGAAGGTCCTGGTTCAAAACTATGTAATCTCAAAGGCTTTTAAGCACATAGCATTTCAGCTTGTTTCTGGATCCAATTTTTTTTTTTTTTTTTAACAAGAATAGCAGGGCTCCTCCCAGCTTTGGCAATTTCATCTGATTCTAAAACTTTAATCATCTTCTCCATAGGGATGACTTCCAGACTTTTCTTTTTTCTGCCAAGATCTCCCCTGAACTTCACTCCTAAACTTCTACCTGCCCCACTCTCAGTGTTGTGCTGATTCTTAAATTAAGCATGTCCAAAACAGAAATCATCATCTCAATTAATCCTGCCTTATCTCAAATTCCTTTTTTTAGTTGATGAAGATGGGACCTTGTCAGTCCTCCACAGTCAAAATCTTAAGAGTCACCTGTATCTCCTATCTCTACTCATGTCTTATGCTCATCTTCTACAATTTGAAATACTGGATCAGGAGTCAGGATCTGGGTTCAAATCCTACCTTGGACACTTTTTGCCTCAAGGTTGGGCTACTTACTTAAAACATCTCATCAGTGATACTAGGGAAAGGAGGATCAGCAGGAAGCCATCATTAGGGTAGAAGGGCCCTGCAGTATGGCCCAGGACCCTGTGGGCTTTCTATATATGTGTCTCCTCTCCCCTACTGATGCCATACGTAGTTATAGAAGAATATACACCAGTTTTATGGATAAAGAAAATGTTTTATGTTATTATCTTATTTATCTTTTAGTTTATCTTATTAAGGTGACATTTCAGTTAATTATTTTGCTTTAAATTACTTCAGGCCCCTAGAAGACTATTAAAGGAAACAAACTAGGGAGTCGGGATGTTTGCAAGTATATAGTTTTATGAGAATAGATAAATTACTTTAAAAATAAGATACTTGCCCCTTAGGGACCTCAACCTGTGAAATTTGGGGAAGGGCACTTTATGGGGTACTATTTCAAGAAGACTTTAGAATTCCATGAGCTTATTGGAAACTCTTAAGATTTTTTTTTTTTTTTTTTTTTTTTTTTTTTTTTTTTTTTGCTATAAGAAATGTACCCAATATGCTTTTTTATAACAACATCTGTAACAAACCTAAATGAAACAACAGGAGAAAAGGAGAAACATTAAAGCAAGTAGAATTTGCATTAATGTTTACAAGACTACATTCTATAATAATAATGGCTAATAATAACACATATAAATATAATACCTACTACGTGTCAGGCACCATGCTAAGCACTTTTCAAATATATGTCTTATCTGTTCCCCCAAAACAATCCTGTGGGGTTAGTGCTATTAATTTGACAAGTTAGAAAACTGGGACAAATGGTTTAAGGGATTTGTCCAAAGTCATCCAGCTACTATGTCTGAGGCTGGATCTGAACTATTTCCCTATTTCCAGATTCAGTGCTCTAGACCACCTAGCTGCCTCATCATAATAACAAAATATCTCCAAACAATTCTTCTTTCCTTTTCAATCTCATTGACCTCATTATTTATCACCTTGAATATTATAATACCTTCATAAGTAATTTTCCTGCTTCCTATCTTTCTTTTCTGAAGCTACCAAAATAATCTTCCTAATAACTCAGTTTTGGTCACAATAACTACTTACTGAAGTTTGTGGATCTCTTGTTTTTGGATTCAAATATCAAAAGCATAGTATGGCCATGGCTATAATCAAGAACTACTAGTTAATACTACCTTAATAAAGAATGAGTAATTGCTTGGCTTCTTAGATTTTTACTTTAAATAAAGTAGGCTTTTCTGTCAAGAAAGATAAGCCAGGAAGCCTAAGCGAGAACAGGAAACACACAGAAGAAAATGCAAATCTTTCAAGTAATGGTGAACATGTTATATAGTAAAATCTTTTCAATGTCAAAAACAAAAACCATTTTCTACCCTTTATGCATTATTCAATTATTGTTATTATTATTGCTAATAATAATAATAATTTGTTTTAAGGTTTACAAAGTGCTTTACAAGTGTTATTTCATTTGATTCACAAAAATACCTTGGGAGGTTGGTGCTATTCTTATCTCTATTTTACAAATGAAGAAATAGAGACAGAGAAGTTAAGTGATTTTCCAGAATCATAAGTTAAGTTTCTGAAGTAGCATTTGAATCCAGGTTTTCCTGACTGGGTGAAATGCTCTAAGGTTTAAAAATTTTGCTTTAAAATAATTGTTATATTAGTGGGGATGAAGAGTAAGGAAACTATCATTATTTAAACACTTTCTGTTTCCTTGGTAATGCAATAAGGCAATTTTTCTAAGCAGAATAGGTGTCAATTTTCATTGTGTAAGAGAATTTCCTCAATAGGAATTTCCTATACTCATGAAATTACAGTCCCCCAAAATAATTTTTTTCATGATAACAAATATTTCTTCACAAAAAAGTTACTCATACTTAGATGTCAATTAAATGTCAGTTTTATTTAACTATGAAATTTTTGAAGCAATATATTTTTAAGTCAATATCACTTGGGTAATTACTAAAAATATAAATCATGCTAGTTCATGCTAGTTCTTGTTTTAATGTGACAGAAACTCTGAAAGAGTAAATCAACTTCCCTGAATCTTTTTAGCTTTCAGCAACAAACAATATAAATGTTCAGGAGGCCTAGTTGACATTTTCCCTCTCCCCACCAAAAAATTCTATTATTTTGTCTAGATATTCTTACTCACAAAGGCACTCCACCTAAAAAAAAAAAGGAGACCAGAGAAAAAATTTTAAAATGAGTTTTATGTTAAAGGGATATGATTCAAGTGAAACAGTTAAGTGCTTGGCAAACTTCAAAGAGCTATTTAAATGTCAGTTGTTTTCCTCATTACTTGGCTGATTACTAAGTACGTTCAAAAGTCTCTCTTTAAGAAGATAAAATGAATGCTGCTATATATGAAGCCTTAATCTTACTCATACTCAAACTTGAAAACACAATCACACAGAATTCTTAAATCAATTATGGATGGAAAGGTCAATGAAGTTAGAGAAGTTACATTATTTAGGAATATTTCTAAGATATTTTTAAGATAAAGAACATCTGGCTTAAAAAATTTAGAATTCACACTGTTTCTCCCCAAAGAAAACAACACAATTCAGTCCCCCTACTTCAAAGATATATAGTAACATACCCTCAAAAAACTTTAATGTGGGAAACATTAATTTGGAGTATTTCAATAATGAATATCATGTTCTTTTGAATAGTAAAGTTGCATTTTTTTTACTATTATTATATTTTAAAGAAATGCAGCTGACTTTTAATGGGCACACAACTTCAAAGGGAAATTAACCAACCCACAAAAAATACAGCTTATTTTTAGCTCAGTATTAGGGAAAACTAAACTAGGAAGGTTGTACTTATGGAATTGCTTCTGCTTAATCTGAATGGAATTGTTGCTAAGTGGTGATTAGTCACCTCTCAACATGTTTGCTTAATATTTGGTACACAATTCATCCTGAAACCCTTTTCCTGTAGTGAGAACTATTTGTAGTTACTTTAAAAACTCTCAAAATTGATTAGTCATCATGACAGCTTTAACTTCAACTGTCATTTTCTGGTTTTTGCCTTTGTCAATGACAACTCAAAGAATTCTACATTAAGACAAATAAACATACGTAATAGTTATATAACATGAACAATGGGGCCAGGAATTTTCTTGATATGGTAAGGCACTCTCCCATAAATTGACCTCCCTCTATTACAGAGGAAGAAATGTTCATTTTCTACATCATTCATAGAATTTGAGACCCTCAAGGTCTTAGCGATCATTTAGTGCAAATCTAATGTTTTATGACTGAGTTAAAAGATCCACAGGTTATAAATTTTTCCCAAAGTCACATAGTAAGTGTCAGGGCTAGAACTCCTTGTACTGTGTGTGTGTGTGTGTGTGTGTGTGTGTGTGTGTGTGTGTGTGTGTTTCTTCTAATTCATCATAGCAAAAAATGAATTCTGTGTTTGGAAAGCAGTTTAGGCACTAGAAAGGCATAATATGAAATAAGCCAATCCAGTATTTAGAAAATTATTTGTGGACCTACTGTTTTTGCCAAATGAATATTAGTTTTTTGTAGAAGAAAACATAATGGGGGTGGTGGGGGTGGAGGGGAGACTTTTAGAGAGCTAGGAAAATTCTAGCTACAGATAAATCTAATCCACTAATGGATTCTAAAAGCTTGCAAAGTGCCAGGTGAGGCAGGTATTCTATGAAATTACAAAACTGTGACTTTACCAAGAGATAGCATTCCGTAGGAAAACCATTAGACTTAGTTGTAGGAAAACCATTAGACTTAGTCAAGAAAATAATGGGTTCAAATTCTCCAACTGACATTTACTGTGTAACCGCATCACAACTTCATTAAGTTCCAATATCATCATCTATAAAATGAGGGCAATATCTGCAATACTCAGTATTGTTGGAAAGTCAAATAAAGCATCACAAGCAGCACTTTAGAAATTAGGGACTGGTGCTTCCAGTGCTTAGCATAGTTCTTAGCACATTTGTGGTTATTAAGTTTTTTTCAGTCATGTCTGACTCTCTATGAATCCATTTGGAATTTTCTTGGCAAAGGTACTAGAATGGTTTGCCATTTCTTTTTCCATCTGCTTTTACAGATGAGGAAACTGAGGCAAACAGGTCTAAGTGACTTGTTCAAGGTCACAAGCCAGTGTCTAAGGTCAGATCTGAATTGAGGAAGATGAATCTTCCCAATTCCAGACAAACCTCGTATCCTTTTCCCCAGCTGGCTTAGCTGCCCCACTCTTGGCACATAATAATTGCCTAATAAATATTTATTGAATGATTGACATGTTAGCCATTGTTTTAGGAACTTCAAAGAACTGCATAATTCTATAATCTTTTGTAAGGGAAGGCTAGAACCAAGAATTACCCATAAGAATTCAACGTGGTCTGTGGGTCCCTATAACCTCTAGAATAAAATACAAACACTCCTGTTTAATACAACCTAGATTTAATATGTTGTTCTTCACACACTATGCTCCAGATAAACTCTTCTACCTAATGTCCATTATTCAAAGCACTCTTTCCCACTTCCCTGGGACTTTGCACAGACCATCCTTCCATGCTTAGAATGGATGCCTTCCTTCAAGGCTCACAAGGCTCAAACAGCAGTTCTTATATAACGATCTCCTGATCTCACCAGTTGTTAGGGCTCTCCCTCCATATATCTTCTCTTATCTGTATTTAATAGGTATGTATTTTATTGCTTTAATCTGTATACTTTGAAATCCTCTCTCCTGCCTTCAATTCCAATTCCAGAAGGCAGGGATTGTTTTTGTTTTATCTATAGAACTAAGGACATTGCTTGGTACATAGTCGGTATATAATAACTGCTTGAATGAGTGAATGAATTCAGATCAATATTTGACCATCCTGAATTATATCATGAGAACTTAGCTGTTGCTGTGTTTCCGAGGTTAACGATTTAATGTCCCTAACCAAAAGGATAAACATGTTTTCTAAGTCTAGAGGTCAACACCCTAAAGAGATATGACTTGGCAGCTAAATGAAACTTTGTCTTGACTGTTATGTTTACCTGAGATGAACTGTAAATAAAGCTTGTTCAAACTGAAAGGATATATATGTGCTTGCCCTCACAGGGAGGAAAGAAAGCAAAAGTTCTTTACTGACTCTCTAGAGTACAACAACAATATATAATAGAGATTCAATGTCAGCAAAGACTTCTGTCTGGGTGAAAAGCAATGGTCACCATCCCAGTTGCAAGCAGTAGAACTCAAAATTTCTTGAATCAGTAGAAATTTTGGACATGACCAGTCATAAAAACTGCTGAACATTTCTGTCATTTTAAGGACAGGAAGAAAGGAATTTCATTCACCAATATTAAGTGATGACTTGGATGAGGTAGATGCCAGTTTCACTATAGAAACCAAAATTTTGAAAACCTACATATTCCTCTTCAGTCTCCTCGACAAAGAAGGCTTCTCCATTATCCCCCAGTTTCATGTGAAGATCCACAGCATCGCCATTGATTTCTATGTCAATCTGAAATAGAAACAGCTTTTCATCAATGAATTCACCAGCACTGTGACTACAAATACTCATATAAAAATGACATCTTTCCTCTAATATCCATAATCACAATATTTTATAAACCCAGCGAATGTTTTTTTTTTTTTGATGGTAACTTTCTTTCTTCTAAACTATATCTCTAGATTAAGAAATGAATCCAAATGCCCTAGAAGGCTATAACTTAAATGGCTGATTTATTAATCTCTTGGTGAATTCAAGACTAGTTCTAGGTTGTCTAAGACTAGCCTGAAATGAATTTGTATCCCACACTATAGTTAATACGTCAAGGACTTAAGATTTTATAGATACAGCTACTCCTTCCATCTTGCCAAATGAGAACTTTCCACATCTTAATAGGCCCTTTTTTTATGAGATACTAGAGACAGAAAGACTCATCATCTGAAAAGTGAGATAACTCCTTCCGATTTTAGCTAGGTTGGTTCTCATGCAAAAAAAATTCACAATCCATTACTGGATTTGTACTTGGAAAAGTTTTTTTCAATTCTCAAAGAAGTTCTAGCACATACTTTCAGAAACCAAGGTCACTTCTACACCAGTAGAAGACTTTCAAAGAGGACTTCAAGAGAAACATTTATTCATAATTGCTAGGTAGTGACTAGTTGGGAAAACAACTAACACTTTTTTAAAATTGAAAAGGCAAATTCATTATTGAAATCAGAGTTTAACTTTTTGTTAAAATGTTTTTAAAAATAAAATACATTAAAAGTTCATATTATGTTAATGTGAAAGTCTTTGCCCCTCCCTTTTTTTTTTTTAGCAGAAAACAGAATTATAAAAGAAATCACTAATTTTAAATGAGGTTTTCAAAATATTTTTATAAATAAGTTTTTCACCCCAAGGTTAAAAACCTAATTTAAACATATAAGACAATCTTGTTTTATGTTAATAACATCTATTTCTAACAGAAAGTAAGTATATAAAATTTTTAGAAGAATTTTATAGATGGATCATTGATTGGTTCTACCTGATTCTCCTGATAACAATAACATTCTTCTGTAATTTCTGGAGTTAATTACTACTGAAGTTGAATGATTAAGGGGATGACATAATCAAACTTATCCTTTAGGAAGATCAATCAGAAAATCGAAAAGGGGATTGCCTACAGGGGGTAGAACTGGGTATGTCATTAATATCTAGCAGTCATTCTTTTTTAACATTAAACTACATGAATAGATTCCAGATCTAAAAATGATCCATTTAAGAAATACATATTTTCTGATGAGGCTTACAGAAAATCCCAAGAGTGAACAATTCACTGAAGAGTCTATTATGAGCTCATGTAATAATTCATTTCTTAACAATGGCTTCTTCAGGTAAAGAAAAGAGTATTTTATTATTTAGAGTGAGAAACAATTTGAAAATATAGATGGAAAAAATTTCTATTCAATGAATAGAAAAAAATGTAAAGACTATTTCAGCAACTTCAACCAAGAAGTTCAATTCTTTGTGTTGACCTGAAATAACACACTCAATTTTTGTTTGCATAACGCATTTATGACTAGAAGTTAAAAGTAGATAAGCTTGTGTTGTTAAAATAATTGTTTGTGGAACTTCAAACATGTAAGCTTTTTAATCTACTTAAATAATGAATTTGTAGCTCGCCTTTGATCCAACAAATATTCCTTTATTAAGTGTTCTACAATGTCCAAGATGAAAAATAACCCAACTTCTACTTTCAATGAATTTATAAGATGATAGGAAGCAGAAGTAATGAGAGGAGTATGATATATGAGAAAAACAATGAAGTACCCACGAAATCCAAGAATCCTGAGAAAATAGGATGTACTACTTGTAGGATAGAGCTCTGCAGAGATATACCTCCATAAAAAAGGAAAAGCTGAGCTAGGTTTTGAAGAAAAGAAGAAAGATTTTTAAAAGGTTAATTAGGACAGGGGGAGAAGAGCCTATTTCAGGCTGGAGAACCATCTCAAGAAGGTAAATTTTACCTTCATACCTATCAGACTAATATGATAAAAATGAAAACGTTGGAGGGGATGTGGGAAAACTGGCACACTAATGCACTGTTGATGGAATTATGAACTGATTCAACCATTCTGGAGAGCAATTTGCAACTATGCCCAAAGGCATTCTGTACATTCTTTCATCTAACAATACAATTGCTAGGTCTATATTTCAAATATATCCCCCCAAAAGGGTAAAGGACCTATATGTACAAAAATATTTACAGAAATTCTTTTTGTGGTGGTTACGAACTAGAAGTCAAAGAGATACTCATTAAATAGGAATTGTTAAATAAGATGTGATATATGATTGTAATGGAATATTATTGTGATATAAGAAATTACAAGCAGAGACAGCTAATGGTGTTCGGGCCAAAACACCAGCCCAAGAACTAGGAGGATCTGAGTTTAAATTCAGCCTCCGATACTTAACACTTCCGAACTGTGTGACCTGGGCAAATGACAAGCAGGATGATTTTGGAAAAACTTGTAAAGAAAGTATAACTGTATTTAAGTTCAAGGATAATAGTAGATGACTTTCCAACTTGCATAGGATTGTAGACAAGAGGACTGTAGTAGTATAAAACATAGAAGGCTGAGGGAAGTTATATATTTTAATAAAAAGACCTTTTTGGCATTTAGCAGTTAAAAGAACATTTAACAAAAAGAAGAGGAGGAGGAGAAGGAAGAAAAGGAGAAGAAAGAGGGGGAGGAAGAGAAGGGAAAGAAGGAGAGAAGTAAAATGGGGGAGGAAGAGGCAGTAGCAAATTGAGAAATATCAATTTGGGGGACAGTGAGAAGTTATAAGAAAACATAAGTTGTATAAAGATGGAACTGGGAAGAGAACTGGAACTGTGATTTCATTAATGGATTGAACTCCCTTAAGAAGAAATTCTCATTAAGAATACAGGTCAGCCACTCTTCTGCAACTAAAGAGTGGCTGACCTGCATTCTTAAAGGGAATTTCTGCAACTAACAGCCTTAAATTACTGAATAACTACATGACTTGTCCAAGGTCACAATGTTAGTATGTATCAGAGCTGAAAAATGAACCTTAGTCCTCCTGACTCCAAGGTTCAATCTACAGGCTGAAATTATACTTATGAAAAGCATTCTCAATAATGGGGCGGGTAGGTAGTATAGTAGATAGAAAGCCAGGCCTGAAGTCAGGAAAATCTGAGTTCAAATCCAGCCTGAGACACTTCCTTGCTATGTAATGTTAGATGAAGTCACTTAATCTTGTTTGCCTCAGTTTCTTTGATTGTAAAACGAGCTGGAGAAGGAAATGACAAACCACTCTAATCTCTTTGCTAAAAAAAATCCCAAATGGGGTCCCAAAAGAGTCAGAACACAATTGGATAACAAAAAAATTCTCAATAATGCTGGCAGAAATGCATCAGGCCAGCCCTAGTTAGTTTTACTAATGAGAGAATGAATGCCAATGGTTTAGGAAATCAGTTTATCCCCAAAACATCTTTAGGATGTTTTCTCTGTTTTCCTTTCTATCACTGATTCTAAGAAAAGACTTTAACAAAAATCTCAAGATAATATGACAATGATAACAGAAATATACAAGTATTATGCCAGTTTTTGAGGTCCAAAATGAAAATCTTATTACCTGACATATCCCCCAAGATAGATTCCAACAAAAAATTTAAAATTACAAACATAATCTTATGTGAAAAGAAAGAAATCTCAGCATCAATACCCTCAAGAGTTCTCTTCTACATTATCCTCTCTTTCTGGAAATAGGATGTTATCTACCTATTAACTTGTTATGATAGTGCCCTGCAAAAGCACAGTGGTATATGACCAACAAATGGAATCTCAAGCAACAGATACATCTTGAAATAAAAAGCCTTTCTTTTGGCCAGAAGACTAATGAAACTATTTGGTCAGAAACTCAAATTAAAACAGGGCTGATGACTATTAAACAGGAAAAAAAGAGCAAGATTTTTAAAGTCTTTTATATTTACACTATTTCCATTCACTATTACTGGGAAACAGAGAGACATTATTTCTTAAAGATTTTATTTTATGTGTATAAAGTGCTCATTACACCTTCTTGGCCAATAGAATACTTCCATTATTAAACAACATATATAATGACAACCTTTGTTTTTTGGCTATTGTTTGAGTCATCATTCAAAAGTACTGACCAATATCACATCTCTTGTATTTTTCCTTTACACTAGAGGTCTTTTTTTTTTTTTTAAATATAAAATATTTGGTGCAAATAATTATTTTCCATATGTGCTTTCATAAGTATCAACTTAAGAAAAACTAAATCGGTAAAAGTAGAGCAGGTTACTGTGTCACAGGCTCCATGGCTCCACGGAAATTCCAAAATAAGAGCCAAAGGGTTAGTGTTACTGGGAACAAAACCAAAAACACAAAGACTAGGAAAACTGACTTTGGTCAAATGCCACTTTTGGAAAAAACAAAACAAAACAAAACAAAAAACACAAAAAAGTTTTTCAGTCAGCAAGTAAAGTAACACTGCTTTTGATTTCCAATGGCTAATCCTTTAGTTTAACACAGCAGTGAACAGAAGCCAAACCACATTAATCCTGCTGCCTCCAGAAAATAGAAGGGGAATTAAATTGAAACTTAACTTGTTACGCTACCACCTTGAAATAAAATCATATTTGTCTGAAAAAAATGAATGACTTGTTTTATGAAGCCAGTCATTCCTCCTTTCTCTGCTTCCTTCCAAGTATAATAGGTTTTAACAAGGTTGGGGGAATTTTCAGCTTAAAGGCATAAAACAGATGTATCCTCTCACACCCACACATACTTTGAAAGAAAATATATTGCAAATTTATGTAGTAGTTCTTCTAGAACAATTTCAAATTTAATAGTATAACCTCTTTTGTAGCCCATATTATGGTGGAGGGAAGGGAGAAGTTCAGAATCTCAAAAAGTTTCCTACAAACTTTTAGTAAAGATGGTAAAAGTATGAGAATAGAGAAAATGTGTTAATCTTACACTTCCAAACATTTATGCTGAATAAATGAGTGCCTCAGAAAGACTAATAATGCTATGAACTTTCCAAACTCCAAAGTTAAGAATTGTAATTCATCTTCATCAAGTGAAGCAATGAACTTTCTCAAGCCATGTTCACGAGAAACTTCCCTTTGTGGCTTGTTTCATCACAAGGAAGAATATGGATGAGGAAAAAGCAGAGAGTTGGGGCCAAATGATGGCAAGGCAATTTGTCACCTAGGACATCTCATATTGAAGAACACAATGAAAGTCACTTTTAAATATTACTTTTTATGAATCTCATTTTAATGAGATAAGATAATACTAATCTTTGAGACAATAGAGAAGTTTAATCATACTTGCAACACCTGTAAGCTGATTTAGCTTTCAGTCATATGACTCTTCAAGACCCTAGTTGTGATTTTCTTTGCAAAGATACTGGAGTGGTTCACTATTTCCTTCTCCAGTTCATTTTACAGATGAGGAAACTGAGGGAACCAAGGTGAAGTGATTTTCCTCAGGGTCACACAGATATAATCAAATAAGACAAGGCATATAAACAAGCACTTTGTAACTCCTCAAAACTTTAATGTCAAGTTTGCCTATTCACACCACTATCATTAATTTGATTTTGGGGGGGGGTCTAAAAGACAACAAATACTTGGTAACTGATTGATAATTAGTCCCCTTCAAAAATAGGCTGCTAGTGATACTTACCACTTTTTCCTTTGATCTGAGGACTCCAAGTTTCCCGAACCGAACGTGAAAAGGAGAACACTGATAGGTGCCATCCTGTTGTCGGACCACTATAACATCAATGCATCCAGAGAGTGTGGCTTGATTAATGCCCTTGTAGAGCTCCTTCACAGTAACAATGACTTGCCCAGCCAGCTGCCCCACATAATTCATGGTTTGAGACTAAAAAGAAAAAAAAAAAAGGAAAAAAGAAATTAAAATGATAAAAAATCATAGATATGATCCACTTGATGTCAAGATGTCATTCCAGGTAGCAAGATTTTTTTTATACTTTGTGAAATTTTTACAAGATCCTCTAACTTGGAATGCTTGCTGACAAGCTTTCCTTATGATTGGCTACCCCTGTAACCTTTCTCCTCTTCCATTATATCTTTTCTCCCTGACAAAGCTGCAGGTGGGTAGTTTACCCTCCTCTCTTTTTCCTTTCTTGGTCATTGGCAATGTCTATTTCTCAATAGCCAAGACCTATAAATCTACACCTACTATATGACCAATATTAAACTACTCATACTACCACTGAAAGACCCTCAAAATACTTGTCACTCAAGTTCCACCTAAATATTCCCCACTACTACCATGTGCCAAAGATCTAGACCCGCCCTCCAGCCCATAACAACCACCACCTGAAGACTATAATTCCTCCCATATGGCTTTTGGCTGCCTGCCCTTAAGTCCTAGATCCCTCATTCTCACCAACTGACCCCAGAAAAACTCCCTCCCTCCCCACCTTCTATGCTTCCTCTTGCTTTGGACCCCCTTCCCTGCTACCTCAGGCCTCTGGAAATCCCACTTTCAATACTGTGGCCAATACTGGAGAGAGAAGAAAGAAGCATCCCTTCTCCACAGCCCAGAGTCCTAAAATAGAACTTGGAATAAGTTTTCCCATAGAAACAACATTATACATGGTTGTTAGATTCCATAGTAAAGTCTAATATGAGAGAACATAATGTAATTTAGTGACATTATGGTTTTAAAAGTCCTTTACCAGCTAGCTTAGGAACCTAACTGCTCTTTATAAAATTATAAACATTTTTATATTGTTTCTATGGGAAAACCATTCTGAATTCCAAAACAACAAACTGACAAACAGCTTTGGAATGAAATTAATTCTTCCAGGAATGATATATATTTGTATTTCATAAAGTAAATGAAATTAGCACATGCTTTCATTCTTACCACCTTCCTAGAGAAGACATTTAATGTTATTTCAAAATATAACATTTTTTCTCTCTTGAAATCATAACCCAAATACCCTAAATAGCTACAGAAAGGTTTCAAAGAAATTTCTGAAGTTTAGATGTGATAAAAGTCTCCAAAAGTTAACTAAAGTGGACTGCCTCCAGAAGAGCTGTGATAAAAATTGGGGAACAAAACCCTTAATTTAGCAAAAAGTTTCCTTGCTCCCACCTCTAATGAATTCCTCAATCTTTAAAATAGGCCCCATTGTTCCTGCCAGGAATGATCAGCTTTAATGGGTGAACACTGCCTCTTCTTCCCCTTACCCTCCCCATCAATGAGTGACTTACTGCCTTTCTTTCTCAGTCATTGTGACATGATTGTAGCTAGGGCCTGTTAACTTTCAGGCAAAAGTGGGGAGTCTCAATGCCTTAAAATCCTAAATCTCAAAAATACTCTCTCTGTATACCAAGGATCTTTAAAATAAGATGTTAAAATAACCTGTTTAGTTCTTTTAGATCTTAAAGACTCATTTAGAGTCACGGGAAAAAAAAAAAAGAATTGAGAGTAGCTTTATTTTACTCTGATAAAGATTATTACAAAGCATTTACAGATATGGAAAACTCACATGGTCAGAACACCACCCAGAAACTGGGAAAAAATGAGCAAAAAACCCTTAGCTTCCTTTGCTTTGCTATTCTAATGACAATTACTTAGAAGAAATGGTTGATATTTAGTAAGAGTTTTGTAGCATGATAGGTTTTTATTCAAGAGCAATAAATTCAACAAATATTAACTAAAAGACAATTGTATAACAGAATAATATACTAAATGACCAGTGAGATGCAAAGATTAGATAAAATAAGGTACATGCCTTAGGAAATTTCCAGTCTAATTTGTTGGGAGAATTAAACTTTTATATACTCCACAGCTTAACTAAAAAAAAAAAAAAAAAAAAAAAAAAAAGAATTCATTTGAGAAGTTTAACTTTCATTAAGCTGCACTTTGCAACAGAGTAAAAAAGTTCATTAAAAGCAATTATTGCTTTTGTGTCTGGGTTACAATAATCAACTCTAGAACTTGAAATAGTATCTGAAAATGAAAAAAAAAGCAGCAAAATGTCTAGTGTAAAGTAATTCCCATTTAAAGCCTATATTTCAGGAGCTCACACTCGGAAGAAAAATTTTAGAGGTCATCTTAGTCAAATTTTTTCATTTCACAAAAGAGTGAAACTCATCCCCAGAAAAACTGTTACTTTCCCAAGTTCAAGGCTAGTGCAAGATATGAGATTTGAAATGTCCTAAGTCCAAATCCAGTGTTTTTCCATTACACCATTTTGAAAGAAAAAAAAATCTTTTGAAATTGTTATTTTCTGTAGGTAATGTAATGATCTGTTTGTTGCTCAGCAGACTTTTACTAATTAGGCAGCTACCAAGTAATCCAAGTTTTAGTTGATATTTGATCCATGATAACATTTTAAAAACAGCATTCTGATAAAATTAATAAAATTAAAAGACTATTTCCTTTTTTTTTCTATTGTATTTCCAAAGCATTTAATATATGCTTATTGATTGCTGTGGGATTGATTGGTATATGGAGTTAGAAGAATGGATTTCGGATCATATTGACGTAGGGAACGATCTCTAATAAAACAAGTTAGTACTTTCTCTAGCAATATATGGTTTTAGAAAGATGCCTTGCTCCCTGAGAAGTTAAGTGCTTTATCCTAAGTCAGATAGTCAGAAAGTGTCAGAGAGAGGAATTGAACCCACAGCTTGGCTTCAAAGCCAGCTTTCTATCCAATGCATCCTTTTGCCTATTTGTTTCACTAGATTTACTTTTTTTGTTTCCCAAGCAAGAGAAACTACTAGAAGTAATAGTGCTAGAGAAGGTACTAACTTATTTTATAAGAGATCGTTCCCTACGTCAATATGATCCGAAATCCATTCTTCTAACTCCATATACCAATCAATCCCGCAGCAATCAATAAGCATATATTAAATGCTTTGGAAATACAATAGAAAAAAAAAAGGAAATAGTCTTTTAATTTTATTTTATACAGGAAGGCACAACTACTGACTATATCCATATGAAAGCACTCTAGTATAATATTAAAAAATTCCATCAAATTTGGAATCAGGAGATCTAGATGCTACTACTTTGTTCCAGTTTTGCCACCAATCAGCAAGATAAATATAGGCATAGGATGTCACCTCTCAGGGACTCAGTTTTCTCAACTGTCAGGTTAAGCAGCTCAATAATTAATGAATTTCTAACATTTTGAATTTACTTTTTTTTTAAGTTAAAATATATAAGCTTTGGGAGAGAAGACTGGTGAAAATGGAACATTAGGTCCCTAATTAAGAACATTTATATTCATTCAAGCTGTTTTTAATTACCATGGTTAAGTGATATGCTGCCTATGTAAGAAAAAAACTATTGTGTTAATGTTGATTTCTAAATATAGAAAAATACAGGCTGTCAAATTACTGGCCTTCGATTAGCAGGCATGAAGAGTTTTGTTTATATGATGAACACTGAAATAACAAAAGTAATGACAGACACACAGGGAGATGTAGTATACTGTGATAATGAAAAACAGTAACTCTGTTAAAGTACAAACAAGGCAGAAGGAAGAGCTTTGCACTTGGGCGTGTTTGAGGGAAAAGCATGTAATCAACCTTTGGAGGAGGCCCTGTTTTGAACAGAAATTACATCATAATTATTTACTCAGCAGCAACATCTAGGACTGCAAGAACAACACCCCATGTCTATCACATAGTTAATTAACTCATGAATCACATTAGATCTCTAATGCTTAAAGAAAAAGCACTGCTACAGGTAGTAAGGTATAGTAAGGTTTTAAGGGAAAACACTGGACAAGGAGTCAAAAGATTTCAGTTTTTACATGTAATAGGTGTCATTAAATGGAGACAAGATGTGCATTATGAATCAATTAGCAAACATTTATTGATTGGTTAGCAAATTCCATGAACTGTGCTAAGGAATGGATAATTCAAACAAAAATGCCCTCAAGGAACTTGGATTCTATTAGGAAATAAAAGATATGTGTCCCTAAATATATAAATAATTTACCTAACATGAATATCAGGGAATTGAACTGAACTATTAACTGAAATTAACCATTTTCTTCAAAAATGAATTTTTTTAAAAATCTGAGAAGGGATCCATAGACTTCACTAGAATGCCAAGTACTAGGAGATGCTATTGATATTGACAGCAGGAAATAAAACAACCTTTCCCTGAAGTAAAAATATCAAAAAAATAATATCTGAAGCAGGAACAGGAGAACCTTTTCCCTAATAGGACCAGTTCAGGTGCTACTTCCTCCTTGATGTTCTCTCTCTTTTTTTTTTAGCATGATTTTTTTTTTTTGGTAATTTTTAATTGTATTTTATTTTTTCCAAATACATGCAAAAATAGTTTTCAACATTCACCTTTGCAAAATCTTATGTTCCAAAGTTTTATTCTCTCCCCTCTTCTTCTAAACATATTTCCATATTCATTACTCTAGATGTTTTCTTGATCTTTTTATGAAAATCAGCCTCTTTTCCTTGAACTTTTCATATCCAAAACTAACGCAAAAAAAAATCTCCATATGATATCCATATCATACCCCCAACCACAGATATACTGAGCCTTATCCATCACTTTCTGACAATTCAATTCAATCTCTTATATAGTTGTTTCCTAATTCTCTCCAACTAATGAAGAGTGTATTTGGCCCTCTTGACAGATCTAAGACTTCAAAAACTCACCAACTCCAAAACAGCCTGAATCATCCTTTCTACCAAATCCATCCCTCTTTTAAACTTCTCTATTGTGGTTGAGAGCACTAAGGTCCACAAATCATCCTTGACTTCATAATCCACCCCACAGATCCAATTTTTTTTTTGCTAAATATTTATTTTATCTCAAAAACACCTTTTCTCTTCACTTATACAACTGCCAGCCTAATATAGATCTTCATCACTTCTCATCTCAACTACTGAAAGAATTTCTGATTTGTTCTGACTTCAGTTTTTCCTTAAACAAATCCATCATCCTCTTAATCATCATTACCTCTTCCAGATAAGGAAAATAAGCTAAAAAAAAAAATGGCATGATTGGAAAGAAGAAGAAAGGAAGGAGGAGGAGAAATTGCAAAGGTACTATGCAAAGGTCTTCTACTTTGAATATGATGCCTTTACACTATTAACTACTTCAATAAAACTAAAGATTCAATACAAAAGCATGGAAAATAAGAATAAGAAAAATAATGATTAGAGTTATATTTACAACTTATGATGAGAAAAGGTATTAGTAATGTGTATTTAGTATGCAACCCAATCAAAACAAATCAGATCCAGGCCCTATGCATTGATTATGAGCATCAATATATTAAGTGTTGACTGATCCTGAAACATTTCTATGAAACATAAGACAAAAGAAAACCAAACACACAGGCATTCTTTAATTCCTAAAATAGATGAAATTTTGGAAAGGTGTATTTGAATCAAAATACTGTTATTGTTAACAGCATAACATCAAAAATATATCTGAAAAATTCAACTTATAAAAAAATTTATCCATAATTTATCAATTTTTATACACTTGTATTTTGGATTTGCTCCAAATGTGTGTGAATGTGTGTTATATATGTAGACACATACATATTCACACATCCCCAAATATGTGTTAAATATAAACACATATGCATATGTCTCCATATATGTGTGTATTTACATGTATATTTATCTTAGAAATTTTTTTATTTACTCATGCCCACTTGTGACCTTAAATAATGACCAATTATATTATTTAAAATAAATAATTAGCCTTAAGAAAACCCTAATTTATTAAGTAGCTAAATATTCCTTATGGTTTTGTTGAATTTTTTTAGCTATATTATTACTAAAATTTTATAGTCTCTTTATGTACCCATTTAAATCTTATTTTACTCTGTGCATGTACTAAATGTACATTGTGCCTAAAATTTCCAGAGGATAAAGAGGATATGGAGTCAGGAGTTACCTGGTATCAAATCCAACCTCTGAACTAACCAGATGGCACTGGACAAGTGATTTAACCTGTTTAATAAACCTCAGCTTTCTTATCTGAAAAATGGGGATGCAAAGTGCTTTGTAAGTCTTGAAGTGTTATACACATGCCAGCCATTAATCTTTTATCATAACAATAATAAATGAAATAAAGAACAGAACCAATGCTTAGGAGAGATAGTTGATAACAGGAAGAAAGATGGTATTATCCAATTTCTACTGTCTGTTCTCTATCAGCAGGAATGAGTTTCACACTGGAAGAAAAATCCAAAACTGGTTAATTTGAGAGCCTAAAGACATAATAAGAGAGCATTTAGACCAGAGCATTTAATCAACCTCATTTAATCTGGATCAGGTCACCAGAGGCCCAGAAGCCTTTTCAAGCTATGTCCTAGGGCATTAAAAGTCCTAATAGTTGTGACTGCTAAATTGCTGTTAGTAATCCATGAAAAATCTTTGAGAACCACAAAGGTACCAATGATCTGGAGATGGACAAATATTGTAATTTTTAAAGTAAAGAAGGTCAATTATAAACTAAGAGTCAGTAGGCCTAGAAAAATTTGAAAACAAGTGATTACAAAGATAGTTTCTGAGCACTTAGAATGGGAAGTGGTAATTACCACAAGTCATTATGGGTACATCAAAGGCAGGTCACACAAAAATGAGCCCATAGCAAAAAAAAAATTAGTCAGTCACTTAGAATTCAACAAAGTGAATTCAATAAACAATTAATAAAAGCCCATAATACACAGAGAACTGTTCTCAGTGGAAGAGAAGATATAAATTTAGAGAAGACACATTTTCTGTTTGTTCTTCATGGAATTTACAGTTTACATGCAACAAAACATGACAAAATTATTAAAATTACACAAACAGATAATTAGGTGTAGCTGTTATAGATTATTATTATACAAAGTAATATATGGTACCTGCATTAAAGAGGTGCCGAAAATATGCTAGGAGATTCTAGGAGTCAAAGAAGAGAAATCACTACTGATAATGGGGCTAGGAGAACTAAAGTAGGAAAGGACAGAACCATGGCACATAGTAGACATTTAATAAATGTTTCTTGACTTGATATGACTCCAGAGTATGATGAGATATGGCCAGAAAAGCTGGGCGGTGTCAGAGTTTGTAAAGCCTTGATTATCTTCCATAATCCTTTTATTGTTTATAGACAAGACAGAATGATCTATGTTGCTTAATAGTACAGTTACATGGATTCAGAACTGGAAAAAATATCTTTAGTGAGGAAGACATTTTTAATGTGAAAGGAAGTCTCTGTAGTAGAGCATTATAGGCCTCTGTCTTTAGTATCTTCACATTTATATCTATTTTGTTTACTTAAAAAAAAAATCCAAACTCTGGACTAACTACTAGCCATCATTTTCAAAGCCATATGCTTTTCTGTGCTTCTTTCTAAGTTTTCTTTTGTTCTTTGCAGCAAACTTTTTTTTCCCTCCCTCTAAGAATGACTTTTTATGGCTAAATAATAGTTCATATGAAAAAGATCTTGAGCTTTTAATTGACTACAAGTCCCATATGAAAATTTAATGGTTTAAATTTAAGTTTAAGGTGGCTTTTCTAATCTTAGGCTGCATTACCATAAGCAGAGTGACCAGACTATAGAAATTATAGCTCTTCTGTATCATATTCATTCTAGACACCCTATTTTTAGCAAGGATGTCAGAAGACTAGAAAAACATTCAAAATAGTAGGGGGAATGGGAACCTTACCAAACAAAGTCTAGTTGAAGGAGCTGAGGATATTTAACCTCCTAAAAGAGAAGATACACGTGTAGGAGACGATACTTTTGAGTATATGAAGTTCTGTCATTTGGAAACAGGATTAGACTTGTATAAAGAATGGAGAACAATGGGTGGAAGTTTCAAGGAGGCAGATTTCCAGTAGTTATAAGGAAAACCTTCTAACATGAAGAATTCTCCAAAGTGTAGTTGCTTTTTAAAGGGACTTTGAATTCCCCATAACTGCAGGTCTTCAAGCAAAAACTAAACCAATACTTTGCTAACCATGCTATGAAGATTCCTGCCATGATACACATAAAACTACATCTGAGATGCCTTTCAATTCTGAGATTCTATGATTCTAATAAAGTGCTTTTTTGTTTCAAGTATAGTCACAGTTACAAACTATGTCTAATTTCCACTGATGAATCTGATAAATAATTTGTTAATGAATTTTTTGATTATGGCCACCACTGAAACATGACTTGACATTACAAAAATATTTTGTAATTAATCTGTGCCTAGAACTAGTGAAAATAATTGAAGGTACCCTGTATTCTTTTCTTTAAAAAGTGATTTTCATAAGGAATAGGTAGTATGTGACAATGTCATCAGTTTTTCTTACTAGGTCTTGCTCTGGGACAAAGTTTTGAATATAGCTAAAGACAACAATCAGTGTAGCCAAGTTTGAAGAAATTCATAATTATTGGCTCATCAGTGAATGGGTTTGTTTGGGTTTTTTTGGGTCATGGCATTCGAAGAATATTGCATTCTTTTATCAGAAGAAGAAGTATTCACAGAGATGACAATCAATATCAGAAACAAGCTAAAAGGTAACTGACTTCTTACTTTAGGATTTTAAGGAGGGAAGACAAGCTTCTTCTGATTAAAATTTTACTAATGCGCTCAATCAAGTATATTTTCTAATATTCTTATGCAGTGAATATCTAATATAGCTAATATAATCGAAGGTACTAGTAAGGAACTCTTGAATCATATTCCGTATTAGGAAATATTACAGGATCAAATACCTTCAACGCAAAAATTATGTACTTTGGGCAAGTTTTAAATAAACCAGTGAACAATTTTAGCAATTGGTATTCATTAAAGCATAGCAATTACTAGGATACAAATTCTTTAGAACAGGTTGACTTGTGAAAGCTTCTCCTCCCTATTTATGGATAGTACAAATAGCAACTCATGACAATCCTGCAAAAGAAACAAAAGCCAGCGTGGTAAGAAAATCTCTTAAGACTACCAATTCTCTACAAAGGATGGCAACCCTCACATTACTGAGAAAGGCTGTGGGAACAGGAAACACATATTCAGTTATTCTCTCTCCTCCCTCCTAAATATCACTAAATTCCCCAACAAAAATAAGCTAAACTAGAATGTTAAACTTTTCCTTAGTTGCCTGAATCTCCAAACAGCAGATGGTCATTCAAATTTTTTAAATCAGTAGTTACCACAGAATTTCAACTTAGAAATAACCTGTGTGATCACTGAAGATTTCAGAGGTTTCCACTCCCACCTTATTAAAATTGGCTAACAAGGGTATAACAGTCAAAGGTTTAATCTAACTATCAAGGCTGAAGAATTAGTAATTAAAGGAAAGAAATTCTTAAGTCTCAGCTTTCATCTGCTTTACATAAAGAACTACACTTGAGAAAAACAATGCTGAGAATCTGTTTGATCCAAAAGAAGATAAAGGTCAAAGACTAAATGGAATCTGAAGATGAAATTCCATAGTACAGAAGTTTTCTTTTTCAAAGAAAGTATATACTTATCAGCCTTCCTGGGTATATAAACCAATAAACATTTCATTATGTCTGACACTCTGCCTCTTCTTCCTATATTAATGTTTTTGATAATAATAGCTGACATTTCTGTAGAGCTTTATGGTTTACACATATTAAGCACATTGCACATATACTTTGCATATATTATTTTCAAAGAATCTCAAGTACCCTGTAAGAGAAATGTCACAGATATTAAGATATCCATTTTACCGATGGAGAACTAAGGTTTAAAGAAATTAAGGGATTTGCCTGTGATCACAGCCAGAAGTTTCACAGGCCAGACTCAGACCTGCTTTCTGACTTCAAGCAAGCTCAGTCATTTCCAATGCTTTATTGTCTGTATCCAGACTGTGGAGCTCATGTTAACATCAGAGAATATGGCTTCTGTTCGCAAATTCCCCTTTGAAGAAGAGAAAGATTTGCAAATTTTTGTCATGCAACTTGTTATCAATTTGATTATATTCAGACTGCTATCACTTATGATGTATTCTGGAAGATTTTTTTCTAGGGACAAGGAAAAAAGGCAAAGACTGGGGAAGGGGAACAGAATTTAGGTGAAATGTGTATTTCCTGTCATTAAACTGTCCCTCTCCTGCCCAGTTTCCTTGCAGAGATTATTTGTTCTAATCAGCTATTTTAGCTAACCTAAAACATTTATTTTTATAATCAATCAATCGACATTTATGAGGAACCTATTATGGGCCAGGCATATAGGATTAGGAGAAAAGTAAAAGTGATTAATATTTTTCATAACCTCATGAACTATGAGAGCTCCTTGTAATTCAAAGAGAATTCTGATAAAGCTCAAAAAAAACCCCAAAACCACCTAGAGATACTAGGCTTTTGGTTCAATTGCTCCTTGGATCACTGCAGCAGATGCTTCCGTTTTCTGCAAATTTTTTCCTCTTTGATATCCTCTTAAGACATTTATCCTCCTTTAGATATGGGCTAAAGTTAAACTCATAAAAATGATCTCTACAAGCTTCTGTCCTTGATCTATGCATAGATTAAAAATTTTCCCTTATAAAATACGATTGGCCCATTGTTTTCTTTTTTTTAACTCTTCAGCAAAGCTGAGATTTCATAAGGGGGTTTTCAAAAATCAGAATATTTAGAAAGCATTTCTATGCTTTAAGAAGTAAAGAAAAAGAAAAACTTATCAGAAGAATATAAGATTTAAAAATAAGATATCTTTTCTTCATTTCCCACTAAATAAAAAAGAAAAAATGTTTTATTTTTAAGTCCCTGATCACAGAACTTAAGATTTTACATTTCAAATTTTTTTTCAGTGAATCATTTTGTCTCAACAGTGTTTGCATATAAATGAAAAATTAAAGGATTACTAACAGATGTCAAAGTATAGGGCACAACATAAATGAAAAGATTATTACTATTATAGATAAAGAGGAGAGTACTGACCAATAATAAACAGGATGAGGCATTTCCAATAATTGGCGCAATTTTACCTGCACACTACTGCAGAATACACTTACAAGCAAGAATACTAACTGGGGTTAAGGGCAAAGTTTATGTCGGCAGACTAATTCAAAGCTGACTTATACAAGGAAGGACAGTACAAGCTTGGCTTCTACCAAATTCTAAACAAATAAACAAGCCAAGGCAAGTGAAAGACCTGGAATTAGGATACCAGCAAAGTTTAAAAGATACAACTCTAAACTATAACCTCTATTGCCAAGAGTATATACCCAATAAATATAAGAGCAAATCTTTAACTATCCCCAAATGTTTAATTATAAAGAGAACCCACTAAGAAACAATTCAGAGATAGATATAGTTTAGTGTCACTAGCCCTTCCCAGAAAACCTGTCACAAAGTGTGGTAGAGAAAAAAATGTGAGGTTTTTAATTGTAAATGCCCCACAGGGGCAGTCAGGGCTGTGGACCTCTCAGGGGGAAAATGTTCTGAATGATAGCCAGGCATTTGAGGAATTGTGGCTCTTTTTTTACCTTAGCCTGACAGAAGACAGAGAAAACATAATATCCAGTCTAGTATTACGGATAAGAGATGTGCAGAGCCTTGTGCTGAAGGCAGGAGATGACATTAGGAAGCAAGGCAATGACTGATCAATGGAGTACAGTAATAGGACTTTCCTTGTGGGGAGTGAGGGGTCAGCATCATTATCCATAGCAAACCGACAAGACTGTGAAAATTTGATTGAGAGAAAGGCCTGGACTATAGGGGACTTTCACCACCTAATTTTGATTTTGAACAATTGAATATCCCCACCTTTCGTCTGATAAGAAGCTGGTGGACTTAGACACTTACTATCTGTGTGACTTTGGGAAAGCCCCAAACTGTCTTTTGGACTCAGTTTTGTTATCTGTAAAATGAGAGTATTGGACTAGACAGCCTTTTAAGTGAAATTGTATAAACCCGGATAAGATATCCAGCTTTAACATTTTATGATTCCATTAATAATTTCCCATGATTCTTCAAGAAATATTGATTGAGCACTTACTATGTGCAAGGCAGTGGCAGATACTGAAAAGTACAAAAGGCACACTTTCATTATTAAACTACTTGGACACTAGAGTAAAAGAATTCATTATTGCACAAGGTGTGCAGATTTATCTTAAAATTCTCCAGTTTCAAAAAAAATGACTTTTCATACTTCATTTCACTGTGTTATCTTCATTATTTTGAATCATATTATCTTGAAATCATATTTAAGGAAAAAAAGTCTTTTAAAAAAATCTAGATTCTTGGGGCAGCTAGGTGAAATAGTAGAAAGAACACCAGCCTTGGAATCAGGAGCACCTGAGTTCAAATGTACCTCAGATACTTATTAGCTACGTGATCCTAGGCAAGTCAGTTAACCCCAATTGCCTCTAAAATAAAAAAACAAACAAAAAACCACAAAATCTAGGCTCTTTTTTGATTTTTGAATTACATAAGACTTGATGATTAGATGAAACTGTGATTATGTTTTCACCTATGTATGTATAATGAAACAATAAGTAGAAGAATGAGAATTTTCTTAGTTATCTAGATTCAGAAAGTATGTGAGTCAAATTGAACAGTGTATATGAGACATACATAGAGATAGTCTATAGACTATAAAGACCTATAACTTTTTTTTTTTTAACAATTTATAAGTAAAAACTTTTATATTAACACCTGTACTTTTCTTCAAGCCATTCAGAAATCATTAGTTCCTCATAACCATTTTTGAGAGGTGGGAGGTCATATGATTCCATTCATAGTGTTTCATAGAGTATATATGGGACACTTTCATATAACTGTCTAACCAATACTGATAGCCTAGAAAATATCAACAGCAAGAAAAGGAAGAGGTCCTTGTGGTTGGTTTTTACATAGATAGAGATACTTATTTACATGTATATATGTACTTTTTACTGTATAAGCAAAAATTACATATAAAATAACCAACTAGTACAATATTATTTTTCCTTGTAATCTTTATATTTGTTTTTACTTCCCTAAAGCACATTCTCAAAGGAAAATATTTCTCTCTAGTGTCCCCAAGTTGGACTCACACATAGATAACAGGCATCATATTTAGTAAGAAAACACTAAACAATCTTATCTTCGTATTAAAGCATTTGAAATTAAGAAGCATTCAAGTCATAAAGCCATTGTGATAGCAAGTCTAAAGTAGCAATAAAGCTTTCATGAAAACGAAAACTATCTAAACTCACACCAACATTAAAACTAGAGTCTGGATATTAAAAGAAGGATTAAAAATATGGTTGATTTTGTTTCTGTCTGCTTGTTTTTATAGGAAAAAAGTCAAATGTCAATTTCTATATTTCTCTTTCACTTTAAAATGAGTATCACTTAATTTTACTTAAAAGAGAAATATATGTAAAAAAGAAAAGTTAACAATGTTTTATCCTGAATTTAACAAAACCCCAAGGGACCACAGTCAATTGATGCTCAGAGGGAGAGGGAAAGGAAGAGGGTAAGGAAGAAAGATACCCATAAGGAAAAAAAAAAGATATGATGAAAACATTTATTTAAAAGTGAAAATGTATTAAAATTTTTGTACTGATTGATAGATGCCTTGTTATATTAAGTTTTAAATTATCCTATGTTTAGTTAATGCAGAGCTCTGGAATAGTAACTGGCCTCATGATGTAGCTTATATTGATCATGTAGTATAATACCATCAAAAGAGAAAACTCTGGACAAATAAATTTAAACACCTCATTTGCATTTTTAAACTAATAACACTTGTTCAAAATCATAAAATAAAAAAATGAAAAAAAAAGCCAACTCCTTCATTTTTTCACTACAATATATAATGCAATGAAAACCATTTTCAAAACACTGGTTTGCCTTACAAACACTTAAATTTTATTTGAGTCACAGTACATAGTCTTTCTCTGAGGTACATTAAAACCTAGGCCACTAACCATTTTTGAGATCCTTAATCATAATTTAAAACATAAAGATATATTTATTAAAAATAAAAACAAGGAAAAACACTCACAAAGAGCAATCAAAATAACAAATGTTTTCCTCAGCTTTTTCTTGCAAAAATGATCTTACTGAAAAAAATTCTAGTTTCTACACAATGTCAAAATTGATTGTAAACCTGGTCACACAATTCTAATACTCCCAAGAGAGATAAATTTTAAGGCCTTTTTGAGCTTGTGGTCCAAGTTAAGTTGTCTTTGTATCCTCCTCCCCCATTCTAACTGTTCCATACCCAAGCTTTTTTACCCAAGCTTCATTGAGAACTGAATGTGAAACTAACATTGTTTCAAACCTCAAAAAGCCCTTTAAGAATTACAAAGTTTAACAAAACTACAACATTACTTCCTTTTTTTCATAATCAGGGGAAATATGTAAAAAATTAATAATTGGTAACATAAAGAAGTAACAAAACATGCAGATGATGGAAAGAAAGGTCATACTGTTGAGGAAGGGAAAGAAAGACCAAAGATCAAATATTACTCTTGACATATAAATAAGTTAAAGAGCAAGGTATTAACCAAGAAAAAGAAAGGAAGGCTTTTAAGATTATATTGGTAAAAAAGCACCTAAATCATATATTCATAAAGAATTTAAAATTTTCATTGACATTTGTACAAGTAAAACCAAACAAACAAACCCCCCAGTATAAAACTTTTCAAGGAAAAAAAGTCATTCCTTCTCTCCCTGTACTATTCATTTTGAATCACTAGACAAAAATGTGAAGGGAGAAGATACCTGTAAAGATAACTCACCAAAATACCAGAAGGGGCTTTTCTAAGAAAAGCATTTTCAGGTTTATTTAATTTGCTTTCATCATTGGTTTTCTCCTTCTCCTCCTCATCACTATCTTCTTCTAGGTAGAACATTTTAAAGTTAAACTAGTTCTTCAACCATGTCCTTTGTATTGATGAAAACACACCTCTAAATTAGAAATACAAAACCTTCCAGCTATTATCCAGATTGAAAGTTATTGCCATGTAGACAACAGTGATATGCTTAAAACTGAAAGGAAATGGTTCTTTAAAAAAAAGTCAATACATAAGACTTCTTCACCAATAAGATTTGCTTAAATTGATTCAGCCCTTCTCCCTCAGTAGAAGATAAGCAGTGGCACGGGATAGACTTTGCCACATGTTTATACTGATAGGTGCTCAGTCCTGCCCAATCATAAGACAGCACTGGTATTTCCATTAAGCTAACAGGGATTTAGTTAATAATTTTTTAAACTTATCATGTCCTCTTAAAAATGTCCCTACACAACTGAAGAAATAAACAAACAAATGAATCATCTAAGCAAAAAATTTATTAGCAGTCATTTTCTGAGCAGAACTGGGGTTTCCAAAGAGCTGAACAATGTTTTCATATGCCCAATAAAGAGCTATTTAACAACAAACAGAATCTTTTATTTGTATCACATCATCATGGCCCCAAATCTTATTTAAATTATAATGAGACTTTTGCTGCTTGAGTTAAAGATTCTGGTGAATGGATCATGGTATTGATAGATTTAAAGTTAGAAAGGAACTTGGAGGCCATCAGATCCCAAACTTTTCATTTTCAAATGAAAAAAACTGAGATCAAGTTATTTGCCCAGGGTTGTACAAGTAGTGAATAAGCTAAAATCTTAATTTTCTGTTAAAGAGATGTTTTTCAATTCTCCTTTTAAAAAAAATGAATGTATATTTGTTTTGTTTTTAAAGGTGGGGGGGAGGTAATGTAGAGAAGAA
This sequence comes from Sminthopsis crassicaudata, assembly GCF_048593235.1. Lineage (NCBI taxonomy): Eukaryota > Metazoa > Chordata > Mammalia > Dasyuromorphia > Dasyuridae > Sminthopsis > Sminthopsis crassicaudata. Next base: position 229,430,397 of record NC_133617.1, on the reverse strand, counting down.
GATCCTAAAATTACAATTCATTCAAACCCAGAAACTCCAATGAAGTTAGTGTAGACAACTCAGTGGGGTCACTGTAATGAGGTGAGATGCAAATTCTACACCAGGAAAAAATTAATATTATAGAAAAATTTCACCTAACACAGAGTCAATGATAATATAAGAGTTGAAAAGGTCATCTAGTCCTCATTACAGGTATAAAAACTAAGGTCATACAGCGAGTCAGTAGCTTTGGAGCTCCCAAGACCACAAAGTCATCTTTTTTCCAGACCAACATCATTCTATTATGAGAGAGTTGATACTCATTATAACTCCATGCATCAAAAGAATTCTTATACTTCTCATAACAGACAAAATTAAGGCAGCTAGGCACCCTCTTAGCTAGAGTGCTGAACCTGGAGTCAAGAAAACAAATTCAAAACTAGTTCCTAGTTATATGATCCTGAACAAGTTAACTCAGCTTCTGTCTCAGTTTCTTAATCTGTAAAATGAAGATAATAATAACACTAACCTCACACGCTTGCTGTGAGATTCAAATAATGTAATAACTGTGAAATGCTTAGTGCCATGGCTGGCATATAGTAGGTATTATATAACTATCAGCTTTTATCATATTAGTTATTATTAATTACTAAATATTTGTAAGGAAAATTATTTGTAAAGACTGCCTCCATATCACAAACCACTAAGAGATAAGGGTTACAGAATAAAGCATACAGTTGAACATCAAAATAATCAGTCACTAAAAAAAAAGTCAATAAGAAAAAAGTATCAAAAGAGATCTAATTTTATGCAATAGATTTTAAGAGATAATACAGAAGTGCTAAGAATGTATCAAAAAGTTCCTTCTAGAAGCTCACAATCTAGTTAAATATACAGCATGGGGAATATAGATAGCATACAAATCTCTTTCACGGTGGAAAAATGATCATTAAAAATTAATCATTATACAATAATTATAAAACTGTTGAGATTTCTCAGTTGTGCCATGCTGTACTTTTTTGTTCCTAACATTAGATGGCAGCAACAGAAAATCTAACCTGGGACACGGAAGCCAAAGACTAAAAGAGAGAGAGAAAAAAAAAAAAAAAAAAAAAAAAAAGGGAGAGGGAAGACACAAGGAACAGGATGGTAGAAGTTCATTAAGATAAAAAAGGGGAAAAAATAAATGTAAAGAAAGGAAGAAAAAGAAAGAAGAGAAAGTGACAATAGGGAAGAGAAAATGTGGCCAAAGATAAATTTAGGATAAAATCATAAAATAGTATAGTGAATTTGGAGTAAGAAGATTCATGCTCAAATCTATTCTTTGTTTTTGCTTTATTCTTGTATAATCTGTGTGTCATTAAGTCTCAGTTTCTTCAATTTTCAAATGAGAGTTAAACTAAACGAGAGCTCAAACTAGATCATTTCAAAGGTCATTTACAATTCCAAATCTATGATTATATGCAAATAGGAGAAAGGAAAAATCAAAAGGATAATGAACAAAGGAGAATGCCAAAAAAAGAGGAAGGAGAAAAATGCAAAAGGAGGAGAGGAAAAAAAGGTAAGAAAATTGTACAAATCCTAGAACTTTAGAGATTTTGAAAAGGGCATCACAATATTATAGATTTATTTCTAGAAAGTATTTTGCAGGCCACCTAGTCTAACTTCCTCAGTTTACAGATAAGGAATTCAGGAGCACAGATGGGTTAAATGATGGACCCAAGTCACAAATTTAGTAGTAGAGGGTCTTCCTAATTCATATTCTTATGTTCAAAAACATGAACACACCCACCATAATTGGACAGCTTAGGAATGAGAAAGAAGATACAAAAGAAATGGTAGGCTTCACTGGGATAAAAGATTAATCTTTTACACAATTCTTCCACTTCTATCTATTGACTCCAGTACTACTCCTCCCAAACGTAATAATAGCTAACATCTATATAACATTTATTATGTTCCAAGGACTATGTTAAGTGCTTTACAATTATCAATCTCATTTGATATACTTGGGTTCACTGGAGTCCAAGGTTGTCAATAACATTATTATTATGAAAGAAAATACCATATACTGGACTTTCAAAAAAAAATCAAATTGGATTATATAAAAATAAGAGTTTGGGTAGAAATATCACTAGGTTAATATGATACATATTTCAAAATTCAATTAGATACTTCTTAAAAATCAATTAATGAAAACTGTCCTGAACCAAAATGGCAGGCAAAGTTATAAGCAAAATGGAATGGAGTGAGCAGAACTTTGGTTCACAGTGACAAATTTATAAGGGGAGGGAAAGGGGAGGAGAAAAAGGTAGAAGAGAAAGAATTCACCCAATGACATTCTTTCCCATTCTAACTTTTAGTAAGCTTCTCCTATTCTCCCTTTCCCATGGCTCCCAAGATGCCATAGGTTTTTCTTCAAAAGCTCCAGGTGTAATGAATTCCAAAGCTTCTCTCTGACGTTTTCTTCCCCCAGCCCTATAACCAAAACATTCTAGAGGATTTTGAGATACTCAGACACACCCAGCAATGAGGGAATTAGCTTACACATATTTCTTCTATCTCCCTTTTGAGGAATAAAAGGTACCTGTCACATTCTTGATAACAAGGTCACAGTTTAAGTACAATTAGGTTTCTTTTATTATTAATTTTTAAAAATTTTGTTTGTTTTCAATTACAACAATGCCCATGAGCTATGCTTCTGGCCATACTTCAAAGAAGTAAAACATATTTCTAAAACCTTTGTGAAGGGTGGGAAATCATTTATCCTTTATAATGACTGAGAGGTAATATATATATATATAGTAGATAAAGAGCTAGGCTCAAAATCAGAGAGGGTGAGGTTCAAATCTTATTTTTGGCACAGACTGGCTGTATACCCCTGGATAATCACTTGACCTTCCAATGCCCCAGGCTTTGCTCTAAGAATATAAGATACATGAAAAATGCTGATTTTTCACCGGTAGTGAAAGGTCTTTACTGGGAGGTCCCATCTATACAGATTAAATTGCAGGTAGGATAAAAAAGAAAAGTGAGAGAGCAGATGGAAAGTTATCTCAAAAGACTCAAAAATATATAATCTTTTTCAGAAAAGATGAAAAAATTTCCCAAAGCTAAGAGAAATCCTTCATACTACTGTTTTTGTGTGTTCTTAAAGCACTCATCCACCTGCTGATGGAAGAGCTTCTTACCAATTTATCCTGCTTTTATCCTACTTTAAGATGCCACAGCATATAGGAACACCCATTGTCCTCTGTCAGAAAAATGGGCAGCTATGTTATTTCACTTGACCTGTAGTTACAGAGAATATTTTTTATCTAAAGATAATTCTATTATACTACTTAGTTGTCTTTGGATGTATTTTTAAAATAATATTTGGTTCTTTTTATGTAAAAGATGGCAGTAGCTCATGAACTATCATTAGGTTATGCTATGTTGATTTTCCAGAGACTACTTTCATTAGAGTATAATAGAGACCTAGGTTTTGGTTTCCACTGTACCAGTAATTAGCTATGTGATTTGGGCAAGTCATTTAATCTCTCTAGGCCGCAGTTTCCTTACATGTAAAATGAAGACTAAGTCTGATTCTCTAAGATCCTTCCAGTTTAATATTCTACAATTCATCCAAACTTTTCCTGGCATTTATCACCATATTTAACTGAGAGAAGAGTAGAGTTGAAAAATCACGTCCACCCAATGGATAGACAGATTAAAAGACAATTAGATCATTTATTAAAGTCTTTCTCTGTCAGGCATTATGCTAAGTTCTGAAGAAACAAATATGAGCAAGCAAGATACTCCTTGACTTTAAGAACCTTACATCCTAGACAATACCTAAAAGGTATTAGAAAGGATAAGAATACTAGAACCACCCAGCATGCACCCATCATGTGGCATGCAAATGGCCAGGAAATGAAATGAAAGCTTGAGTCTCAGCAAATGTCAGATAAGACCATTTTTCTATTATGCTTAATAGCTAATTACTGAATTAGGATCAATGTTTTTCTCCTTTTCTACTTCCTCATCCAGAAATCAATCAAAGTGGGAAATCTTGAGCAAAGATTTACCCTAGGCTAAGATCCAATCAAAAACAAGAAAGAAAATCTAAGCTTAGGGGATTAGGCAGATTCCTGTTCATTGTGTTTGCTTAGGTCTAGGAAATGTGGATTCTTACTTTTGTCAGACAGGTGGTATGAAAATGGATAAGTCTCTTTGACCAAGATTTGAGTGTGTAGTGTCATAATAAGACCCTCATTAGAATAGGTCTACCTCTCCTTAAAATACCCATTCTCTCTCATTAATTGTTAACCAATCAGAATTGATTATCACCCTTGGGACTTCCCACTCTTCCAAAGACATGTCAACTGTGAGCCCACTGCTGTAAGAGATCTTTGGTATTCAAGAGTATCAATGACCCTTTAGTAATAAGATGCTCATTTTGCTAATAAAATTATTAATTAGCCAGAAACTATGTCTTTCAAACTTTTAAAACATCACCCAAAGTAAAGTTAGGGCTGGCCTAGAAGAATCCACATAAAAAAGTCACCCTGAAAAGTCATCTAGCTTCCTCCATCATGCCTCTTACTTCAGAATTTTTTTATTCTCCTAAATCCATTTAGAACAGAAGTCCTTAAGTTAGGACCCACAAATTCCCAAAAAATCTAACATGAAGGGAGAGAAAATACATCTTTATTTTCACTAACCTCTAACTGAAATTTTATCATTTCCTTCAATTATTTACAAATATTATTGTGAGAAAGGATCCATAGATTTCAACAGACTGTCAAAGGCCTTCATGACAAACAAAAAGTTAAGAAACCCTGAATTTGACAACAAAAGGATCCTTCAGGTCCACGCTCCAATATCCTGAGCCAAGCTACCCAATAACTTGATGGGCAATTTGTTGTAGATCTCAAGCTCACTCTTTTTCTGAAGGAAGGGGACATTTCTGTTTAAAACTCTTCAAGAGATTGTGATAAGGAAAAGGTTAGAGTATTTCTTGAGAACAAAATGCCCAAGTGTTTTAGACTTTCTACAGTAACTTGAAAAGTCAATATGAGGTTTGAAAAACTTGCCAAGATAGCCCCAAGTGCATAAAATACAATGATACAGTTATGAAAAATTTTATCATCTGGGTATATCAAATAAAAGAAACACAAAAAGATAGTTACAAACTATAAAGACAGTCAAAAGTCTCATACTTCATAACTAATGAAAGACAATGCAAAATTATTTTTCGCTTCAAAGGCATTCTTGTTTCAGTTCTATTCAGAGTGAAACCAATTTGTTTTCTGGCCCATTTGAAAAACAATCTACAAGCATTGAATATGGATTACTATTGCTAGGCCTCTAAAGACAGTCTCAAATTATTAATTATTAATTAGCCAGTCTCAAAGTTGGGAAGATGTGAGCTCAGATTCCACCTCTGCCAAATATTGGATGTGTGACTCTGGAATGTTTTTTAACCTCAATGCTCAAGCTAAGTCATAGAGAAAATACTACTATCCCAGAAGATCCCCATCAGTGAAATCAAAGGTACCCTCCCTATCTCTATCCTTATGGACTAAGTATTGTGTACAAAGTAAAAACAGCCCCTGACTTCAAGAAGCTTGTGGTCTAATGGAGGGGATGATCATATACATAAATATATCTTTTCTACATCTCAAGGATTAGGGGTGTGGTACACCCCATCTCCCCCCCCTACCACCACCACTCTAGTTATCTTGAAAATCCATGTCAAAAATTTTGGCCTTCCCTTTATGTCAGAGAAAAAGTCTGAATTATTATAGTATTAAAAGATAAAATATGTTGATATTATACAATATATACATACATTTTATGCATTTCTGAGTTTCTAAGCTTTTTCCATGTTGTCTTTGACTTCTGCAAAACTCCCCCCAAATTCCCATTTAATTTCTCATGCCAACCAGCAATATTGAAACCCTGATGAGTAAAGTTGCAATGTGAAAGAGATAACTGTTTACAAACTATGTAGAGTTGATACAATGTAGAGGGGAAAGAAAGCACTATCAGCTTGGCACCAAAGAGCTCTCAGCTGAGACTTGAAGGAATTGAAAAGATGTGGGTGCCCTTGTCAGGAATGAGGAAGTCCAGAGGCAGAAGGTTGAGGAAAAGGCAATGGATTCTGTTTTGGATGTTCTGAATGTGAGATACCTATGGGACTAATTCTAAAAGTGCAACAAGTAGTTGGTGATACAAGACTGGAACCCAAACTTTTTGATTTTAGGTATCTTCTCTCAGATAATTCCTTCACATTGAGAAGCAAGAATAATGTGTGGTTTCACAAAACAGGAGCTTATTTGTAAATCAGTTATAAAACTCAATGAAGTTTCTAATGGAAACTATGTTAAGCAATGATTCCCAAGCCCAACCACAAAAGCCTATTCAATCCACAGAATACCTGAAGTAAAACAGTGTATTAACTGCCCTGCAGACTCTAACCACTCTGTGTAACAATGTTTCAATTAAAAAATGAATTTAGAGTTTCAACTTCAGACATTGGGAATCTATCTCTGAAAATGGAATAATTCTCCCCCACCGGGAGAAGACACAATTTCAGCTTTTGGTCACTCAAGGGACACTTTAGCCTAATGCAGGGATTCTAAACTTTTCTTTTTAAAATGGACTCATTAGGTAATTTAATGAAGTCTACAGATTCCTTCTCAGAATAAAGTTTTCAAATGCATAAAATACATAGGATTACAAAGGAAATCAATCACATTGAAAAAAAATCAAAATATATTTAAAAAACATAACAAAACAAATTTACAGACTCCAATTTAAGAACCTTTGGTCAGTACGCTCTATTTTGGAAGGCATTAAGATTGGGCCTATTATATGGAAGAGAAGGTTTAGATTTGTTCTGCTTGGTCTCAAAAGTCATGGAGGTGAGAAGGAGGTAAACACCAGGCATGGTAAATCCTCCCAACATAAGCCAGTTCTGCACCAATTTGAGAAGTGGGGTTGTTATTTGTCCATTGTTCTTGAAGATGACCATGACATCAGGGAGGTGATGCTATGGCATGTGAGTGAACTGAATTTAAGTGAGGGAGGGGTATGCAAGATCACTGACCACACTTTTTTTTCTAGAGCCATCTGGGTCCAGTGGAAAGTTATAGATCAAGACGATTGGAGATGGCCTTGGATGAAATGGGAGACCTTGATCTTTTAAAGGTAAGAGTGACTAGTTGAAAATAAGAAAGTAGTTTCTGACACAGAACTAGCAGAAGGAAAGGGAAAAGAGGGAAGGTAAATCCAAATTAGACAGCAAGCAAGGGCAGGTACTCTAGCTAGCTATCTGATGCTCATAGGTATCATATTTAGGTAATATGGAGAACCTCAAAAACACTGGAACTCTTTGGAATTAAGAAGCTGATAATCTTCTCCTTTACTTTATAGAGTACAATACTTGAAATCCTATTTTCATTAGCCATTCAGAGTTAGAATTCACCCATAGTGTCCTAAAAGAAATCACATCATCTCTTTTGGAATGTCAGATATCTAACATTCCACTGCAGGACTAAAAATATTCTCTAAAGCTTCTCTATGGCCTAAGGGTATGTTAAGTTCATCCAGAGCCAGCAGAACTAAGGTCTAAGGAAGAAATGAAGGAAACATTTTGTAACTGCTTTCTATGTGTCAGGCATTATGTTAGGTGCTTTACAAATATTATTTCATTTCATCATCACAACAATTCCAGGAATAAATGCTATCATGATCCCCATTTTATAGGTGAAGAAATTGAGGCAGATAGAATATAAATGATTTGCCCAGAACCACTCAGCTAGTGTCTGAGACCAGATCTCAATGCAGGTTTTTCTGACTCCAAGCCCAGCACTATAAACTGTGCTACTAGCTGCTTCTGATTAATTTCCTTTGTAATCCTATGTATTTTATGCATTTGACAAAGCTAATGCTTTGGGTAAAAGCCCAGTAACAGACTGACCAGTCAAAACTTAAGTAAGTACAAGAACCTAAAAAAAGTTCAGCCAACCAAGTGAATATGTATTCAGCCAAGCAACTCATGAAACCATTTACTAAGGTATGGAGTATTTTTGAAACTGTTAGTGAAGAGAGTGCTAACAAATGAAATTATGGGTCTTTTGAAGTAATGAAATATGCAATAATATTTATTATATAAATAATCTATCAATATCAGAACCTGTGATTTTTCTTAACATAGGAATTTCATTTGATTTTGAGATTGCTGAAGGCAGTTTTCCCCCTCTTTTTGTATCCCCAGCACATAATACTGTACCTGGCACATAACAGGATACTTAATATATGTTTATTGACTAACTGACTCCTTCCTTCATGAAAACAACTTCTTCAGTTCTTAGAATGTGTATGTGTGTGTATGTGTGTGTGTGTGTGTGTGCGCGCGTGTGTGTGCACGAGTGCGTGTTAAATTCTTGTTTATGATCACATAGCCAGTGTGTCAGAGACACACTGCCTTGAATCCATTCTTTCTGAATCCATGTCTAACACTCCATTCATTAAGTAATGTTGGAGAGTGTCTCATAAATAATATCTATAAGTACAAAATCAGCGAACAAGCATTTTAGGAACTTATACTCCAAAAGTTCAGAAAAAAATCGAAATTTTCCATTCATGTGAGTTAATAAGTAATAATCTATGACCATCAACATAATCTCATGCATCCATCTCTTCCAAATTAAAATGCTAACCAAAGAATTTCTTTATTTCATTTAGGAAATTACATGTTTTAACAAGGTAGCCATCTATCCTCCAGTATTTAAATGTATTAGCTTGATTCCTTTTAGACATTATAAGAAGAAAAAATACAAAAAAAAAAAAAAAGTATGAAAAGCAACATGGGGGGGCAGCTAGGTAGCACAATGGATAGAATATCAGCCCTGGAGTCAGGAAGAACCGAGTTCAAATCCAGTCTTAGACATTTAACACTTCCTAGCTGAGTAATATAAGCAAGTCATTTAACCCCAGTTGCCTCACAAAAAAAAAAAAAAAAAAAAAAAGGAAAGAAAGAGAAAAAAAGAAAGAAATGCAATGTGATCCAGTAGAAAGAACACTAGACTTGAAGTACTAGTTCTGCCATTTACTATCTATGAAGTCCTTTCACATTTCTGGGCTTTAGTTCTTCATTTAAAACAAGTAAAGTTGTTAGACTAGATTGTCTAAGGTACCTCCCAGCTTTAAATTTATCATCTATTATTCTATAATGGGGCAGAGATGTACATTTGATAAGTTTTAATAAATACAAAATTTAGTAATTATAGGTACACATAACAACAGCAACAAGACTACTAATATGAGTTTAGCATTTATAGAGCACTGGTTTGCAGTGCATTAATAATATGTCATTTTATTCTTGTGACCACCTGGGAAGTAGGTGCTATTATAATCCCCATTTTACAGATGAGGAAACTAAAGCAGAGTATTCAGGGTCACAAAATAAGTATCAGGGGGAAGATTCACACTCAAGTCTTGTTGCCTTCAATTCTAGCATTCTGTCTATTCACTGTGCCAGCTAGTGGTCTCTATAATCTCTCTTTGTCTTTAAAAGACAAAAGCAAAAATGACCCAACAGCAGATGTGATAGTAAAAAAAAGTTATTAATGTTACTCTCCAGGGCCAAATGTTTACAATGTCTGAATTTTAACTTGCTAGGATGTATTTAGCCTCTGAAAAATGAGAGCAACTTTTGAGATATCTGAAAAATTGTTTCCATTATTGTTATCTAGAGATAACAATATTAGAGAAAGACAAAAAGTTCTCTCATTATGGTTTTGTTGCAATACCTTTGCCCCTTATTCTGAGGGTTAATGGAAAAACCACCCTCCTATGGAATGTCATATTAATTTTATAAATTTGATAAATTTAATCTATAGCCACAACAATAAAGATTTCTCTTAGCAAAACCAAAAACATGACTCTTTCTGACAGCATGGTACAGTGGGAAGAACATGGTACCAAGAATTCTATCTCTACCAATAATTAAGTATGTGACTTGGAGCAAAATGTATGGCTTTACAGCACTATAGTCTTCTAATCTATATCATAAAAGTATTGAATAAAATAATTTTTCAGGTCCTTTCCAATTTTAAAATCCCATTATTTCATATTTCATGATATCCACACATATATGTATACATATATATGTATATGCATATGTGTATCTCATTCAACTGTAAAGAGGAATTTTTCTCCCCTCTGACCTAGTTATAGACATTTCCCTTTTCTAATAGAAGGAGGAAATATTAATTTTTATAGCACCTACTATATGCTAAGCACTGTGCTAAGCTCTTCATTCTTTTATCTTGTTTTATCTTCACAATACCCTATGAGGTAAGTGCTATAATTATGATTCTTTATAGTTGAGGAAACTGAGGCACAGTGAGGTCAGATGGCTTGCCCAAAGTTACATAGCTACTAGTGTCTGAGGCCAAATTTAAACTTGAATCTTCCTGACTCTAGGTTCAGCCTTCTATCTACTGATAGCCATCTCATCATACTCAAAACAATAAGTGTTACTGTAGCTTACTTTTTGGTGAGGGGTGAGGGGAGGCAACTCCTTTTTTTAGAAGTACCTTTATAGCAAGTTCATAACTAATGCAAGAAGAATTGATCTCATTTTACAGTCACAACTAAATGATATTGCCCAATATGATCACTGATTTTATTAACCAGACTTGACTTGTTTGCCTTTCATAAAGACCTTATCAGGAAAAGTCTCTCAATTTTCTTGTATATATTCATCCTCAAAAGAACAGCTCACCTTACAAGTATTATTTGGTGATTTCCAAAAATCAAATCAACCCAAAGAACAATTTGCTGCCACTGATCATGCTGAATAATTATATCCTACAGCCTCTAAAGGCAATTACCAGAGAAATTCTGACTGTGTTTGAGTAACATCAGCATCACTGAAACAATCAAAAGCAGAGCTTCCTAGGATTACAAGTTTTCAAGAACACAAGACTTATTTGGATGTATTGGTTGATCATTTTTTAAAAGACATTACTTTATAGTCACACTTTAAACAGCATACATATTTTCTTAATTTTCATATTTCTCTATGCCTTCCCAAGGTAATATTTCAGCAGGGCTATATTCCCATTCTTTTTATTCATGGATACAGGAAAAAAATGAGACTTAAAAATAAGTAGGTTTTCTGGGTCAACAGCCTATTTAATAATAAAGAATTGCATTTATCATCTTCTTAGTGATTTTTTTAATCATCAAAAATTCCAAATGAGTATGGGATAAAGCCAGAGAGAAGACAGACTTACCTAGTCTGTCATATCTCAGATCCATAATATATACAGCAAAGGTCTCTTTACAAGACCTTGTCAATGAAACAGTTTTCTAAATTCTCCTGGGAACTTTTCATTCTGTGGCATATAATTTTAAACTTCTGTACAATAGTGATCTGCACAAGCATTTCACTTGTCATAAGCATTAATTACTTAGCAGAATTCTTCACTAAATGTAACTAAAAAAACAAGAAAGAGGAACAAAACTAAAGCAATAGTGTGCAAATATAGGATATCACACAAATGTAGAACACTGTGCCCTGAAAGAATTTGCACTTTCAGGTTATCAAAACTGTCCCCAAAGCTTGATGAAATCCTGACCCATGCAGCCTTGTCTGACAACCCTCATAAAACTCTTCAGCCAGAAGCCCGAAAGCAAGGAAGAAATGAAAGGATACAGTCTAATTTAAAACAACCTATGACAATGTAAACAGGACAACGGTTAACCTATTTGGCTAGTCAAGCAAGATTTCCATAAAGACCTCAGCAAGAAGACTCTCAGTTTTTCTTTTAAGAACAGCTCACCTTACACACCAAAGTCAGCATATTTCTGTCCTCAGGAAGATGGCACCCACATCCAAGCACTACAACTCAATAATGAAGCATGCAGAAGCAAGTAGCATGTAAACTCTCAACTAACTTGTCTCTTCACTGGTTTAGCACTGGTTATCTCAATTAAATAGAGTCATTCGGTAATAAGGCCAAGGTCATGGGTTCAAATTCCCACAAAGAGCAATTTCATATCAGTTGACCCTATTTCTTATCTCTCATCACTCCTCTGGTGAATGGGTGTAGGAGGAAAGAATTCACTAAGGAGTGAATATGTGAACTGGAGAAAAGATAAATGTATCACCTCCTCAGAACAAAGTCACAGGTACCCCATCTAATCTGGAAAAGGAAATGGCAAACCATCCCAATATCTCTGCCAAGAAAACCCAAATAGGGTCATAAAGAGTCAGACACTAGTAAAAGATAACAGAGTAACAATACCCCATCTAATTCCCATACGACATTTAGAAGAGACAGAACCTTCCCCTTCTACTAGGTGAAGGCATTTAGTTGAACAATGAAGCAAAGCACAACAAAGGTAAGCAGTAGTGGCAGTAACTACTAGTTGCATAATATTTATTCTTCTAATATATACTAGATTATGGATATTTTTATCTTTCCTTCCCCAATCTCTCTCTTGACCACCAATCTGCATCTCTACTTGTCTTTCAGGTATTCTGAAGCAGATGTCTTCCATAAATCTTAAACTCACTACATCCAAAGTAGAACTCATTATTCTCTCCTCCACCCCCATACCTTTCCCCACCTCCACCTTCCCTATTATCATAAAGGTAGCATCATCCTTCCAATCCCTCAGATTGGCAACACAGGAGGCATCTTGGATTCTTTCTCTCTCTCACTTCCTCCCTATCCAAGCTGTTGCCAATGCTTATTAATTCACTCCCCTCTGCTTCTCAGACACTGACATCACTCTAGAGTAAGCCCCTCATCACCACACATCTGGATTCTCATAACAGCCTGTTGGTGGGTCTGCTTGCCTCAAGTCTCTTCCCATTCCAATCCATCCTCCACTCAGCCACTAAAGTAAGGATATTCCAGGCATGGAGAATAGGAAGCACATGAAGGCAGGAGAAAGAATGCCAAACTTGTGGAACAATTAGGTCAATTTGGCTAGAATATACAATTCATGAGAGGGAATAATGTGCAACATGCTAGAGAGATAGGCTAAAGACAGAATGTGAAGGTCATAGCATGATGAAGAATTTGTATTTTATTTTAAGAGGCAATAGAGTTATTTGAAAGTTCATAGGGAAGTAATATGGTCAAAGTTGTGCTTTAGGAAGATTATTTTTTATGAAGGATGATATGAGGCAAGGCCAGAAACTGAGAATCCAATTAGGTTACTGTTGCAAAAGTCTAGCTAAGAAGGTATGACCTGAATTAGGGTGGTAGCCTTTTGAGTAGAAAGAAGATGAATTTGAGAATTAGTAAGACTTGGCAACTAATTGGATATGGGGATTTTGAAAGGAGGGAAGAGTCAAGAATGATTGAGGATGTAAACTTGCATAACTAAAAGACTAATGGAAAGTTCAACAGGAAAAAGGAAATTTAGACATCACAAATTGGTATGAAGATAATGAATTCCAGTTGAGATACCTATGAGAAACCCAGTTCAATATATATAGTTAATATTGCAGGAATAGTTTAAGGAAAGAAAATAGGGTTGAAATTATCTGTATATGTGAACTAATAAATACTTCAAGAAAGATAACATACAAAAATAATACAACTAAAGTTGTACAAATTTAGAGTGAATAAAAAGAGAGGGCTCCAAGAAGCCTAATTATTGTATCTCATCAAAGAAAAGTTGGTAAAAAGCCTACATACTACATAGTTATTTGAAATCTAGTGCATTTCTTCTCCAATCCCTACAGTTATTTTAGAATTATTACCTTTTCCTTCCTCAACTCCTTTACTTTTCTCTGGATTTCACACAATTTCTGGACCTTGGAAAAAAAAATTCCCCCTACTTTCAAGTATTTGTCCATTTTTCCAGGTCATATTTAAATGATGCCCTATGAAGAACACTTTGCTTCTATTTCTTCCTAAATACAACATTCAGGTCAAAAATTTTCCCTTTCTTCCCTTCTATCATTTATCATCTCTTACTGTCAAAATTACCAACCAACAGAGAAAAATATGAAGGGGTAAGCTTAGTGGGTACATCCTCAAAATTTACTTCTACTATGCATTTTCCAAAATAAAAAGAATTTTCAAAGTTAATTTCTGATTAATAGTTTGTCTTTTCTGTTGGACTATTTAACCCATTCCCCTTGAATTGTTATCAAATATCTATTCCTCTTTTCACAAGTCAACATTTATCAAGAGCCTGAATCAAAGAGTTTACCTAGCTAGGAAAACAAAATATTCATTCACAGAATAAATATTTATTAAGTATAAGTCACTCATTCATTACTTCAAAACAAATATAAAAAGCATTAGAACAAGAGCAAAATTATGTCACTGAATATACAACTGATGAAAGTCAACAGGATAAAGTAATAAAAATAGTGGAAATAAAGTTAGTCAAAGAAAGCCAGTCCCAAAGAAGATAATTAATATTGATTATCTGGAGATGGAAAGAGGATTTGAGAGAAATGAAAGAGAGGAAGAAATTTGAGAAAGCAAACAAAAATGGAGAAAGCAAAGAAACTGGTCTAGTTGGAAAACAATAACTGGAGGTAAGGTTAGATAGGTAGAAGTAGTGGGAGCAGTTGAATTTTGGTTTCTAGGAAAAGGAATTTAGATTTGATGACAAGCAATAATTATGAACTTCAAGTTTTTATCAGGGAAGTGACAAATTTTTTTTTGAAAACTTATGCAATATAATTCAAATGCACTAAATATACTTTACTTACTATAACATCATTTTACAGTTCTCAATAAATTTATGATATCAATTATAGCAATAAATGACTTTTTAAACATCTTAGATCTGGTTGTCAAGTATAGGATATACTAGGAAACAAATGGATGTACTACCTGAATACACACAAGAGAGTATGATTTTTAAAAAAGGTAATTATTTTCCTTTAAAGCAGAGAGGATACTGAAGTCAAATTTTACAGAGATGCTGAAAATGAAAGGAATAGGAAAAAATCTGGAAACTATAAGATGCCATAGTTATAAATACTAGATGATATTTCTATATTTCCCAAAATCATGTACTATAAATCAAAACCTTTAAAAAGCAGTACTTTCCTCATACTTTTGAACTATCTCCAATATATCATAGATTCCAGTTTCTGAAATTATATGAGACATATATTCTCATAAAGTATTTTCAAAGATATACCCAATAAATATGCACATTGTCAGTTTTCCTACCCTTATTCTCACTGTACTGAATCTAAAAATAAAAGGCAGAAAAGACATTGATGATGTAACCAGTCTGTCAGGCAGCTGCACAGTTAATTCTATTCAGTAGCTTTCTGGCTTTTTCCCTTTTCACAACAACAGTTAGAATACAAAACAAAGGCAACACCTCTATTCTATTTTTTCTTTAAGCTTCAAAATTGTGGCTGATGAATAAACTTAGGGGAAAAAGTTGTATATTTCACTTTCCTCATATATGAAATCCCATCAAGGATTTCAATTTCAATTCAACAAACATTTATTAAGCATGTATTATGTGCAAGGTATTGTGTAAGGTGCCAGGAATAAAAAAGACAAAACCAAAATCAAACAAAAACAAAAAATCAAATCCAATCCAATCCTGTCCCTATCCTAGCGGACAGGATTTTTTTTTACTAGGGAAAAGGAAGATGACAGATACAACCTAAGTAAATACAAAGTAATATCAAAAGAAAGAAAGCACTAACAGTTTCACTCTGGAAAATAAGAAAAGGTTTCAGGTATGAAGTTGTACTAAGATATACTTCGATAAAGCTAGGGTATGTAAAAGGCCCTATTGGAGACCACCTATGCAATGCTGTATAGTGGAAATAGCTAGCAGGCCAGTGAGAATGGAAAAGAATGTAAGAAGGGGAGGAACAGAGAAATAAGACTGGACAGGGTATATGAATATAATGGATACAATGAACACAAAAAATGGAGAAACATAGAAAGATCTGAACTAATGCAAAGTGAAGTAAGCAGAGACAGGAGAACAACATGTAAATGTAAAGAATAATAACCAGAAAATAATTAAAAACACATGCTGCATATCTACAATGGACAACCTTGGTTCCAAATTAGAGATATAAGTTATCTTTCTTCCTCCCTCAATTTTTGCAGAAATAAAGTGCCACAGATGCGCAACATCAGGGTTTTGCTTTCTTCTTTATAAAAACTGAATGGGTTTTGCTTGTTTTTTTCTTCTCTTGTTCTGTTTTAAATTCTTTACTATAAAAAATAGCTCTCTAAAAAAGGGGAAGGAGGGCCACATTCAACAGAACATCTAGGCAATGTAAAAGCAAAAGCTATCAATAAAAAAATCTATTAAAAATGAATGAAAAAGTAACATCTATTATTTGAACACTATTACTTCTTAATTATCTTTTAGTTTTTTCCTCTCCCTTTATTGATGGGGGAATTGAAACAAAAATCACAGATTTCTAGCTACAAAGGATCTTGAAAGAGCATCTATTTCAATGCACTTATTTTACAGGTGAAAAAACTCAAGCTCAGAGTCATTAAATGGATTACCAAGATGCCACAGGGACAGAATAAATGAATGAATGAAATAGAAGCAACTGTTCATCCTGAAGCTTTGCTTTTTTTTTTTTTAAGAGTGCAAAGAAAAATTCACAAAGCCCAACATTGCATCAAAACCACTGAATCTGGGCAAACCTCAATATTTTAATCAAAAATAGTCGTCATGGTTATATAGTTCAAGAAACAATGTTTACTCATTAATGTATTGGTAACTTCATAAACAGGCAAACTTTAAGAGCTTAGCTAGGCAGTAAAATAATTTATTAAGTGAAGAATATGCATATCATAAAACCAATAAAAACAAAGCCACTAACTAGTTATATTGAGGGCAAATACACAAAGGTGAGTGTGTACACACACATAAGGAAAGGCAATAATAAGGAAGCAATCTTTTTTCAGCCAAGTACCAAATACAAATAAATAAATAAATAAATGCAGTAGGAGGAATTTAGGTCAGACTTAACTATTGAATGTGAACACCAGGTTGGGGGATAGAGAAATAATTGTTTTTATGGATATATCTTTGTATTATACTTAGAATCTAATAGGAACTTACTAAATGCTTGTTGATGAACAAAATAATAACAAAACTTTCCTAATGGTTAGGGATTTTTAAGCACTGAAATAATTTATCAAACAAGGTGGAAGAATCTTTAGTCAAAGCTTTCCTGAAAGCAGCAGAATTGTAGGGAATTCTAGAAATCTCTTCCAGGTTAATGATTATTATGTTGCTCCTTGAAAAAATACATATATAAAGAAATGTCAGAAAAGTTAGATATTGAATAATCTAACACTTAAGAGAATGTTAATAAAGTAAAGACTATTATTTTATATACTTATAGAGTAATTTACAGTGAATTCTGCTTCAATGTCAATTTTACTTTTTAAATTAGAGAAATCCAAATTATTGAGGTCTGACACTTCCCTGATTATTCCAAAAATCATAAACTTAGGAAACTGGAGTGCATTACTCCAGGAAAATCCAAAAAACCTATTTGCCTTTCCTAAGGAATTATTTATCTTAACTCTTGGACTTTTGGAGGAACTTCAGACATCTATAAGGAACCAAAGTGATCTTCCATTTGGCTTAACTTAAGATGGATATTAAAAAAACGGTCCATTTTCAAATGTTCCTATTTCTAACTGGAAAATAATTAATTTAAGCTTGTACTGTGCCAATATCAAAACAAACTCTACCTTTTAAACTTTACCACTCTTTATTTTTTCTGGTAACTTCATGTTACTTTTCTAATCCACTAATCATCTGTGCCAATAAAAGGGACAAGCAAGTTAGATATTTCTTAAGTCAATCACTATCTTTGGATTGAACTTTTTCCTCTTCATTTAAATATACTTTAGAAAGTTACATTTCAAACAAAATAATGAAGCCATCTAAATTCCTTGAGGGCATGGACCAAATCAACCTTGTTATCTCCCATAAAATGCTCTAACAAACACACACAAATATTTGCTGAATGACCTAAGTAAAAATCTGAGTTATCCATATTCACAATCCAATTTCTGGTTAAGAACTCTTCTTTGCTCTACAGTCAAATTAAAAGCATTTGTTCTTGGATTATGTCTTGTTTTCTTATCAATTAATGGAAAAAATCAATGCCATGTAGGTAGCAGAGAAATCATAAGCATCATATAGCACTGTATATATGAAAATTAATTTTTTCAAGTTTTAGACTTGACTACTTAGAATTAAATGTTTACAAATAGTCATAGTCACTTTTCCAACAACTCCAGTGAATTGACTATTCCCAACAAGTATCTGATTTGACAAGAGAAGGGAAAAGTATTCTTCTGCATGTCCAGCACTAACTGTACTGCTTAGCATAGGGTAAATAGTTAATTTGTTAAACTGAATTAAATGCATCACTGTGATAGAAAAAGTGCTGTATTTATAATTAGCAACCTGATTTTGAAGTGGCTCTGCTACCTGGTAGCTATGTGATCTTGAGCAAGTGATTAAACCTCTATAGGCCTCAGTTTCTTCATCTTTAAAAAGAAGGGATTGTACTAGATGGCCTCTAAGGTTCTTTTCAGCTCTAAATCCATGATCCCATGATCTCGTGAATAATGTTGCTGAGCTATAGTACTAATTATAGTGGCCTAAATTCTGAGAGTAGAGGGTTATGTATTAAAGGAGTGAGTCCTGGTACAGAACTGGCTCTAAGCAAAATTTCAAAATGTTATTTTTTGGCACCCTTTCATCTACCTGGACCCTTATATTGTCTAAATATTGATCAGGAAAATGCAGATTGGACAAATCCTTAAAAATTCTTGTAGCAAATAGCTCAATAGTCTAATTTAATACGGGAAGAAATGCTGGTTTAAACAAACAACTCTGAGTAAGGTCATACAATTAGTTCAGAACCAAAACTCAGGTGTTCCCATACTCTCCTCAATGACTGGGAGACTAAGGGATTATTTGCATTTTAAGAGTTAAAGTTGGTTATTACTTCTAAAATGGTGACAAGGAACTGGGGGAAGAAGTGATATTTATGGGAAAGAGTTCTTTCTCAATACCCTTTATATTTCCACAAACAGGTGAAAGTCTAATCCAAGGACCCTCTTTGAAGCAAAATTGATCTTATTTTATATTCAATCTTTGGATATCCTGCCGCCTCTAGTAACTGTCAGTTCTACCATACATTAACAACAGGCTGTGGTTATTAGGTTAAGTTGGATTGGGGTTGGGAAAAGGTGTTGTAAACGCAAAGGGAGAAGTAGAATATGGAGGTAATTTTTTAAATGAAGCTGCATTCACATCTAGACCCCCAACCATAGAGTAATTTGTTTGCAATAGGAGACCTAAATTTCATTAAAATCTTACATTAAAATTGCCTCATCCTGGATCCTATTTGACCCTGGGTTCCAAAACGTCCAACCAAGCGGGAAGAACTTTACTGTAAGTCTTCCCCCACGGTCCCGTCTGTTGCCCTTGGATCTGTCTGGCTAGGAGTTCACTACTATGAGGGACAGGCATCCGAGGGTTTTGCTTTTTAATCCACAGAAAAGCATTCAACCGTTTTCAAAGGCTGAAAGGGTGGAGGGAGTAAGTATACACATGAATGAAATCACAGATCTTTAAAGTAGGGAAATTTATAATCCGCAAGGAGACTGAATCCATCCAGAGGTCAATAGCCTTTACAATCTTAATAGCTCCTTTCCGGGAAGTGGGAGGAGAGTTCATGAATATATATCTTATGTTGATGGAATCATGAGAGTATAAGAAAAATGAAAATTTTGATTCAGTTTGGAGGATGTTTTCCACTTTCTTCCTTCCCTTCTGAAACCTGATATCTAACACAACTTCAGTTTTTCCACAGGAGGCAGAGGTTCTGGGAGTGGGTGGGGGGAGCGGTTTGTGCGAGAGACCTGTTGGTTAGCTAGTTACTTTCAGTCCTCGAACTGCCACCGCGCCACCTCCCCATCCCACCCCCAGCTGAGGTGAAAACAAGCAGAAACTGGCGAGCTGACCCCCGCGGCCCCCAGAAGATCTAACTTCTGGTACCAGCGCTACAATGGACATCATAAGCCGTACCCTCGCAGGGCGAGAATAAAAGGAGGGAGGCGGGAGAACGCTCCTAGTCTGCCAGGAGCTCTTTCCTCTTTCGTGACCTGCTTGGCAAAGAGTCAGCCACCATTGGAGCTTCTGGTCCCCGGAAATCCCAGAGAGGCGGGGGAAACGGAAAACCTTCACGCCCCCACCCCCAGGACAATTTTGAAAACCCCTTTCCCGTCCACGCCGGCGCGCCAGTCAGAGTAACCCACCCACCGCCGCCGCCTCTGCTGCTGCTGCTGCTGCCGCCGCCGCGCTCCTCCCGGGCAGAGGCCGGGGCCGGGGCGAGCCGGCTGCTGCTGCTGGTGAGCTGGCAGGCTCCTCGGGAAGGAGCCCTCCGCCAGAGCCGCGGCTCTCTTCGGGAGCCCAAGCAGCCGGCAGGGCGCTCCCCCCACCGCGGCGGCTGAGCCGTCAGCCCCGGATGACCGGTGGTCCCCAAGCCCTGTGGCCCTCCTGCTCTCTCGCGCGCGTGTATACACTTACACACACACACACACACAGCACACACACACGTCCAGCCTTTTAAGCAGTGGCTCCCCTGCTTTCTCCCACCCTCGGAGTCTCCGCGGGAGCCCCCAGGCCGGGCGGCCTTCCTCAGGGCAGGGAAGAGCCAGGGATCGGACCAGGCTCTTTCTTCTCTGTTCTTGGAGAAGAGATGGGCCTCCCACCTTGGAGAAGGGAGAGGAGAGAGATGCACCAAACCCGAAAAGTGAACAACCGCAGCGAGCCTGTCGGGTGCCCACAGACCTGGGGGAAACAGACAAGGGGGCGGGGGCAGCGGGCTGGGAGGTGGGATGGGGGTGGGGGGGACAACTAAACTTAGGAGCGCAGCGTTGGTGGGGGGTCAGGGGGACGCGCACAAAAATTCCAAACCTCCAGCACCGGCGCTCGCCTGCTCGCTTACCTTGGTCTACCTTCTGGCTTCGGGCGAGAGATGAAGGTGAATAGAGGAGGTTGGGGGATGCGGGAGCTCGGGAGGAGGAGGGGCCGCTGGCTGAGCTGCTTTTGCTGCCTCCGGAGCCGCCGAGGCTGCTGCTAACCCGGGCGGCTTTCATGAATGGAGCGCAGCCCTGAGCGAGGGCTCGCTTGTAATCAGGGAGCCCAAAGGTTCCTTCTGTCCCCTCCTTCTCGACCTCCTCCTCCTCCTCCTCCCGCTCCTCCAGCTCAACCCGGCCGCGGCAGGCACGTGATCCCTCTGCCTCCTCCTCCTCTTCCTCCTCCCGAGCTTCCCTCCTCCTTCTACCACCCCGAGCTCAGACTGTAGCTGCTGCTCTGGTACGCTGCTTCTCTGCAACTCGAACCTCTCCCGTGACGTGTCTCCCGGACCCGGGGCTAAGCAGCAGAAGCAGCCCGGGCCGTGTGGGGCCGAGCGGGGCGGTAGCTGGGAGCACGTTTTTGTTTTTGTTTTGTTTTGTTTCTTTTCCTGCAGCTGCTTAGATCTTGTGGGGCCAAGCCAGTTGGTGCCTGGCCTCTAAGCTCAGCAGGCTCTAGTGGTCTAGTGGCTCTGGAGGTGGGGTCCGCGCCTGGTTGGTCAGGGGGCAGCCTGTACGTTATGTTAAAAAAAAAAAAAAAAAAAAAGTGTGTGTGTGTGTGTGTGTGTGTGTGTGTGTGTGTGTGTGCGCGCGCGCGCGCGCGCGCGTGCTCGCGTGTTTTAAGCGCTTAGTGCCTTGGTACCCATAGCAACCTTACAGAGAGTAATACATAAAATGGAGGGAAAAAAATAAAAGTCCAAAGTTTTGGACCTCTCTTAAGTCACCCATTTTTTCTGTGTTGTATATGTTACATTCATAGGACACTTTCCTTATAATCCTGAAGGGTGAATGATTCGAGTATTATTGTACCCATTTTATAGATGAGAAAGATGAAAGGAATGTTGTCCCTTCTGGTCGCCTCACAACTAATAAATGACAAGTAATTTGAACACAGGCCTTAGGACTGGAAGGGCAGCGCCTCTTTCTGGGTCACTTTTCCCCTAAGTATTAAAACCCAGGATATGTGTGTGGATAATTAAATGGATGAGTCGTACCAGAATGACTAATGATAATTTTTTTTTCAGCTTGCATCGACTCTCAAAAACATCTAAAAAATACTAGAGTTTTAATGTGTCTTGATTGAGGAAGTGTTCACAGACAAAATCAAGGATCTTCAAATTGGCCTATTTAAGTTTTCCCCCTTTGAAACTTGCCATGTCCTTTCTCGATGCTTGGAAAACATTCTCTCTTTACATCTGGCTCAAAAAAAAAAAAAATCCTTACTTACCTTTAGGCTCACCTCAGAGACTACCTACAGGAAGGAAGCCTTTTCTTCTCCCCCTTCCCCTAGTTGTTGGAGGTCTCCCAATCATATGCCATGCATTTACTTATTTGTCTCCCTATACAATTTTCCTCCAATAGACTGTAAGCTCCTTCAGGGCTAGAGACTGTTTCTATTTTTTCTTTTATATCTCCAGTATTTAGGATTGTGCCTGAAATAGATTTTTTTCCTCCTTAATTAGTGAATTATGTGTTATTACTGAATGAATGAATTGATGTATAGATTAGCGGTCATGTTTCTTTTTACAACTCTATAATTTTTAAGGTTATAAATGAAAAATCTTTAATAAATCACCCCCAAACTATAGTTGAATTATATAACTATTCATCTATATAATTCATGAATATAATCTCTATTCCCTATACAGCTGCCAAACTAGTGTTACTGAAGCACAGGTTTGATTGTGTCACTTCCCTATTCAACAGTCTTCAATGACTATTTTCTCTGAGATAAAATATAAATTTGCTGTCTTGGCATTTAAAACAATCTGAGGTTCAGAAATGAAAAAAATGAGTTGGTCAATGTCACACAGGTAATAAGAAAGAAGAATTTGAACTCAAGTCTTCTGACTTAAGACTAATTTTCTTTCTACTATATCATGATGCCTCATTGCATATTACTCCACTCCACAGACTCTTTGTTTCAAAACAAAACAAAACAAAACAAAAACTGGCCTATTGTTTATTTCCTCAAGCTCAATCTTTTACATACTATCTCCACACCTTGAGATTGTGCCTTGGCCTCAAATATATTACCTCTTCACATGTACTTCAGAATTCTTAGTGTTGGCCATGGATCAATTCAGATTACACATTCTATGAAAAACTTTTTTTCTTCTTTTTCTAAAAATGAATTTAAAATTTTATTTTCAGTTCCAAATTTTTTTCTCTCTCCATATGAAAAAAATTCCCAACACCAGATGAATTTGCAAGCAAATTCTACCAAATATTAAAAGAACAATTAGTTCCACTATTACACAAACTTTTAAAAAATAGGTAGAGTGCTACTAAAGCACAAATATGATTTTGAAACCTAAATCATGGAGAGGAAAAACAGAAAACAAAAAACAAACACAAAACTATAGACCAATTTCCCTACTGACTACTGATACAAAAATTTTAAATAAAATACTACTAAGAAGATATCACAGTATATCACAAAGATCAAATACTATGGGCAAGTTGGATTTATACCAGAAAAGCAAGCCTGTTCAATATTAGCAAAACATAAGAATACTAATCATATCAATAATAGAATCAACAAGGACCATACATTAATAGGTGCAGAAAAAAATTTTTTTGACAAAATACAACCACCATTCCTATTTTAAAAACACACACTAGAAAGCATAGGGATAAATGGAGCTTTTTCTTAAAAATAAAGACTGCCTAAAATCAAGAGTAAGCATTATTTGTAATAGGGTTAAACTAGAAGCCTTTCCAGTAAGATCAAAGATTAGGCAAGGATGTCCATTATCCCCAAAATTATATTCACTACTTTATTAGAAATGCTAGCCATATCAATATGACAAAGAAAGAAAAAAGTTGAAAGAGTAAGCAAAAATAATAAGGAAACAATACTATTTATTTGCAGATGAGATGATGATATGCTGAGATAAGTCTAGATAGTCAACCAAAAACAAGTCAAAATAATTAACAACTTAGAAGAGTTGCAGGATATAAAATAAATTCACACAAATCATTAGTACTTCTATATCTTGTCCACAAAACCCAACAGAAAGGGATAGAAAGAGAAATTCCAATGAAAATAATTACATCCAGTATAAAATACTTGGGAGTCTACCTGCCAGGGTAAAGCTAGCAATACTACCTAAGTTAATTTACATATTTAATTCCATACCAATCAAATAATAAAAAAAAACTGTTTTATAGAGCTAGGGGGAAAAAAAGAAATTCATCTAGAGGAACAAGTGGTCAAGAATATGAAGGGAACCAATAGGAAAAAAATTATTTGAAGGAAGAGGGTCTAGCAGTTCCAGATCTCATACAATAGTACAAAGTAGTAAATATCAAAACAATTTGTTACAACACAGAATATATAAAATAATTTAGGTAGTATTGCTATCTTTACCTTGGCAGGTAGGTGAAAAGGAAGAGGTAGATTTAATCAACAAGAAAAATAAATTTCAACTTCAGAGGGTAGAACATAAAGAGAACAAAAGAAGGGGAAGTATCAGGTTTTAGGCTAGATTAAAAAGGATGGAATGGAGACAGAGCATATCAATTTTAGATTACTAACATTGATTACATTCTTTCTTTTTCATCATTGTGTAGATGTTGATATTTGGCAAAAAGAGGGAAAAATATGCTGTAGGGAAATACAAAATTGGCAGTCATAACTACAAATATAAATGATATGAATTCGTGCACAAAATAGAAGAGGGAGACAAAATGGATTAAAAATAGACTCTACAAAGATATTATATATGAGAAGTATAATTGAAATATAAAGATTTATAAAATTAAGTTGAAAGTTAGGAGAAGAATTTATTATGCCTCAAGTGATCAGAAAAAATGTAGGCAGCAATCATGATAGCAGATAAGACAAAATTAAAAGAGATGTGGTTAAAAGAAATAAACAAGGAAACTACATTATGTTGAAAATCAACATATATAATGAAGTAATATCAATATGTAATGCCTACATATACCAAATGACATAATGTCTAGTATTTAAATAAAGTGAATCAAATTACAGTGAAATATTGATAGCAATACTACAGCACGCTTCTCAAGATATGAAAAGGTATGTTAGAAGTAAAAATGAAGTTATTTCAAATTGTTATTTCTTATTCTGTTAATTGAGATATTTTATCTGTGTAAATATTCATTTATACATTTATATATACTCACACTTATATTTAGATGTAAATATAAATATATATTTTCAAACCTTGACAAATTGACAAAGAAGAAAGAAATTAAGGATTTCTTAAATAGCTTTGATTCTTCCCAGGACTTTCCTTTTAAAAAAAAACTGCCCAAGTCAACTATGTCTTCATTCCTTTCTTGCCTTGGTTCCTAACTCTTTGGATTTTATCTACCATGTTCCATGTATCTGCATGGGTACCTAGCTTCCCTCTTTTTTTTAGTTTTTTTTGTCTCCTTTTATTTTGTCTTTCCCTCCCTCCATTAGAATGAATGTAAGTTAGAATGAATGTAAGTTCCTTGAGGCTAGGAACTGCTTTTCTTTTTGTTTGTATTTCTCTCCCCCAGCAATTACCACAGTATTGGGAATAGCACATAATCAACACTTAAAAGTGCTTGTAGACTGGAAAGAATTTGAAGCAGGTCTAAATTAACTCCAAAGGAAAACAAAGCTCAGGACAAAATGGAATTATAATTTACTTCTGTTAAATATTTAGAGAATAATCAATTCTACTACCATATATAATACCACCAAAAAAAATTTTTTTTTAAAAGAAAAGATCCTTCCGTACTCATTCTGTGAGATGAATATGATTTTGATGCCTAAACTAGGAAGAGATAAAAGAGAAAACACTGGTCAATATTCATAATGAATATTAAAATAAAAATATTGAATATAATACAGCAAATTATTTTTAAGTGTTGTTTTGTTTGCCCATGTAGGTCTGTATAAATGTAACTTACAGGGAGACAAGAATAGACATCTCTAGCATCAACTCCTCCTACCTTTCTGCAAGAGAGACTTTTATTTCCTCCAAGAGGAAAAGTAGTCAGTTGGGACCAGAGTAATAAAAGGTCAAGAATCTTAAGGGAACTAATGCAAGGTGGGAAGGGGAAAAATCGGAAGGAAAGGAGACTAATAATAACATACCTGAAAATACACTACAAAATAAGAATCATAACTTGTCAAAAAATACAAAAGTTATTTAATGGAAAAGATTAGACATTAAAGTCCAAGAAAAATAAAAATAGTAGCATATTTTTTTCACTAAACCAGAGGACATCAGTTTCTGGGACAAGGATTCACTATTAATTAAAAACTACTGAGAAAGGTTAAAAGCAATCTAATAGAAATTAAGTTTATATCAACATCTCATGTCATATGTCACAATAAGTTCCATTTAGATATAGTACATGCCTTTAATATGAAGGATCGTATCCTAAATGAGTAGCATGAAAGAAGATATCTTTCAAATTATGGATTAGGCAAGAATTCTCAGCCAAACTAATGATAGATCACAGGTTTCAAAATGGACAATATGGTGATATAAAATGGAAAACTTATTACCTGAACAAGATCAATAGTCAGAATTCTGAGATCATAAATAGATTAGAAGAACAGAGAATAGTCTACCTCTCAGACCTGTGGAGGAGGAAGGAATTTATGACCAGAGGAGAACTAGAGATCATTATTGATCACAAAATAGAAGATTTTGATTACATCAAACTAAAAAGTTTCTGTACAAACAATACTAATGCAAACAAGATTAGAAGGGAAGTAACAAATTGGGAAAATATTTTTACAGTTAAAGGTTCTGATAAAGGTCTCATTTCTAAAATATATAGAGAATTGACCCTAATCTATAAGAAATCAAACCATTCTCCAATTGATAAATGGTCAAAGGATATGAACAGACAATTTTCAGATGATGAAATTGAAATTATATCCACTCATATGAAAGAGTGTTCCAAATCACTATTGATCAGAGAAATGCAAATTAAGACAACTCTGAGATACCACTACACACCTGTCAGATTGGCTAAGATGACAGGAACAAATAATGATGAATGTTGGAGGGGATGTGGGAAAACTGGGACACTGATGCATTGTTGGTGGAGTTGTGAAAGAATCCAGCCATTCTGGAGAGCAATTTGGAACTATGCCCAAAAAGTTGTCAAACTGTGCATACCCTTTGACCCAGCATTGCTGTTATTGGGCTTATATCCCAAAGAAATACTAAAGAGGGGAAAGGGACCTGTATGTGCCAAAATGTTTGTGGCAGCTCTTTTTGTTGTAGCTAGAAATTGGAAGTTGAATGGATGTCCATCAATTGGAGAATGGTTGGATAAATTATGGTATATGAAGGTTATGGAATATTATTGCTCTGTAAGAAATGACCAGCAGGAGGAATACAGAGAGGCTTGGAGAGACTTACATCAACTGATGCTGAGTGAAATGAATAGAACCAGAAGATCGCTGTACACTTCAGTGCTGTATGAAGATGTATTCTGTTGGAAGTGGAAATCTTTAACATAAAGAAGATCCAACTCACTTCCAGTTGATCAATGATGGACAGAAACAACTACACCCAGAGAAGGAACACTGGGAAGTGAATGTAAATTGTTAGCACTACTGTCTATCTACCCAGGTTACTTGTACCTTTGGAATCTAATACTTAACGTGCAACAAGAAAATGGTATTTACACACATATATTATATCTAGGTTATACTGTAACACATGTAAAATGTATGGGATTGCCTGTCATGGGGGGAGGGAGTAGAGGGAGGGGAGGATAATTTGGAAAAATGAATACAAGGGATAATGTTATAAAAAAAATTACTCATGCATATATACTGTCAAAAAATATTATAATTATAAAATAAAAAAAATTAGTCAGAATTCTAAGGGGTGGGGTGGAGGGAATAGCCAGAATTAGTGGGAGGGGGGAGGGTGGTATGGGAGGAGAAGCATTTGCATCCAATTCTCTGATAAAGGGCTAATATTCTAAAAATTTAGGGATTTTATTCAAATTCATATGCACAATTCACTCCCTAATCAATAAAGTCAAAGGATTTAAATAGCCATTTCTTTCTTTCTTTCTTTTTTGCTGAGGCAATTGGGGTTAAGTGACTTGAATAGGGTCACATAGCTAGGAAGTATTAAGTGTCTGAGGCTACACTTGAACTTAGGTCCTCTTGACTTCAGGACTAGTGCTCTATCCACTGAGCTATCAAGCTATCTCTAAATAGCCATTTCTTAAAAGAAATTCAAAGTAAAATTATTGAGGTATAGAGAATAGTAATAATAATTCCTTGCTTAAAAACAATCAAAATCAATGAAACATCAAAAGATACACAGAAGAAAGAATGAATTTCAGAAAGTAACAGACAAGTAGGCTAATTTTGGAAATTCTATGTTAAATGTATTATATACTTAAAAAAATAAAAAATCCAAACTGTATTCAATAAAGATTCAAGGTTTTATATACAATCCTTTTTAAATTTTATATGTGTTAAAGATCATATTTAATGATTTTTCTCAAGTTCATAATAATAAAAAAGAAACCTTAAAAAAAAAGAATAGCTCTTTTATGCCAAAGTTTTTCTAAGAGTTTTGTGCGTAATTAATATTTTATCTTGTCAAAGGCTTATATTATATCTGTTGATAGGAATAATACCTTTTAAGGGATTTTGCTTTAAATATGACTGTTTTGATTGTTTTCTTGATGTTGAGAAATCATTGATTTCCTGACATAAATCCAACTTGGCCTCTGAAGAATTTTTTTTTGATATACTGCTATATCTTTTTGGATTCTATTATTACAATCCCTCTGGGCTGATTATTCCAACTTGCCCAGGCACTAGCAGACCGAATTCCTCAAAACAATAGCTGCTATGACTGCCAGGCATCTAAGAATAATTATGAGTAGTTGTTTTCCTAAACTATAACTCATGAGTCCCTACCAGTGTGCTTCTTTTTAACAATCTGTCAGTAGATCCAATTATTTTTAAATTTAGCAAAGACATTTACTCAGATGAGATTGAAAGAACAGCAATTTCTATGATCTCAAAATTACTAAATGATATATACCCTACCATATTACTATAAGCATATATTTCAAAGAAATCAAAGAAAAATTAAAAGAGCCATGTGTACAAATATATTTACAGCTATATCATTAATAGCATTAAAGCATTATTTAAAAAAAAAAAAACTCACTGGAAACTAAAGGAATGGCTATAAATTGTGGAATTGATGAACAAATTGTGGCAAATGAATATAATAAAATATTACATACCATAAAGTGATAAAAGAGATGGTTTTAGATACTTTGAGAAGATTAAGGTGAGCTTAGTCTTAGATGAGCTGAGTAGAATTAGAAGAGTAAGTTATATAATAACAACAAAATTGTAATTAAATACAACTTTGAAACACTTAAGAACACTGATGAACACAATGACCAATAATAATTCTATAGGACTGATAGAACTTACTACCTTTTTTCTGCCAGAGTTGTAAAAGATTCAAGGTAGAGAATGAGGCACATTTTCTGTAACAACCAATATAGTAATTTGTTTCACTTGACTCTGCATTTTTGCTTAAAGGGTGTGGTTTCTTTTTTTTCCTTTCAATTTTTGTAAAGTAGGAAGCAGAGTGAGTCATGTAATAGGGTTGCCTTCTAGGGAAGAAAAGAAGGTCATTCAACATTTTTTAACATGTAAAGAAGAAAACAGAAAAAAGACCAGAAAGAATCATGGATTAGCAGGACAACTTTGAAAAATCTACATTGAATTTATTATATGCTTAAGAAGAAAAGTAAATTATACTTAAGAGTTTGATGATTTCATTTAAAATTCTTTTTGGTTCCATTCTGTAGGTTCTTCAACCATATATATATAGATTTTAGGGGGGAAAACGAGGAGACAAGCTTATAGTGCTAGAGTACCCAAGGCTAGAGCTCCACACCTGGAATCAGAAAGATCCAAGTTGGAATCTGACCTCAAGCACTAGCTGTGTGACCCTGAGCAAGGCACTTAACCCTGTTTGCTTCTATTTCTTCATCAAAAAATGATCTAGAGACGAAAATAGCAAAACATTTCAGTAACTTTGTTAAGAAATCCCAAATCAACTCATGAAGAGTTGGACACAATTGAATCATGAACATGTAAAGTACCCCTGTAGAGAGCACACATAGCCAAAGTAACTTATAGACTTGGAACTATATGACACCGGGTTCTCTTTTTTCTTTATAGGATTTTTACAAAATTCTCAGAGACACAGTTTCATAGTTTCATGATAGATGAGTCATTTTGTTGTTAGGTCAGCTTGATCCTCTTAGGGAGTAGTATCTCAATAGGTCAGGTCAGTCTGCTGCTAGACTAGACTGTGCTGCTGGGGTGCTGTCAGCCTGGTTTAACTTGACTACTGGGCTATTCATAGGATATATCTTAATCCAGTCATTTGATCCACTGAATTCCTTGCTCTTCAATATTTAGTTACATTTGTTTTTTTGTGTGTTTTTGTTTGTTTGTTTGTTTGTTTGTTTTACCACTCATATATCTATTAGATTGACTGTATGATATCATGCTCTAGTCAGCTGTACTAATACAATGCTCTTTCAGCAAAGAAATTAGCCTATGATTGGCAGAAACCTCTGTGATTTCCTGAGGGCCTCAGTTCTGAGTTTTGTCACTTTTTAGACTGCAAGTTTGGTTAGATCAATAAAATCTACTATCGTATATATAGAATTCCATACCCTAGTATTCTATGCTTACAAAAAGAAAGTAAAGCATATTTGTATCTCTTTGGGACCAAGTAGGGTTATCATAATTTCACAGCATTCAATTTGCATTGCTTTCTTGTTTATTGTTTTTTAATTTATGTTATTATAGTCATTCTACATATCATTTTCCTGATTCTACTTAACAGTTTCTGATTCTATAGAACTACTGGCTCTACTGTACTTTGCGTCCATCCATCTGCCTTCTCATACTTTTCCATATTTAAATTTCTTATAAAAGAATAATATCTATTACATTTATATATGACAACTTTTTAATTTAATTTTATTTTTTGCTGAGGCAATTGGGGTTCAGTGACTTGCCCAGGGTCACACAGCTAGGAAGTGTTAAATGTCTGAGGCCAGATTTGAGCTCAGGTTCTCCTGACTTCAGGATTGATACTCTATCCACTGCACCACCTTTGAATCTCTATACATCTCTATAGTTTTAGTTCTTACATTTTAATGATTCTATTGTATCTAATTTGATTAGATCAATTAGGCAATTTTCTCCTTCCTATATCCCTTTCAGTATAAAGCCCTTTTGTTTAGAATTGCTAGGCTTCAAGTAAGTACATATTTACTACTCCTTGTTAGGTATATCTCAGACCAGAAGCCTGTCTTGTCTTTAAGCTGTGATCCAGGAATTTAAATCCCAACTTCAAATAGCATTTTAAAACCTACTATTTACTTCCTAAAACTGCCTTTCTTTACTGAAAACCTTCAGTAGATATCAGTGATGAAAACACAATCTGTGCCCATATATTTTTCAATTTTTTTGGCCAAGACTTCAAAATCTTAGCAATTATTTTTTATTTTTTATTTTTAACAGCTTTTTATTTACCAGATATTTGCATGAGTAATTTTTCAGCATTGACGATTGCAAAACCTTTTGTTCCAACTTTTCCCCTCCTTCCTTCCACACCCCCCCACCATGGCAGGTTGACCAATACATGATAAATATGTTAAAGTATAAGCTAAATACAATATATGTATGCATGTCCGAGCAGTTATTTTGCTGTACAAAAAGAATCAGATTTTGAAATAGTGTACAATTAAGCTGTAAAGGAAATAAAAAATGCAGGCAGGCAAAATAGAGGGATTGGGAATTCTCTGTAGTGGTTCATAGTCATCTCCCAGAGTTCTTTCACTGGGTGTAGCTGGTTCCGTTCATTATTGCTCTATTGGAACTGATTTGGTTCATCTCATTGAAGGTAGCCACGTCCATTAGAACTGATCATCATACAGTATTGTTGTTGAAGTATACAATGATCTCCTGGTCCTGCTCATTTCACTCAGCATCAGTTCATGTAAGTCTCTCCAGGCCTCTCTGAAATCATCCTGTTGGTCATTTCTTACAGAACAATAATATTCTATAACATTCATATACCACAACTCAGCCATTCTCCAACTGACGGGCATCCACTCAGTTTCCAGTTTCTGGCCATTACAAAGAGGGCTGCCACAAATATTCAGCATTTTTTTAAAAGGTTCTTTGTGGTGTTATCATTGGTGCTCACACAATAACCATAAATGAGTAGTTATTGGGTTTGGTAATTCTTAGGAAGTTCCTTAAGTTCCTCTTTGTTTTTTTGTCTCTCTGTCTCTGTTTCTCATACATGCAATAGGAAGATATCAGATCAACAAATAGCTGTCTTAGTTGTTTATCTTTCATTCTTGAAGTTATCTTGTCATGAGGGTGCAAGTGAATTGGATTTAAGTGAAGCAGAGCAATGCAAAATCTGGCTTCACTCCCCCAGAATCACTCCCCAGTGGTAAGACATAAGTCAAGATGACTAGTGATAGTCCAGACTTTAATAGTAAATCATAGGGATAGATTAATTATTTGGGGTACAGGACAGACCCTGGACAAAGAATCCCAATGAGATTTTCCAGTGGGGTGGGAAGGAGTCTCTAAGCACTGTATTCTGCTTTTCTTTCTCCCATATAATCTCTGAGGTGACAGAATTTGTGAATCCACATCATCCCTTAGAGAAACAAGAGGCCACTTTCTGTTCAGAATGTAAATCTACCTCTCCAGGAAGAGCTTTACCTTTGTTTCTTAGCTCCAAGTGTTTAATGATCCATCTCACTTTCTCTTCTTTATAATATTCTTTTTACTTTCCAACACCCTGACACATTCCTCTACCACTTCAGATACTCTAGTTTCTGTTTCATATAAAAATCCATCATTTTTTTTGAAGAAACACTTTATTTCCCTGAATAATCTTGGGAATAAAAAATATTATGTAGGAACCTTTAAACCTCTGTTCTAGGAAAGTAATCAGACTGTATACCTTCTAGAGTGTGGTAGAAGTATTATAATTTCCCACATTCTGCATGCCATTGAAACATAATCACTTCTCTTGAAATTTGCTGCAAAGTTCTTTTAAGAACAAGAAGATAGTGGCTACCCTGATGAACTTCTGTGTCGAACTAGTTATGAATCTTCAATATTGTCATCTTTTCATCACCCCATTAACCCTCTAACTGCTATCCAAAATTTCCCTTCTAAGTAATTTTTAAAGCTCTTTAACCAACTATTTTTTGCTTTTGTAACTCCTTTCTCAAGCCTTTTTTCTTCTTCTCTTTTTCCTTTTTACTGAATCCTTTGGCTTGCATTCCTCTGCATTAACCTTGGTCACTTCCTATTTCCCAAGTCCTTCCAAATTTTCTCTCTTTCCAAATTTAATCTCTAAACTTCCCCTCCACATTTCCAAGTCATCCAAAATAACTTCAAAATCCCTTGCCCTTTTCAGCAAATGTTTCCCTCTTTCTTCTCCCATGGAAGTCCAAAATGGATTCCTGTGATTTTTTTTTTGCCTATTGAGAAAAGTTAAAACTCATATTAGGCTTTCAAGGCTCTCTGTAATTTTTTCAGCCTTATCTTATTCTAGTTTTCTCTCCATGCTCTATGCTTCAGACAAACTGGACGATTTTGTTCAACAAATATGCTGTATGCTCTAGTCTCTATGACCTTGCTCACACTCTGGAATGTATTCCCTCCTACTCATTTTTCAGAGCCTAATTCAAGTACCTTCTCCTCTAGAAAACCTTGCCAGATTCCCAGCTATTGTTGGCAATAATCTCCTACCTGAGACTTCTCATAGGACGTTTCTTTCTATCTCTCCAATTCTCTTGTCAAGTAATATTGGGAATTATCATGATATATGTTTGTATCCTATGGTCCTTCCAGTCTGGAGGTTTCATAAAGAGAGGGAACATATAATATCTGAATTGTATCTCTCTTCCTATCCCTAACTCTTACTTCACACCAATAAAAATACCCTGTACACATTAGGAGCTTTTTGAAAACTTATTGAATGAATGAATGAGTATATATGGTGTTATGTAGAAAAAGCAGTAATCTCAGAGTCAGGAGACCTAGACTCAGATCTGTTACTGATAGTTATTAGCTTTGGATAAGTAATTTAATCTCTGATCTTTTTTCCTACATTTATAAAATGGGAATGATAATACTCACAGAGTTGTTTTTTGGGAAAAACATGTTATAAACCTTAAAATACTATAGAAACATGAGTTATGAATGAATCAGCTTTTTAACATATTGTTACCTAGCAGTGTTTTTCTGCTAGGGCCAGAGTAGCCTATAAGAAGCCATATCTTTATCAGTCTAATCTTTTGGGAAGCCTTTCTGAAGCTAATCAGTCCCATACCATACTTCAGGAAGGATTCCCTCTGAAAATAATTTTGCCATATTTTGTTCCCATCTATGTCATAGTCATAATACTTAGTAATTTAGGGAACTGTTCTTCTCCTCCCAAAAATTCCTCTTTAATTTTAATGAAATACTGAATATTTTATATAATCATTTGACTATTGTCATATTTGGATTCTTCTATACCTTTTTACCGCCAGCCACTTAACAGTACTTATATCATTATTAATAAGATTATTTTTAGAATTGATGGTAGGGAAAACTCTCACCAAAGAATGGCTCTTTCCTATTTAGAAAGTACTCAGTAATTTGTATTTTTTACATTACAGATTCTGATATGAGACTGGAAAATTTCCTATATGTGAATTTTAACTTCCCCAATTTTCCAGAATGGGTTTTTTAGTATCTACTGTTGTTTTAGCTTCCTTTCAAAACAGCTTCTCATTTGAGAGGAATATCTCTTCTATTGAACAGATTATGTCTCATCCATTATCAAGGACTGAAAGACTCTAAAACCATACTTTTTTTTTCTTTGCTTCTTGCATGGGTCTTCCAGGTGCTTTGGTATAGTTTTCTTTCCCTAGTGTCAGAACTAACTAAATAGTTTTAGGGAAACAATTCTATTTTAACAAAGACCTCTTCTTTATGCCCCAACGCCCATCTCTACCAAAAGGGATCTCTAATGAGATCTTTCTTAACAAAACAAATTTCTTGATCAGCAGGATGATTTCAGAGAGGCCTGGAGAGACTTACATGAACTAATGCTAAGTGATGTTAGCAGAACCAGGAGATCATTCTACATGGCAGCAGCAAGATTGTACAATGATCAATTCTGATGGACGTGGCTCTCTTCAACAATGAGATGATTCAGACCAGTTCCAATGATCTTATGACGAAGAGAGCCATCTACACCCAGAGAGAGGAGTGTGGGAACTGAATGGATCACAACATAGCATTTTCACTCTTTTTGTTGTTATTTGCATTTTATTTTCTTTCTCATTTTTTTCTTTTTGATTTGGTTTTTCTTGTGCAGCAAGATAATTGTATAAGTATGCATATATTGGATTTAACATATATATTTTACCATGTTTAACATATATTAGATTCTTTGCTATCTAGGGGAGGAGGTGGAGAGAGGAGGGGAAATTGGAACACAAGGTTTTGCAAAGTTTAATGTTGAAAAATTATCCATGCGTATCTTTTGAAAATTAAGAAGCTTTAATAAAAAAAATTCTTTGATATCACAAAGCATTTTCTTCTTCATTGTCCCACCTTGTATTTGTCTAATTTTAGGTTCCCATTGTCAGACAAATTTATTAAGTGCCACTTTTACCACTTGAATTGCTATGTTCACAATATGGTAGTTTTCTTTTCACTAAATAATATTTCCTGAGATTTAGGAATCACTTGAAAGCTTCAGAATGCTTTGTGGAAATTAATTATTTCATTTTTATATAATAGAAGTATAATAGCATTATCTCACTCCTCCACAGGAAGAGGAGGTGTTTACCACCTCAGGAATGACCTTAGTAGGAATTCAATTTCCGTGTAGGTGGTATAGGGGTTTGGATACAGAGTCAGGAGCAACAACATCGTGTAATCATAATGGACTGGGAAGGAGATGAACAAGGTAAAAATAGTGTCAAACTAATTCTGACATTTACCTGTTATATGATGGTGGGTCAGCCACCTAACCTTTCTAACCTTCAATTTCTTTATGTAAAAGATGAGAGTGTAGAGAGGAGGTTATTAGAACAATATGGAGCTAGGCATTCATGGAGAGATACATAATACTCTGATCTCTTGCTAAAGGGCGTGAATGATCAGAATCTCCAGGTTGGTCCCTAGTATCTGCAATGGGAATGGAGACTATTTCAAAGAGGATTTTTATCCTTATCTCAGAAGATTTGAAGGAAAAGCTAAAATGTCCATTTCTCTCTGTGTCAGTCAATAAATATTTATTAAGAGCCTACTAAATGCCTGGCACTATGCTAAGGAGTTTTGATACAAAAAGAGACAATATAAAAAGAGCTAACAATCTAATTGGATGAAAAATAAGCAAATAAATATGTACAAATAAGCTGTACACAGGATAAATAAAAAATAAATAAAAGAGGGAAGGCACTAGAATAAAGAGGGATTGACAAAGACTTCCTTTAGAACAGGAGATCTTATACTTTTTCTTCTTGCAAATGCCTTTTCACCAGAGAAAATATCATGCAACTCTGGGTATATAGGCATATAAAATAAGTATGCAAATCAACCATTTACTGATTATAAGTCATAATTTTTCGACCCTCACATTCAGTTTCATGACTCCATACGGAGTCACAACCCACAGTTTCAGAAGCTTTGCTCTAGAAAATAGGATTTTTGTTGAGATTTAACGGAAGCCAAGGGAACCAGTTGGCAGAGTTGAGGAGGGAGAGCATTCCAGGAATGGAAGATAGCCAGAGAAAATGTCCAGAGACAAAAGACAGTGTCTTTCTCTTTCTCTTTTTAGAACATGTTACTTGGGACTTTGATAAGTCTCCCAGATGTAAAAGAAGAGTGAAAGAGGAAATTTTCTCCCCTCTTCTTTTTTAGTAGTGGTTTTGGTGACTATACTTGTATGACTTGCCTAGGGGAACCTGAGAGAGGCTATCTCTTTTGCTTTTTATTTCTTTGCTTGCTTAAAGACCAGGAGAAATTAACCCTGAGAAATGAATATTGCTAGCATCCATGAGTTTGAGCAGTCAGGAATCATGAGTGGGGTCCTAGCTGTTCAGGGGGAGGTACTCCCTATAACTACACTGTTCTCAGCATCTTGAGAAGATAACCATCACCAAAATGACAAATCATGCATGTCTGACTGATCAAAAGGTAGAGGATTGCTGCTCAGAGAGTGTAAATAAAGTGGAAAGGAAATCCATTCAGTTCTGCTATAAATATATTGGAAATTTAACCTAACTCCCAGGAGAGAATAATACAAAGAGATGGGTTAGTATTTCATGGCTTACTTATTTTCCCATACACATTTATGAATCTTCTGCATTTTAAACATTTTTTGCTGTAATAGAAATAAATTTTTAAAAAATTATTTATAAATAAATATCTGAAATCTGTTGATCTACTACTCGGTACAGTTCTCACTTTGTATACCTGTTTTATATACCTATATACCTGAGTCTGTAGAGGTTGTTCAACTCTCATAAATAGTTCTAGAAGGAATCCTGTTAATTCTCTTTGAGGAAGACCCTAGAAAAGAGTCATACATAAACTTTATGTAAGAGTTGTGGGCACAATGAGCCAGATAATGTGAGAAAAAAGTCTGCCTCCTCCTTTGGATTTAGACTGCCTTGGGACTGATGCAAGGCCTCCTTAATTTCACAGTTGGAATATAGAAAATGGGGTACCCCATTTAGACTACCTAACACTGAAGTTAGGTATGTAAGAAGCTTCTTGTAAACCTTAAAGTATTAAATGAATGTGAGCTGTCATTATCATAGATTGTACATCAAAAGAATTCAAGAAGAAAATATTGGAATACAGATCGTATAAGTTTTATTTGAGCTTTCTCTAATACTTGAACAAACACAACACACACATACACACACACACACACGAACAAAAATGTGAACATACAAAAAAATGCTTTTGGGTTTTCATCAAGAAAAAAAAAACAAAACAGACTAACATCTGTCCCATAACCCAGAGGAAAAGGAACTAAAAGGAAGGAAAAAGCAAACAAAAAGGTAGCAGTATATAACAGAATAAGTGAATAGATAGATCTCTGCCCAATAGTGAAAAATTAATCAGGATTTTTTGTTTTGGTTCCTAATTTCTGAACCAGAAAAAGGAGAAGGCAGAAGAGTAATCTTTGGAACAGATGTTCCTAAGAGGTCAGTATAATTGCCATTAACAGTTGTTCGGCCCCCACCTTAGAATTTCCATGTAAATCTCTTTTTGGTAAATACTACATGGCAACAAGAGAATATGCTTACATACTAAGATATGAAAGTCTTTCTAGTAACTCAAGAAGCTCAAGAAAACATGGACTGCCTTAGGGTTTAATGAGGACTTCAGAAGGAAAACGATAGCTTAGTCTGCCATCCTATTTTCAGAAGTGAGTCTAAAGTTAGATCTTCTATATACAAGCTATAAAGGGGACTGAAAAGCCTTTCCTGACATTTTAAGTGGAAACACTTTAGCTATTCTATTTTTGCCTGAAGGAGTAAGATTATGTTTTGAGATGCCAGTCTTCTGAAAAGTCAGGCATTTAGTTCAGAGATGATGTCAATTTACTTCTTCAGAATTATATTGTCAGTCAATCAGCAAGTATTTATTAAGATACAAATCTTTTGAGATTACATTCTATCAGATGAGACAACATATACATATATACAGTTAGTCTATGCAAAATGTGCACAAGAGAAGTGCTAGGTAATTTTTGTGAGAAAAAACCTAGCAACCAGGGACATTAGAAGAGCTTCATGGAGAAGGTGGTACATTAGATTGAACTTTCAAGGAAACTAAGGCAGCCAGGTGACTCACTGCATAGAGGACCCCTTCTAGAATCACAAAGACTCCTCTCCTTCAGTTCAAATCAGCCTCAGACACTTACAAGCTATGTTATCTTGGGAAAGTCATTTAATCCTGTTTGCCTCAGTTTCCTCATCTGTAAAATGAGATGGAGTAGGAAACAGCCAACCACTGTAGCATCTTTGCCAAGAAAACCCCAAATGGGGTCAGGAAAAGTAGAACATGACTGAAATATCTGATAACAACACTCTGTTATCAAGTACACAAAGAGTTTTACGTGATTGAAATGACTAAACAAGAGGGATTCTGAGGAAGAAAGGCACTCTAGGTATGGGAATAACCAGGCCAAGGCAAGTAAGTTGTATCTGATACCTCCTTCACTTCATTAATTTCCTTTCTATAAAAGCATTATAGTGGCATTATCTTATTTCTAAATTATATGGAATTATGATGTAGCAGAAAGAATATTGAATTTATTTGGGAGGAGCTTTTAAAAAATACATTTTTGGTGACTTTTCTCCTGTCATCACAGTAATTTCCCATCCCAGTCCTTGTGCAAAAATAATTGTGGAAAAACATTTATTACAGACAGACTGTATTTGAGCCTGTCATACTCAGTATAATAATATTGTGTCCTAGTAATCTTTTACCTTTCAATCCTTCACATTTTACTATATATTTTTCAATTCTTTATTGTTAGTTTTGACTGCATTGGGTTTAGCATCCAGATATCTGGGTTTGAACTGCTACTTACTATTGTTTGAACTCAGGCAATTCATTCCACTTGTCCCTGATCCAGTTTAGTTGTCTGTAAAATAAAAGCATTCAACTCAACCAACATTTATCTTGCTATGAGAAAGGTACTGTGCAAGATACTGGGGATATGTTAGAGGGCAGGCCATATTCAGTGCAGCATTCTGTTTGTTCAAGGTTCATTTTGGATCCAAAATGAAACAGTAGTCATTCATTCAACAGTTTACAAAAGGAGGTTAACTTAGCCAGGGCATAGAAAGAATAGTGATCGAGGTTTTTCCAGCATATAGGAAACACATCAGGAAAGCAGGGCAATTTCCAGTGACTTGCATGGTTTTGAGAGATCCATCAAGAATGAAAGACCCTCAACCCTGGATAGGAATTTTATAACCACAAGTAACCCCAAAACAACATCAATATAGCCAGAAGCTACTAGATAGGTGTGGCTTGAATATTGCCCCATCTCTGAAGCAAAACAATTCTTGAGAGTCTTTTATTCCTTTTTGGGGAAAAAACCTTAGCTTAATCCATGCTAGGTGCAGAGTGATGAATATTGATCTGGATACAAGTCTTATCATAGGATACAAACAAAGATAATGTATCCCCTAATTTCATTTTGCTGTAGTTAACTAAGGCGATCTAAGTGATTTCCAAAGTTCTGGTAAGCCCTAAGATTATACTAAAATTAAAACAATCATGATATTGAATGTTAAACAATTTATCAATGATCCAAAGATCTGCTATGCAGCAATAGGATGGACAAATTCCAGCTATGACAAAATTGATTTTAGGACAAACACTCAATAAAGATGCTACATACGATGAATGTTATGGAATATTATTGTTCTGTAAGAAATTACCAACAGGAGAAATACAGAGAGGCTTGGAGAGACTTACATCAACTGATGCTGCGTGAAACGAGCAGAACTAGGGGATCATTATACACTTCAACAATGATACTGTATGAGGATGTATTCTGATGGAAGTGGATATCTTCAACACAGAGAAGATCTAATCCAATTCCAATTGATCAATGATGGACAGAATCAGCTACACCCAGAAAAGGAACACTGGGAAATGAGTGTAAACTGTGAGCATTTTTTGTTTTTCTCCCCAGGTTATTTTTACCTTCCAAATCCAATTCTTTCTTTGCAACAACAACAACAACAACAACAAAATTTGGTTCTGCACATATATATTGTACCTAGGATATACTATAACATATTTAATATGTATAGGAATGCCTGCCATCTAGGGAGGGGGTGGAGGGAAGTAGGGGAAAATTCGGAACAGAAGGGAGTACAAGGGATAATGTTGTAAAAAATGTTATAATTATAGAATTAATTAAAAAAAGTTAAAAAAAGATGCTACATATGTGTAGCAACAACAGCACACAATAAAAAAATTCCCAGACCCAAAACTCTATGATCTGTATTATTGACCTTGCAGCTTCCCTTAATCCTGATCAAAGGCAAGTTTACAAACCATACAAACATAACAGGCAGGTCAAGTTAAGAAGTAAGAGGTAGGGAGAGGAGGTTAATTGCCCCAGTGTGTACTTCTGACACCGCCAAGGTACAAGGAGTACCTAGCTTTCAAGAGCTATCTACCATTACTCCCCTTCTTTCCCACGTGAGCCCCCTGGTCAAACTGATCAACTTACTGTTTTATAAACATGTCTTGCTCATTCCTGTCCTCCCGTTTCCTTGAAATGGCCTATCTTTATCCTCAAATTGTTTAAATCCTGTCTTTCATTAAGGCTCAAATCCAGTTCCCCTTCTTCCTTTTCTGACTGCTCCAGACTTTGGTGTTCATTACCTTTTCCAAACTCCAGAATTATTTTTGCTACTACTAATTTTGCACTGAGCTTCTGCTGAACTTTTAGAGTAACTTGTGGTTTTAACTATGGAACCTGCCTCCTGACCACTAAGTCTGGCCTTGGGAAAAAAAAATCATTTTACATTTCTACAC
Organism: Sminthopsis crassicaudata; assembly: GCF_048593235.1. NCBI lineage: Eukaryota > Metazoa > Chordata > Mammalia > Dasyuromorphia > Dasyuridae > Sminthopsis > Sminthopsis crassicaudata. Next base: position 229,388,619 of record NC_133617.1, on the reverse strand, counting down.
TGATTCCCCTCCTCCAGAACTAGACCAGTGCTATCAAACAAATAGAAAAATAGTTCACTAATCCATAAGGATCTTTGTGGGCTGCATATTGATTTAGTTTTCAAATGTAATGTTATCTATGTTTTATTGTATTTTTAGTTAAATATTTCTTAAGTGCATTTTAATCTGGTTTGGATAGCACAGGACCTTTTGATGCATTTGATCTAGATCTCAGTTTTCTCATCTGGAAAATGCTTGTTCATTCTTCCAGAAGCAGGTAACTACATGGATCTATATTGTTCTATCCTATCCTGGAAGATTTGTGGTATCTCTTATCTAATACTATCAGCTTGAGCCTATTTGTTATTACCGGTCAGTAATTTTCAGTCATGTCTGACTTCTGAATCTCATTTGGGGTTTTCTTGGCAAAAATACTAGAGTGATTTTCTTCTTCAGCTTATTTTACAGATGAGAAAACTGAGGTAAACAGTGTTAAGTGACTTGCCCAGAGTCACATAGCTAGCTTGAGGCCAAATTTGAGTGTGCTAAGTGCTGATAATTAGTACCCCCATTCCATTTATCCAACTTAACATCAATTAGCTTTTAAACATGAGTTAACTTTAAAGATGCAACAATACAAAAGTACAAACAATTCTTCCCAAAACTTTAGGGTCATCTTCTCTCCAATCATCTAAATCTCTGAGGAGAGTGTGCATAGTTCCTACATAGCATGGTTGCCAGATGATCTCTTATTTCAGCTACTACTGTGCTGGATCCCAAAGGTCACTCCCAAATGTCATTCCTAGGTCCTTAGGACATTCATGCTGGGCTGGCTGCAAAACCCAGCCTAGACCAGATCCTTGAAGTCATGGACTCTTGGGATCCTTAAGACCCACTGTCTTGACTTTTTATGCATTTGCACATGGTTGGAACCTCCAAATGCATAAAAGAAAATAATATTGTTCAATTAAAGGAACAAAACTCATTTTCATATTGACCTCAGAAAAGAAAAGATCCAAGATATCTCCTTTTAGAGAACTGTGTCTTACCAAATGTTGTCTATGTAGGAGTCAGACCAGAGGAAAAGGCCTACAAATTGAGCAGGCAAAAAGAATGCCTTAGGCTCTGGTTAGCTAGTGTCCTTTGAAGGTATCTCCAATTCTCAATAAAAATCAATCAAAAAGGCTTATCCTAACTACATGATTAGCAGATGAGAAGCACTTGCAAGACGTCTATGCATGATCCAAAATCTCTCTTAGGAATTTCTTACACTTTTCACAATTCTCCCAGAGGCAGGCTTTCTAGCCTTCTCTGAAATTGTTAGCATCAAAGACACTTAGTGCCTTGTTAAAATTTAAAAGCTCTTCTCCATAAAGTTTTTCCTGATCCTCTCATTTATTAGTAACCTCCCTATCATCTTGTTTCTAATTTATATGTCTATGTGTATGTATATACATCTGTGTTATCTCCTACAACTAAACTCTAAATTCTTCAAAGGAAGGGAACATTTCATATTTGTTTTTTGTGTATTCCCATTACCTGGTACAATGCATGGTATATTGTTGGTTAATTGATTAATTTTCCATTTCCTTGCCTTTGAAAAAATGACCCCAGTTTCAGGAATGCCTTCTCTCCTCACTTCTGTCTTGAAAAGTTTTCCAAAAAACAGCCCAGGACAATGTCCCTGTTGTCCTCCTTGAAATTATTTGGTTCTATTTAACTTGTATTTACTTACGTTCACGCTATACAGTAGAATGTAAGCTTCTTGAGGAGAGGACTATTTCAGTTTTATGCCTCTGCTGTTGCTTCTACAATTGTTGTTGTTTCACTTATGTCTAATTCTTCATAACCCCATAAAGGGTGTTCTTGGCAAAGACAATGGGTCTTGCCAATATCTTTCTCCAGTTCATTTTGTAATTGAGGAAATTGAGGCAACAGGATTAAGCGACTTGCCTAATGTCACTTAGCTAGTAAATGTCTGAGTCCAGATTTGAAGTCAAGGAAGATGAATCTTCCTGTCTGCACTTTATCCGCTGTACCACTGATAGTTACTCTGTTAGCATCCTTCATTCTGATGGTGGTTTGATAGCACTATTGCCACCCACAGACATGTCAAAGCCATAGGAAAGTCAGCCTGGATACAATGGTGTCCTGGAATCAACTTGTTTTAGAGAGCTGATTCTTAAAATTTTCAATGTGAGCATGTAAACCTCCCAATTCAACATATGTTATAAATCAAAGCTTGATTTTTTGTTTGTTGATTATCTAGATTTAAAATTAAATAATAGAGAAAATGTGGATAAGGCAGGTTTAAAGTTATAGTGTGTCCTTTTAATTTTTTTTAAGAGAGAGCTGGTTATTAAACATTTACTATATCTCTGGTTGGGTTTCTTCTGCTTTTATCAGAATATGCCTGATCCTTTCCTCTTCTACCTCCCCGAATGTGGAGTTTGAAGTAGAAATAATTGTACTGGTTATCCATGTTGGCATTTTCCTTAAGCTATGACTTATTGTATAAATGCCACTCAAAAAATCAAGGGGGGATTTGTTATAAATTCTTGGTCAAAATCATAGACAAGTTAGTGTGCAACTCTGAACTACTAAAAATAAAATATGTCTTTCATTTACAATCCAGCATATACAAAAACAAACTAACAAAACAGATTAAGTTAATGAATGGTTATATTAATGCTACAACAGAATACTTTGCTTATTAAAAGGATTTAGAGCAGTATTATCAAATAATGATTTCTTTGAATGCATTTAAAATATGACAAACTCCCATTTTGTTTATTTTCTTTTTTCTTTTATTTGTATCTACAAATGTCTTTAAGAACATATGTACAATGTTATTGAAAATGAGAAGCAGCTGTTTATCTACTTCACATGTATAAAATGTTAAGTCTGGAGAGTATAAATGAAGAGTCTCTTGATTCACTTATTTACTCCTCTTCCATTTCAACATTTTCTAGCTTTGCTTCCTTGGACAATCACATAAGAGAGTACTGGATGTCAATAGAGAGTAGTGCTTTATAATGGTAATACCTTGAGTTCAGATACCTAAGTGTTCACAATGTGATTTTGTTAATTATTCATGATTTCTATGATTCTATTCTGCCTTTGTAATAGTCCCTATTACATCTAATGGAGGGGGTGGAAAAAAGGTGAAGTATAGAACAAAGGGAAGAATGTCTATGTTAAAAGACAAAGACCAGTTGGCTTGAACTTAGATTCTCCTTTTCTAAGAGCTGAATGAATAACCTTTGATAGAGGTTGAAAACTGTACTTACAGAAGTCAGTGGAGAATCATGACATATTTTTGATGGGGGGAAAGTTAACTTAGAACTGCTGGAAAATTAAAACTAGATTTTAAATAAATCTTTAGGTAAGTAAGAATTAAAGGACTAGAAAATACCTGTAGGAAATATATGTAATAGAAATTAAATGTAATATTAATTGTGACTATATGGAAAAGAACTAGTTACATTTGAGATTGGATATATTTTTTAAAAAAATTAAATTTGTCCAAAGTAATTGATTTTCTTATCCCCTAACCCTCTTATTTTTATGCACTTTGTTTTTATAGACTTGTGTACTCTTTTATTCCTTAGTAGAATGTAAGAAGGGATAGCTAGGTGTCATAGTGAACAGAGTACAGGGGTTCTGATGAGGGTTGGGGTCCCTTTAAGATTCCTTTCTAATTGCCCAACCCATGGCTGACCTTGATTCACAAATCCTGGTCAAAGGCACCTTTTGAATATCTGGGCCCAGCCCCACCATCAGCTCAGCTTCCCCCAGCCCTCACCTGATCTGAGCTAACTGAAAAGCCTGCCAAGAACTGGGAACTGCCCACAATCTTTTGGGTATAAAAGAGGTGAGCCAGAACTCTCTCTTGGCAGGAGCCCTCACAGCCAACCCATGGTATCCTTACATCCATGTAAGGGTTCCTGCCCGCCCAGCGGCCACCTCTGGCCCTGGATCTTTCTAACTGAACTTTACTTCCAAATTTCTACAATAAATCTTTTATTTATCAATCTAGGTTTTCGGGCCTGTAAATTCATTTTACAGGGGACACTGCACTCATGGGATTATCTTATTATCTATGTGCAGAGAAATGGGGTTCCCCCTTTCCTTTCCCTCATTAGTTCGAGTCAGGAAGACTCATCTTCTTGAGTTTAAATCTTGTCTCAGATACTGACAGATATTTTCCCAGGTGACCCTGGGAACTTGGCTGCCTCAGTTTCCTCATCTCTAAAATGAGCTGGAGAAGGAAACGGCAAACCATTCTACTACATCTGTCAAGAAAACCTTAAATGGGGTCACAAAGAGTTGGACACAATTGAAATGACTGAACAATAACAACAAATAATTGCCTTCAGGGCAGGAAATGTTTCATTTTTTTTTTGTTCCATTTGTAAACTTTGTCATCTTCCCAAAAGTTCTCCCTTAATCATCATCTCTAAGCAATCACTGAGTTGGTTGATTATCTATTTCAAAAGCACCTCTTGCTTCCTTTATATTCACTATATTTATTAAACAGCTACTATGTGTCAGGCATTGTGCTGGAGATCCAAAAAGATGTAAAAGACAGTCCCTGCTCTCATGGAGCTTACAATCTAATCCCTTTTCCTCCAAATTCAGCATTACCAGTAACAAAGCTTCTAAAAGTGTGGATAATAACCCTATGATGTGGAGTCACATAACTGAATGTGGGGGTTGCAAAATTAAGATTTATTATCAGTAAATGCTTGATTTATATACCTGTTTTACATACCTATATACCTGGGGTTGTATAAAAAGTTTTTAGGTGAAAAGGAGTCACAAGTGGAAAAAGTTTAAGAAGATGTATAGGACTACTATTATAGACTCATAATTGGTCTCTTTGTTTCCAATTTCTCCTTATTCCAATTTATTCACAATAGACTGTAAAAGTAATTCTTCCAAGGTATAAGACTGACCATGCCACTACTCTGCTCAAGAATCTTCAGTCATTTCCTATTGTCTTTAAGAACAACAATAACAACAAAACAATCCAAATTCTTCAGCCTGCCATTTGAGGTCCTCCATAAGCTGACTCTACCATATTTTTCCAGTTTGCTTCCTTTTATGGTTTCTAGATTCTATTCAACCCAGCTCTTCTCCAAGTTGGACATGCCATTTCTTTCCTCATATTTATTCTGGTTATGTGCTATGTCTGGAATGTACCACCTTCTTGATTCTACCTGTTATAATTCTTTTCTACTTCCAGAAACTACTCACAGTTATGTTCTCCTATTCTCAAATTACATTTTTAAATATCTCTGTGTTAGAGAGACTGGCAAGTTGGTGCTTGCCTGAATCATTCCTTTCCACATATCTATGCTATAGATCCCCATTGAAATGCTAATTTTTTTTGAGGGCAGGAATTTCATTTTTGTTTTTGTATGTCCAGAATCTAACATAGTGCCTGGCATATAGCAGGCATTTAATAAAGGTTTATTGAATTTAATAAGTTTTTATAGATGTTTGTTAGGTTTGAGGGAAAATGACAACTGTGAAATTTTAATACACAATCCATTAAATACTCCTTCCCAATTTTATCAAAGTATAGTTGCTTTAACAAATTAACATTTTAATAAATAGTAAATTTTAATAAATTAAATATTATTTTAATAAATTTGGAAAAGAATAATTTAAAAGAATTTATTGAACATATAATATATACTAGTATGTATCCCAAATTTCTTAATGCAGATTTAAGCTATTAAAACTTAAAAACTGAACTAAGACTTTTGGGGCATATACATTAAGCTTATGTAGTACAGAATGAAATAAAACTAAAACTACCTGATAAGTATCATAGTATCTATGAATTATGATATATTTACCTGTTAATATATGCTCTATAAAAATTTCTAGTTATTTTCAGATTTAATTTTTACAACAACATAGTAAGACTATTGGATTTTATTTCTGCTAATAAAGAAAAATTGTGAATAATGAAGGATAAGATACTGGAATGGAAGTCAGAATGATCTTCAATGAAACCTGCCTCAGTAGATATTTATTAACTTTGTGACTCTGTGTCTCTCTGTGTGTCTCTGTGTCTCTGTCTATATCTCTATCTTTGAATCTCTCAGTCTCTGTCTTTGTCTCTGTCTCTCTCTGTTTCTTTCTCTCTTAAAATATTGCTTTTATTGGCATATCATTGGACAAATATTTTAAAACAATATCTTTTCTTAATGTCTCACATTGCATCCATCTAACAGTACCAGTTAGCATTATCTGGAAATAAAAAATTTTAGAAGTGGTTCTAGAAAAGTCATAGGTAAAGCAACTGTGTTTATAATTATCACTTTTGTTTGATGTAGTTCTGTATTGATGTCTCTAGCAATAAAAAAAAATTCTTTTAATTTCTGTTTTCTTAGCTGCAAAATGAGAGGGTTACATGTGATGGCCTCTAGAGTCTCTTCTACCTTTAAATCTATGAGCCTATATATATATATATTCTATGATATAAAGTGTATATTACACATATTATATATATATATATAAGTATGTATGTATAATGTTAATATATATCAATGAGAAAACCAATAGTCAGGTTATATGACTATTCAAAAGATATGTAAACAGGGCAGAAGTAGGAAAATAGACTCTCTTAAGTCAGTCTTATATTCTATTTGGCTTCTTCCATGTTATAAAACACCTGCAATTTCTGCTTTTTAAAAAACCCATGTTTAATTTCCATTTAAATGTAAGGGGTTTTTTTATGTTCTAACCTTTGTAATTACAGAAAAAAATTCAGAAAGACTTGCTTAGCGTTTTATAAAAGCCATTTGCTAAGATGTCTGGATTTGAATGAAATTGTTCACATTTCTGGATAATTACAGAAAAAAATTTCAGAAAAACCTGCTGAGACATTCTAAAAAAATTGGCATCTGGTTTCGAATGAAGTTATTCACATTTCTGGATAGATAAGTTAAAAAGTCAATAGAAAGAAACTGCTTCACTCTAAAGAACATTGTCTTCTGAGAGCAAAGAACCTAGTAATGAGAGTTTTATGTTTTTAGCATAAGGGACATCTTTCCCCCCCTGTTTTTGTACAATTTCTCAAAAAAATTGCTTTTATTTTGTATATAGTTATATATGGATGTGTTAATTCTCACCATGAAACATTTAATTAGAATGTAAGCTCCTTGAGGGCAAGGACTGTTTCATGTTTATATTTGTATTCCCAGAACCTAGAACAACATCTGGCACATAGTAGGTGCTTAATAATTGTTTGTTGCTTGATGGCTCTTCTGGAACTTAGCCTAGTGTTAGGGAAAGCAAACTAAGGGTTTTCTTTGCAATTAATAGAAGGAAGCCCAAGATAAAAAGAACCATATTTATTTAGATCTGGTTTTTTTTTCTTAGAAACAAATGGAATTCCTCTGTTTCATTAAATGTCCATCTTCTCCCCTGGAAGAAAATGCTAAACTTAGCTGGTTAGTTTATTCTTGGCTGCATTTCAAGTTCTTTTGCCTTTTGGAATATCAGGTTACAGGCCCTTCGATCCTTTAATGTGGAGGCAGCCAAGTCTTGAGTGACCCTTATTGTGGCACATCGATATTTGAATTGTTTTTTCCTGACTGCTTGCAATATTTTTTCCTTAGTCTGATAGTTCTGCAGCTTAGCCACAATGTCTGTGGAGTTTTTTTTTTTTAAGGGTCTTTTTCAGAAGGTATTCAATGAATTCTTTCAATGTCTATTTTCCCTTCTGTTTCTATTATCTCAGGACAGTTCTCTTTGATGATTTCCTGTAAAATAGAATCTAGGCTCTTTTTTTCATTATAATTTTCAGGAAGTCCAATGATCCTCAGATTATCTCTCCTAGATCTATTTTGCAGGTCTATAGATTTTTCCAGTAAATATTTGATGTTATTCTCCAGCTTTTCATTTTTTTGATTTTGTTTGACTGATTCTTGGTGTCTCAATGAATCATTCATTTCTATTTGAAGAACCATATTTATTAAAGAAAAAAAGAAGCTGTTGGGAACTAATAAATCCACTTGGAGAAGACACCAAACTGACCAAGAGTCCTGGGTTAATCTATGAAAGATTTTCTTAGCACAGCTTAATCTTCCGTTGGGCAGCATGCTTGAGCTATGGGAAGAAGGTTGTTGACAATATTCCCTAATGAGAACAGCCTTTCTCCCACTCTGAGACTGCCTGCAGATCCGAGATAAGATCAGGGAGACTCAGCACCTCTGGGCTCGTGTTCCTTACTTGACCTTCACTGTAATAGAGCTAATTGTGTGTATGAAAGTCCAGAGATGCTGTACCTTTAAGGCTGTGGAGGCTGGTTTGGAGGCCTATTGCTGAAAGATTACTTTCCCTGTATTTCTAGAGTTCCCTTGTAAGACTTCCTGGAAAAGTCGTATATTCTGAGCTGAGCTAGAGGGCCTCCTGGGTGAGGATGAATCTGTGACATGATGCCAAGGACTCTGAGACCTTCCTTCGGCTTGCAGGTGTGCTGGCATCAGAAGTTCTGTGACCCTGACCCTTACAATCCAACATTGACTTCAAATATTGGTTTAGAAGGAACATATAGGCACACAAGTAAAGTTATAAATAAGCTAAGATTAATGAAACTATAGAATTTCTGAGATGGGATGGCTCTTAGAAATAATACTAACATTCATTCATTCATTCATTCATTCATTTATGTGTTTATTTAATAATTTTCCCCAGTTATATTCAAAACAATTTTTTTTAACCTTTGTTTCTAAGATTTCTGAGTTCTAGGTTCTCTCCCTTAACTCCACCTACAATTAAGAAACCACATGCTAATAACACCCATTTATAAAGCACTTTAAGATTTACCAAGCATTTCTTTACAACGCCCCTCTGAGGAAATTATCATCCCTATTTTGTAGAAGAAACTGAGATCAGAGAATTAAATTACTTGTATAGGGGCGTACAATTAACTAGGGCCCAGAGTCAAGATTTTAAGGCACATCTCTCCTAGTTCCAAGTCCAGTGCAGTTTTGCTATTAAACACAATTGCCACATTTTAAAAATGAGAAAACTTGTCCAAGTTACCCAGTTGGTTAATGGTAGAGCCCTGACCAGAACTCTGGCCTTCTAATTCAGGTCCAGGCTCTTTCCACTCTAATACTCTACCTCCTAAAAATAGTTTAAAAGTCTGGGAGTAGATCATTTAAGTACTAGGTTATACCTAGGACTGATTTACTTGCAAAGCTCATGTAGTATGGACTAATCAAAGGAACCTTTGATAGAAGATGTGTGGAATTTAGATTTTGCTTTTCAAGCGCTCATCTTCTGCCATCATGTTTTTAAGTTACAAGTCATCATTGCAACTCAGAGCAGGGGAAAGAAATTTCTTCTTCTGCTCTTTGTTGGAAATCTATGTGAAAGGAAACATTTTTTGGGGAAAATAATCTCAACAAAAAGGAGATTTCTTCTTACTCTTTTTAAAGAACACTGAAAGGAGCATCTCCTGGTAAGAATTCATCTTCCTAACTCTAAATTAACAATCATTATTAGTAAAGCCAACAATAAATTAACAATCATTATTAAAATAAAATAACAATCAAAATTAGCAAGCGGGCTCTATGTCATGCCAGCAAAACATAATTTCCTTATTAAGGAGCTAAAATGTGTTCCTAGTTTTATAGGAAGATTCCCCAAGAAGTTGAAGAAGCCAGTCAAATCAGTCACCCATTTTTAAGAAATCAAGCTACTCTAACTAAAAATTACTCTAGTGGATATCTTCCACATACAGGGCAAACTGTGAATTTCCTTAGTGAACCCCTGTGATACACAGGATAATCCAGATCAAGGACTAGAAAAAAAAATTTCCAATGGATCTCTGCAGCATGTATGGAAATGCAGAATTTCTCAGCAGATCTCTGTAACATTCAAAATGAAGCCCCAAGCTCATTTGAAAATATTTTAATGAATGCCAAAGGTGGGTAGACATTCCAACAACACATAAAATATTTGAGATTGATTAAAAATTAATCCCTAAGGATTACCCTTAAGGATGTACTCCTAAAATCCATATGCAGGTCCATGGCAGGTATCTCAATTTAGCAAATCAGGGACTCCCTGGTAACTGCTATATTTATTTGTTTTACTGTTTATTACTCACTATATTTAATTTTTTAAATAAAAGTTACAGTTTAAATTAGAATACACATATAACCAGAGGAACTGGGTGGAATTGCTTCTCATGGGCAGGGAATATATCAAAGAGGGAAACTGTTTCTATATAAAAAGAAACCAGAGGGTTAGGATGGGAGGCTGAGGATATGGAGCCATTTAGATGCAGGTAGACCCAGAGATACATCAGGACTCTATCTGCTCATTATTGAATGGAAAGAGCTGGTGAAAGACAGAGACCCTGGGATACCTACATACATGGAGATAGGATTGAAGTGATAGCTAGAGCATATCTGCAGTGTCTTGGGGAAAATTAGCCAGTGTCAGCCAAGAACAATGCAGCAGAATATAAATGATAATACATCAAAGGCCAGTATGGCAGGGAGTCTCAGGAATTAAGGGCTGGCAAATGGGGTAAAAATGAAGAGAGAAGCACAAAGCCTAAACGTAGAGGAATCCATCCAGGCCCTGCCCTTTACAGATGCTATGGCATATGTGTTCTGAGTAGTCCCTGAAGGGATGGGATGGAAAGGTTAACTGCTAATGATACTCTCACAGAGTAGTACCATAGTCAGAAGAAGAAAATTCTTTGTTTTAGCCCATTAATATTTTTTAAATTTCAACAAATTTTTATTGATATTTTTCATTTTAACATTACCTATACTCCCTTTTCCAGAATAAAAAATAGAGAGGAAAAAAAGTTTAGCAAAACTAAAACATTGAAAAAGTCTGATATTGTAGTGTTTCCACACCCACATTTCCCCACTTCTGAAAAAAAGGAGGTACTTCTTTTTTTGGGGGGGGTTGGTCATTAAATTCCATAACATTTGGTTCAATTATTTTGTTGTTCTTTTAATTTCCATTGTTGTAATCATTGTGTATATTGTTTTCTTGGTTCTTCATGTACTAATTTGTATCAGGTCACAGATGTCTTCTTTTATTTCTTTGATTTCATCATATTCATTTTTATTTACAGCTGAGTAATATTATATTACATTTATATACCACAATTACCAAGACATTTCCCAAGTGGTGGACATCTATCTTATTTTTAGTTTTTGCTACTACAAAAATATTGCTGCAAATATTTTAGAATGTACAGGCCTTTCTTTTTATCATTGACGCCCTTGGGCTATAAACTACCAATGGTATCTCTGGGTCAAAAGATAGGACTATTTTATCTACTTTTTTAAACATAATTTCAAATGTCTTTGATAACATGAATAATACTTCACAGCTCTACTAATAGTCTTTTAGTGTACCAGTATTTCTACAATTCCTTTAATGTTGATTATTTCCATTATTCATCATCTTTTCCAAGTTGTTGGTTGTGAAATGAAATGTTACAGTTGTACTCATTTGTTCATTGAGGCAGTGGGTGGTTTAGTGTCCAGATTTGAACTCATGAAGATGAGTTTTCCTGATTTCAGGCCCAGTGCTCTATCCACTGCTTCATCTGTTCTCAATCAGCTTGTTAAGAAAAATTACATTGGAATGGGGAAGGCTGGAAAGGGGGCAGAAAAGAAACCTTAGGAAGCCACCTCAGAGTGAAGATTATAAAGATCTATGAAAGAATAGATTCAGGACATGACCCTGTGAGGAAGAAACAGATCTTTGGACTCCTGGGGAGAAGAAGGGAAACTAAGTCAAGGAGAAGCTCACCTAAGGTGTGAATGATAAGGGGGAAGAGGCCTTGTATCTGGTAGCTTCTTTTTTTTAATGTACGATAGCTTTTTGTTCTTCAAAATACATGCAAAATATTATATGATGATCAATTCTGATGGATGTGGCTCTCCTCAACAATGAGATGATTCAGACCAGTTCTAATTGTCTTGTGATGAAGGGGATCATTTGCACCCAGAGAGAGGATTGTGGGAACTGAGTGTGGATGACAACATAGCATTCTCACTCTTTTTGTTGTTGTTTTCCTGCTTTTTTTTTCTTCATCATTTTTTCTGGTTTGATTTGATTTTTCTTGTACAGCAAGATAATTGTATAAAAATATGCATATATCAGATCTAACTTATATTTCTACCATGTTTTACCTATATTGGACTACTTGCCATCTAGGGGAAGTGAGTGGGAGAAGAGAGGGAAACTGGAACACAAGGTTTGGCAAAGGCTAATGTTGCAGAATTATCCATTCATATGTTTTGAAAAATAAAAAAACTTTAATTAAAAAATACACACAAAGATAGTTTTCAGCATTCACCCTGTGTTCCAAAATTTTCTCCCTCCCTGCCTTGTCTTCTTGTTCCCTAGACAGCAAGAAATCCAATATAGGTTAAACATGTACAATTAAAAAAAAACCTAATTCCACATTTATCTTGCTGCATAAGAAAAATCAGATCAAAAAGGGAAAAAAATAAGAAAAAAACAAGCAAGCAAACATGGATGTTTGATGTAGGTATAGATGGATGTAGATGGCTCTTTTCATCACAAGACCATTGGAATAGGTCTGAATTATCTCGTTGTTGGAAAGATTCATGTCCATCAGAAATAATTGTCGTATAACATTGATGTTGCTATATACAATGATCTCCTGCTTCTGCTCATTTCACTCAGCATCAGTGGATGTAAGTCTCTCCAAGTCTCTTTGTATTCGTCCTGCTGGTCATTTCTTACAGAACAATAATGTTCCATAACATTCACACACCATAATTTACCCAACCATTCTCCAGTTGATGGACATCCATTCATTTTCCAGTTTCTTGCCACTACAAAAAGGGCTGCCACAGATTTTTTGCACATGTGGGTCCTCTTCCTTTTTTTATGATCTTTTTGGGATTCAGGCCCAGTAGAGACACTGCTGGATCAAAGGGTTTGCACAGTCCGACAGGCCTTTGGGCACAGTTATCTGGCAGCTTCTTGTTAACCAGGCACCAGGCTCATTTGTTCATGTGCTGAAGAAATACAATTACCGTCAGTGTGCCCCTGGCTAAAGTCCTGATTACCCTACTCCAGTTATAGCTCAGGTCAGGAAGTGCAGTTGCAGCATTCAGAGGCCTGTCTGGTATGGTGAAAAAGATGCCTTCTTACGAATCATAAGACTAAGTTTCTCATCCGAACTTTGTCCCTCAGTAGCTAAGAACTGGGACAAGTTAGTTTATCTCTCACTTTCTTCATCTTCATCAGAAATGAGGTCTCAAAGGTCCTTTTCAGCTCTAATATTCTAAGATTCAAGAACAAAAATCCAATCCTGTATGTTTTTTTGCATAAGTATTTTGGCTCCTTTTCACAACAAATGGAAGTGTAGGGCAGAAGTAAATTTTCTTTTTTTCTTTTCTTTTTTTTTTTTTTTAAACAAGGAGATCTATAGGTGGCTGCCATATGTCTCTATGGAGACAGTAGAAATCATTCATCCACAACATTCTTGGCTTGATTTTCACTTCCTCCCCCTGTCACCATCTTCCCTCCTCCTTTCTCCTAGACCTCCTCTCCAACCTTTCAAGCCTGGAGCAACTATAGACCTCAACAGGAAACCCTAATAGGAGGATTAAGGTATTATGTGAAGTTAATAATTAGAAACTTCCAAAAAGCAGTAAATTAGAGCTTCTTGTCATGTGGGAAGAGGGAAAGAAGAAGGCTTTCTTTCTGTTAGTGACCCCTTTTCCAGATGTCTCTGACAGATAAAATATATCTCTAAAAAATAGACATAACGATACTTTCTCCATCTACCTTATAGGATCATTAGGAAGTAAAGGACTTTGTGAACTAGGAAATATTATACATGCAGATCAGAGGCAGAGTGCTAAATCTGAGTTTGGAAGCGGTGAGTTCTATCTCAGAATAGTATGTTACTCACCTTTAGATTGTAGTGTGAACCTTGTTAAGTTGTTTAGCATCCTGAGTCTCAGTTTGTCCCTCTGAAAAATGCAGACAGGGTCATTGTAAGAAGCAAATGAGATAATGGCTATAGAATACTGTGTAAACCATAAATGCTAGTGAATATTATGTTATTATTTGATACTAGAAGAATAGGATGTTAATTCTATAGAATAACATATTGTATGTTATGTAAATCATTGTGGAGAATTATGTTAGCACCTATTTGGATTTTCACTTTCCAACATAGATTGATGTTCAAAGACATGGGGCAATGTGGGAGACTGAGTGATATAATGAAAAGAGTGTAGGATCCACATTAAAATGAGGTTCTTGGTCCTGGTTCTGCCATATGCCAGCTAGGTTACTTTGGGCAAATTGTTTAGTTTCTTTTGTGATAATAAAGGGAGTATCATTTGCCCTTCCTACTTAGCAGACTCGTGAAGACCAGGTACTTTGAAAAATACCAAGGTCCCTACTAATGTAAGGATCTTGAAAAAAATAAAACCATCAAAGCAAATTATTCAGATTATTTAAAAAGAAAAACCCACAAACACCAAAAGACCCAAAGATTTCCCTTTTCCTCAACCCCCCCATTTTGTATGTTTATAATACTTTTATTTATCCAAGGAATGGAGCATAATTAGGCAAAGTCAATTATTAAAGATCACAGAGCAAGTTATTAGCATAACTTGGATTTATAGGAAAAAGCTTTATTTTTATTGAAATGCCTAGATAATCAATTACCTAATCCAACACCAGCCAGGCTTTTACTAGAGAATACAGTTTTCTGTACAATATTTGTTTTTCACAGTTCGTTCAAGGAGAGTACTAATAAGGTTCTTCAGATAATATAATAACACTTGGTAACATGATACACATTAAGATGTAAGAAGTCTTACTGGTCTCATTCTGATGTAATAAGGATTCAGTTAGTCAGCATTTTAGCCCCTGCTTGCCACTAATCTGCTCACTCATTGTATACAAGTGACTTTGGGACTACTTTTTCTCACCCAGAGCCAGAATTCCCTCTGAGAGAATTTTAACTATACTGTAACGAGAAAGATTTGTTTAAAAGAAGTAATAAATTCTTAAGATTCAATCTGAAGTCTATTTCTTTTCCTGTGATTATACTAAGTTTTTCTGTTGTCAAAATGTCGCCCAGTTTTATCTAGGTTTCCCTCAGACATTTTATTCGGATATGGAATAAACTAAGCCCTGAAATAAGCCTATTTTAGAAAGTCACCAAAGAACAGCAGGGATCATTGATTTTAAAGTGAGTCTGTGTGGGGGTGGGGGAGATGGAAGGGAGCTGGCTGATGAGAGTCCCATTCTTTGAGCGTGAACTGTGTTTTGAATTCTGTAATTGCCCTTCTGGGGGCTGGGTAAAGTCTGATTCTGGGCCTGTTTAATAGCAAGGCCCCTTTTATTCTGGCAAGAATAACTCCCTACATCCTCCTCTTCCTCTCTTTTCCCCCCTTCTCCCTCCAAGAACATCAGCAGATTTTCTATGACTGTTTTTATCTACTTACTGTGTCAAGGAAAGATTTTTTGATTGGCTACTGAACTGGGACTGAGTGTTCTGAAAAGAATCTCGCTGTGAGAAAGTCAACCTCTTTCTTCCCTGGCTGCCTTAGTGTGTGTGAATAGTATTAACTGCATTGGGGTTTTTCACCCACTGACATGTACTATATATATATGTATACACACACATATACATAGACACAAATATAATTTATCCATCCATCCACATACTCGTGCATAAATATGCATGTGTATAAACATATAATGTGTGCATACATATATAGAAATATAAATATATTTATACATATATAAATAGATATATATATCATAGGTAGCACAGGAATCAAATTCAAATCCTGGCCTCGAACACTAGATGTGTGACCCTGGAAAAATTACTTAATTCTGTCTGCCTCAGTTTCCTCATCTGTAAAATGATTTGGAGAGAAATGATAAACAACTCCAGTATATCTGCCAAGAAAACCCCAAATGAGGTCATGAAGAGTCAGACATGATGGAGAATGATTGAGCTACAGCAATCTTCCTCTGATCTGCTGAGTTGCTAGCCACCTGGCCACTGCTCATCAGCTGATACTAAATAAACTTTTTTATCTTCTGGCCTACTTGCTTTATTTGTTGACTGCTGTCAAAAGGTCTTTGGAAGGTCTGAGGATCTTAGGATTTCTGTGTTGAGAAATTCTCCAGCAAGGTTCTGACTGTCCCATTAGCACAGGACACAGGCAAGGACAAACTACAGTTTATCTGTCCATGTGGGACACATTCCACCAGAGAATGAAGGACAAATGTGTGTGATAATGTGTGTGATAATTCAGCAGATGACATTTATATTCTTCCCTCCAAAGCTATATGAGCCAAAAAGAATACTGAAAGAGAAGATGTGCTTATTCCAGACAGAAAAAGTAATATTACCTAGTATTACCAGGGAAAGGAGTTGTCTTTTGTTGATCTAGACATTCATCCTAGACACAGGAAATACTTTCTTTATCTGTCAGTGAATCTGAGTGAAAATAAGCCCCTATGAAGCACCTACTGTATGTTTTATCACATAAGAAAAAAAGAAAAGGACAATTTCCTAGACCTTTTGTAGTCTGATGAAGGGAGAGATCAAAGGTAACAATTTACTTTAAGCTATGTTTGGAGTAAATAATACCTCATTTTTAAAAAACGTGGCAAATACAGGATAAAATGGAGTCAGGTATGTCAACTTTGGAACTCTCCTCTTGATTCAGTGCTAGTTGTAGTGGAGAGGTGTGAGAATCCCCTCAGATCCAGTGAAAGAATTTGCAAACTGGAAAAGTCTAAATGGCAGAGAAGGAAAGTTTGTTGTTTACTAAGAAGGAGCTCTCTCAGCCAGCAAATTTCTAATGAGGAATTTGGCAAAAGTATGTTTAACAGACTCCTGGTTTTATGGGCAAATGTTGGCCTGGGGCTGGGAGCTGTCTGGGCTAATCAAGAAGGGACCATCAGACAGAGATCTCCAATTGAATACAATCATTTTGAAGGCTTTTTCCCAGAGTCTGGGAATTTCCTGAAGGGGGTCTGGGCCACCCCCAAAAGATTTCAATTTCAATGGGGGGGTGATTTGCCCAGATCTCCAATTGAATGAAACCATTTAACTTGGGAAGGGCTTGCTTGACTGGGAAGGTATGCTTTCCCAGGGGAAAGCCTAAGACCCCAATTACCCTTCTTTTACAGATTAAAGGGCACACAGTTTCAGGGTTCACCCCTGTCCTTCTCATTGGTGGAGATCTGCCCTCAGTCTGCACGAGAGGGATGTTGGAGTTGGTGAGAAGAGGGTTGGGGATTGGGAGTAGGAGAAGAGAGCTTAGGAGAGAAGAGAGTTTAAAATCAAGACAAATGAGGGTGACCGATGGGTAGACTGTGCTGCAAAAATATGAGCCACTGGACAATGTTAAAGCCTTTCTTGGGCAAGATAGCTTTATTTAATGTAAAGAATACTGGTGCTTCTGCCAAGTGGGGCAAAGAAAGAGACTTCTGGCAGAGTAAGGAAGACAAGGGGAACTTCTAGAACATAGCCTCAATCCAAAGTCAGAGAAATGCAGCCTTATTTGTGCTGATTAGAAATATTTGTAGTAAAAGAACCAAGTAATTTCTACATAAAAGAATTTTTAAAGCCAATTAGAAATCAAGGATGGATGTTTCATCTATTTGGAAAAGGAGTCTCCACCCCTTGACTCTCTTCTTGAATGATGTCATTGTTAATTCTCCTGCAGGCTATGATTCACTTCCTGGGCAAACAAAAGATTGCTGAATTGGTGTGAAATATTGTTAGCACAGAAAAGGGGAATGATTTCCTAAAAAGATATTTCTCCAGATTTTTATAATTTTCTTTTTTGATAGGGGTAGCCCCTTAGCCCAAGGACTGCTGTCCAGCAGTAACAAGTATTCATATTATTTCTTTTATTTATATTTTTTACTTACTTCCAATTTTTCTGCACTGTGTCCTAATTTATGTGGCAACAAAGACCTGAAAACTTGCTAAAAGACTCTTAAAGATGTGGCAAGACCCTTCCTTTTCCTGGGTTATCTCATTCCCTGGGAGTGGGAAGAATTGTTTGTGGATTTACATTATGCAAGACATCAATTTTACTTTCATGAAAACTGCTCAGATGTCATGCAATGGACAGTATCTTGTCCATAAATTTGGATCCAGTGGACTTAAGGGACAAATAAAATGCCACAGATTTCTAAGTTAAAATAAGATGGCATTTTAGTGGGTCAACATTTTAAAATACAAAACATTAAACATTTTATTTCCTGACACGTGGAAAAGCTTGATATTACATTTTGAATTGGAAGTCCTTTTAGTACTTGTTGTATTTTAGGGTTTTATTCTTGTTCAGTCATTCAATAACATTTTACTCTTTGTGACCCCATTTAGGGTTTTCTTGGCAAAGGTACTGTAGTACTTTGTCATTCCATTCTTCAGCTCCTTTTACAGATGAGGAAACTGAGGCCCAGGATCACACAGCTAGTAAGTAGCTGAGGATGAATTTGAGTCGTTTTCTTGATTCCAGACCTGGCACTCTTTTCATTGTACCACCTAACTATGCATAGGGGAAGATACCAAAAGCCCAAAAGATTTGATAACATTCCCATATTTACACAAATAATAAGTAACAAAGCTGGGAACTAAAGGGCCAAATCCAGGATGACTGCCAACCTATCATGTTGCATTATTCTATTCAGATGTAATTCAGGCTGATCTGGACATGCCTAATTCAACAATGTAGGTGCCTTTGAGGGATCTTTGACTGGCTGTGTGCATTTTTCAAAACTGGAAAAAGATGAGTCTTTCATGCTTTTTTTCTGACTTCTTTTCCACAATTCCTTTTTGCTGTACTTGACTTGGATGCCATGAACTAAACCAGTGGAAAGAGAAGGACTTTGCCTTCCCCTATTTCCTTTTTTTTAAACCCAGCTCCAAAAAATGGGTCCAGTAGTATTTTTTTTCCTATTCTGTGTTTTTGTCTTCCCTAGTTTCAGGTGCTGGCTATGATTCTCATGGGAACCAGGAGTTTGAGCCATGGTGATCTTGGAAGTAGGTTTGTAGGCCAGGTGATACAACCAGTTAGCTTAGCAAGGAATCCCTGAGAAGCCAAAGGGCCCAGGACACTGAGCCTGAGGTAAGGGCTGGATTTGGAATTGAGACTGCGTTTAAGGGACCTGTGTTCTATGAGATTAACAAACCTAATCCTTTTTTACTCCCCGGAGTTATAGTAAAGGGAAAGAGGATTATATCACTCATGTGTTGGAGAGAACCAATTTATATATTTATGATTATTATATTTTGAAGTAAATATTCCTTTGTAATAACTCCCATGTTATATAGAGAGACTATTTTTAAAAGTTATGCTCATAGCTTATATCTACTCTTACTTACTCCTTTTGGGTAGTGCAATGGATAGTAAAGAGCCAGGAGTCATGAAGACATCTTCTTGAGTTCAAATCTGGCCTTAGACACTCTGGATAAATCACTTAATCTGTTTGCCTCAGTTTCCTCATCTACAAAATGAGCTGGAGAAGGAAATGAAAAAAAAAACCAAACAGTTTGGTATCTTTGATGAGAAAACCCCAAAACGGTTCTTGGAGAGTTGAACAAGACAGAGAAATGAATAAAGAACAATGACAGAGAGGCTCTCATACATATAAGGTATTTGAGGGCTAAGGAGACTGACTTGGTCAGATAGGTGAAGTATCTGAGGTCAGAGTTGAGCCTATGTTCTCTGACTTTATAATCAGAACACTTTTCAACATGCCATAAACTTTTCTTTCCTTCATATCATTTCCCTACCTTTAGTTAACTGGGGTTAAGGTTGAGCCTAGAACGTGGTTCTTTTCAACAATGAGGTGATTCAGGAAAAGTCCAATAGACTTGTTATAGATCCAGCCATTTTCACCTTTGTTTTTGTTGTTTGCTTGCTTTTTGTTTTCTTTCTTATTTTCTTTCTTTTGTGATTTGATTTTTTCTTGTGCATCATGATAATTATGAAAATATATATGGAAGAATTGCACATGTTTAACATATATTGGAGTACTTGCTGTCTAAGGAACGGGGTGGGGGAAAGGGAGGGAGAAAAGTTTGGAACACAAGGTTTTGCAAGGTGAATGTTAAAAACTACCTATGTATATATTTTGAAAATAAAAAGCTAAAAAAATAAGGAGGAAAAAAAAAGAGATTGAACTCAGAGTAGTTAGGGATTTCAAGGGTCATGATCCTGTTTCCACAGCAGCTACAGTAAGCTGTCTCTCTTCTCCCTCTGCTTCCTTTCCTGCTGCCTCATGAGTTTTCCCAAAGGGGTTTGAGGGAAAGTATAAGTGACCTTGTGTTTTCTTCCTGGAAGAAAATCTAACAAACTGTACATATAATGAGCTACCTTCGAAAGAGGTCTTTGGATGGCACAGAGATGCTAGGTAAAGCTTTCTGATTTAATAGTAGATATTGATCTGATTCTAAATTCTAAAGTTCTTAAGAGAAATCTTGAGAGTGTCTAGATCTCTCAAGAAGTTTAGAATTGATTGTATGATGTGGAAGACACTGACACAGGGACAGCCCAGCATGGTACTCCCTCATCAGAGCAGGTGCTGGGCTCTCTATGATGAGCAAAACAGAATTGAATTAGCTCAGAAAAAATAGATTTGTGAAGTTAGCAAGTCCACCCCAAATGTTTACAGGGACTATGTGTCCAACCTGTGGCAGAGCATTCTGAGCTTGTATTGGTCCGACCACCTACAGCTGGACACATTGTAACTTGACTTTAATATGCTGAGGTCATTTTGGTCCTTTTGGAGAATGAGGGACACTAACCAATCAACCAACCAAGATCTTAATCCACTGTTTAGAGATCTCTGCTCTCATTGCCATTAGACATACTCAGTAGGCAGAAAAAAATTCTAATAACTGAAGAGAAGCATTTATACCAAATACAACTAAATTGAATTGATAGAGGAAAATTAATCCTGAAGAGGTAGCATTGAGTCCTAGATGAAGAGCCAGCCTTAGAGTCAGATAGACCTGGATTCAAATCCTAATTCTGACTCAAACGGATATTGCCATTCTGGACTCGCTATTTACTTACTCTCAGTGTCCCATCTCTTGAAGGTTATTATTGCTCATCCTCATTGGTTGAGTGGAACTTCTTACTCTACATTGGTCTAGACAGGAAAAAAACAAACAACCAATTCTTATATTTCCTAATATTTATTGTTTTCTACCAGGTAGCTCTTCAATTAAGTTATAAAGACTTTGAATACAAACAATACCCAATTGGCCTAATTCCTTTCTGCTACAAGAGATTCCAAAGAAATATTCCAAGGATAAAACAAGAATCAGAAGGAGAAGAATCAATTCAAATCAACAAATATTATTAATCACCTAATATATGCCAGGCCTTGTAATAGGATGCTAGGGCATAAAGATAAAAGATGTGAAAGTTCTTGCTCTCAAGGGGGTAACATTCTACTGATAAAATACAGACATGATGTCATTGGTTCTCTTAAAAAAAATACAGGAAAGGCACGTAAATATAGTGGGTATCTGATAAGATGTTTTTTGACTGACAGAGGGTGGAGTCTAAACACTAAATACTAAATATACTATTTAAATCAACAGTAGCAGCAATATTATTCATATTGTGGAGAGGAGAAACCAGGTTTCCTGGAAAGTTTTGGATATGGGACTAGGATTTTGTGGGAACCTATCTAATATACTAACTTAATCTCTTTCCCCTCTCAAAACTTTGGCAGTACAAAGGGGGGAGAAACTCGTAAGTACTGGGGAGTATGTTTTTGTATTTGTGATTATACTTTTTGAAGTAAATATTTCAGTGTGTAAAAGCCATCTGTGAGTAGCTAATTGAACTGGAATGCTGGGAAATTTATATCCCCTAGGTTGAGGAGACATTATCAGTGGGGACTGGAACCCAAAGTAGAAAACTTAGCTACTTATAATCCTAATTCAGCATTTCTAAAAATTTAAGAAGAAATGCACAATATTGGAAACTTTAAAAAAATGCCAAAAAACTGGACTGATAAATAATACTAGAAGCTATTAAAAAAAAAAAACAAACCCTAGTAGAATAGAGAAATCCTCAGAAAAAATCTGATTATTCTGATCAAATAATTCAGGAATAGCAACTAGGATTCTGATTTCCTTTGTGTAGTGAACTGCCAAAATGAGGAAATTCCTACTAATGTGGGTTGGCACATTCTCTTCATCTGATAGTCTTGGAGCATTGCCTAGATTATTGAGAGGTTAAGTAACTAATACATCCTGGATCACATAGTCAATATGTGTCAGAGGTAAGACATGAACATAAGTTTTCCTGGCTTCAAGGCTGGTTTTCTATCCATTATGCAACATTGTCTTTCAATCTCATGCCAGTAGAAAAAAATGAAAAACAAAAATTTATAACAAATGCAAAAGAAAAAGGAAAATTACAAGATACTATTTTTTCTGATTATATATCAAGAAAACTGATAAATGAATATTGACAAGAAATAGGAAATACTCAGGTTAATAGAAGAAAGATAATTTAAATAATCCAATCTCAGAAAAAAAACTGAATATCATAAACATTTTCCCAAAGGGAAAAACAATAGAAACCCAGGACTACTTATCTTTAAAATGAATTGAATTAAGCATTCCAATATAATGCTGGAGAAACTGAAGCAAGCTAGAGATTAGAGAGTTTTTTTAATATTTTATTTATTGGAGAGCTTAATTGATTGGGTGGAATGGACTCTCATCTCAAAGTATCCAGCAGCAAATGTGAGTTCTCAATGACATATATATTCTTGGCTCCAAGCTTGGGGCTCTAAGACAAAAGGGGGGTAGGGTGGAGTCCAAACTCTGGTTAGCGGGAATCTTCAGGCAGGGATCATCAATCCGGTTCTGATAGGTTGGGGGGAGGGTAGGACCATAAATTCTAACAAACTGGGAGTTAAGGAGGTGTCCAGCTTAGAGCCAGGAAGTCTGGACTCTTGAATTTACACATTGATAATTTATAACCTTATAGCAAGTAGCCTTGAATTATATTGGTCTTAACGAACCAAGGGAGGGTTGTTGCAACTGAGGGGACTGAAGCAGGACCAATTAGGGAAACAGAGTCAGAACAATTTAGGGAAACTGAAGCAAAACAATTAGGGAAGCTGAGTCAGGACAATAAAAGGGAACTGTGGCACAACACCAAGAATGCAGCAAAAGCTCATGTAAAGAAATTAATCTGGCAAGGAGAATGTATTCTTTATCAGAATCTGGAGAAAAACATGAAAAAAATGAGGGGAAGAATAGAGGACTTTTGAGTTATAGAATAGAAAAAAAGGTAGTTTTTTAGATTAAAAAAAATGATAGCCCAAACTGTGCATACCCTTTGACCCAGCAGCGCTACTACTGGGATTATATCCCAAAGAAATACTAAAGAGCGGAAAGAGTCATATATGTGCCAAAATGTTTGTGGCAGCTCTTTTTGTTGTAGCTAGAAACTGGAAGATGAATGGATGTCCATCGGTTGGAGAATGGTTGGGTAAATTGTGGTATATGAAGGTTATGGAATATTATTGCTCAGTAAGAAATGACCAGCAGGAGGAATACAGAGAGGCCTGGAGAGACTTAAATCAACTGATGCTGAGTGAAATGAGCAGAACCAGAAGATCACTGTACACTTCAACAACAATACTGTATGAGGATGTATTCTGATGGAAGTGGAAATCTTCAACATAAAGAAGATCCAACTCACTTCCAGTTGATCAATGATGGACAGAGGTAGCTACACCCAGAGAAGAAACACTGGGAGGGGAATGAAAATTGTTAGCACTAATATCTGTCTGCCCAGGTTGCATGTACCTTCGGATTCTAATGTTTATTGTGCAACAAGAAAATGATATTCGCACACATGTATTGTACCTAGACTATATTGTAACACATGTAAAATGTATGGGATTGCCTGTCATCGGGGGGAGGGAATAGAGGGAGGGGGGGTAATTTGGAAAAATGAATACAAAAATTAAAAAAAAATGATAGCCTCCATTTTTATTGCTATATTTAATAAAGTGATTTTGTTTGCTTATAGGAAGTAGGGCAAAGTTTACCTGTTCTGCCAACCTGACCTGGCCCTATTCCATCTTGCTCCTGAGTTTATTTGCATGGCAAATAGCCACATGATAGAGTTGAAATAAATCTCTTCACCAAAGCTATATTCAGTTCCTTTGCAGTTTTGCTAAATAGAGTTCCCTGGATAATTTCTGGGGGGACTCTTAACTTAGCAGTTAAGAGTCTCAGTAGATAGAGTGTTGGGCCAAGAGTTAGGAAGAATATGGGTCAAATCTTGCCTCAAATATATATTAGTTGTGTGACCCTAAGCAAGTCACTTAATCTCAGTCCTGGAGACCAGCTGGCAAACCACTCACCTATCTTTGCCAAGAAAATCCCATGGACAGTATGATGTATGGGATCGTAAAAACAACATAAAAGTTAGCAACTTTGTGAATTGAAAGGAATTGAAGGGAATTTTCTTACTTTAACTCGTAGTAAGAGTTTAGATGGAGAAATTCCACCTCACTTTTCCTATGGCAGTCAGGGAAAAGGAGTTCAAAGGACAGATTAAAATACTTAAGGATTAAGCTAGTGAACTGGTTGCCTGAAGCTCCAGTGAAAGGATTCCTTTTAACCTGATCCTGGCTGTACTTGGCACATTAGTCAAGGCAGGTACAAACCAGAAAAGGACCAGCTAGGTCTGGGGTTGCTGGCAACCTTTCCTCTTCTTCCAAATAGCCATTGTATCACTAAAGCAGGAGGCAGGGATTGGCAGAAGGGGGTTAGGGAAAAGAGGCTTGGAACATTCTCATGGAGAATGAGTAGAATTATGACATTTACCTGAGAAAGGATAAAGAATTATTGTGGCTCAACAAGAATCTAACTGAAATAAGATGACATGGATTTGTAGTAGACCCTTTCACCGTATAGTACACCCATCCAACTTTTTCTAGTGCAAGCCATTAATAGGAGCAGAAAAGCCAGATGTTGGGAGTAACCCAGAACTGAGGCTTGTTAAGGCACGAATGGCCACAGGATAAAGAACAAAGGAGTCCTCTGGATTCCATCCAGTCAGATCTCACCGGGGGATTGTGTTTAATCCTGAAACCACAGTTTAAGAAGAATATTATTAAGTTGGAGGATGTTCAGATGTGGGATATAGAGAAAGTC
The DNA here is from genome assembly GCF_048593235.1 of Sminthopsis crassicaudata. Taxonomy (NCBI): domain Eukaryota; kingdom Metazoa; phylum Chordata; class Mammalia; order Dasyuromorphia; family Dasyuridae; genus Sminthopsis; species Sminthopsis crassicaudata. The sequence continues at coordinate 229,363,400 of NC_133617.1, read as the reverse complement.
TTGAGTCTATGTCATATAATTAATTGAAGGAACTAAGAGTGTTCTAACCTGGAGAAGAGAATACTCAGGGTGAGAGGTATGTTAATTGTTTTCAAGCATTTTAAAGACTGTCAGGTGGAAAAGGACAAACTTGTTCCATTTGACCGCAGAACAGAGGTTGCAAAGAGGTTAATTTAAGTTTGATGTTGAGAATAACTTCCTAATAATTAAAACAATCTAAAGGTCTTTCCAAGGAGACTCTCTGAGTTCACCCTTAGTCATAGTTTCTTTGCCTAATCTTAAACTTGGAGGAGGAAAAGGAATGAAGGGGAAATAGACATCCGGAAGATGCCCATCCACAGGTGTGCTAGAGCCAGCAAAACTGGGTAACAAGAGCCAATTGTGTATTTTCAGATTGAGCATTTATATCTCTGAAATTAGCAGACACTATAAATCAATACTTGATTTAATGTTTTGTTGATTATTTCTAGACTTAAGAAAATGATGGCTAAAAAGATTAGTAATGCAGAATAAATTTAAAAGCATGTGTGTGTGTGTGTGTGTGTGTGTGTGTGTGTGTGTGTGTGTGTGTGTGTTTGGAAAACCAGCTGGTAAACATCCACCACATCACTGTACAACTCCTATGGAATGTACATTTGGCTCTTGGTAAGGCCTGGTATCTGAGAATTTGTCTTAAATCTGATCCTTACAGCAAGAACCCACCCTCTGTGGTCTAGACACTAAACAGGATCTAGTCTGGAAATGCCTTTTCAATTTAATTTTGTTTTTGTTTTGTTGCCTTTAAAATATTCTAATTCCTCTATAAAACTATGACCTTATGAATGTAGATATATTCACCTGCCAATGGTGTAGATTCTAGCCTCTGCTTTCTTTCTTATGCTATGTGACTCTTGAAAATAACTTCCTAGAAGGGTCCATTATATGCCTATCACTCTTCTCCTATTCTCTCCCTCCTTCTCCTTTCTCCTCCTTTCCCTTTTCCTTCCCCCTCTTTTTCTCCTCCCTCCCTCTCTCTCCTTCTTTCTTCCCTTTCCTCCTAACAACCTATATAAAAAGAGAGCTTCCCCCAAATTTCTTATCTTTGCATGGGTCCCAATAGGGCACATGGATGGCCTACATATTTTTATTGTCATGTGACCATCCCAATTTCTTTTCTGTTTTTACATTTTTCTGATATTTTTTATATCACTCCCCCTTGTGCAATTTCTTACTGGTAAAATATTGTAGCTGACTTACACCCACCATGCATCTTTTTATTATTCTTTGGATGACCAAGAACTTTGAAAGTCTGTAGTGTTTTAATGATTCACAGCCACATGGCATGAAGATATTGATGCTAAAATGATGAGCCCCTGTTTCAGGGAGAAACTTGTGGCCATTTAAAACACAATTTCCTTTTTTTTTTTTTTTTTTTGTGCAAAAACTTTTCTTTTTTCTTTTTTTTTAATTTTATAATTATAAAAACATTTTTGACAGTATATATGCATGAGTAATTTTTTAATAACATTATCCCTTGTATTCATTTTTCCAAATTTTCCCCTCCCTCCTTCCCTCTACTCGCTCCCCTAGATGACAGGCAATCCCATACATTTTACATGTGCACAAACAATTTCCTAAAAGCAATCTAGACTCCTCTCCTCTTCTTACTTAATTCTGGGGCCTCATTCATATTTTAAAAATACATTATGCAAAATATTAAAAAATTTTAATTGAGTTGGCGATTTGTACATTTTTAAATTTTCATTTGATTTTTAAACGTTTTTAATTTGTATGTGGTAGCTGGATGCATTCTAAACTGTGGAGAGATATTCTAAATGGAGGAAATCATAGAATCATTTGGTAATATGGTATGATTTAATATAGCACAATGGAGTGAATGCTGAATTTGGAGGTAGGTACCTGGGTTCAAATATTGATTCTGTTACCTATTGTTTATGTGAACTCACAAAAGTTAATTAACCTCACTGGGCCTCACTTTCCTTATCTGCAAATTAAGGGGATTAGAATAAATTATTTCTGGGGGCACTTTCAGCTCAAAACCTATGACCTTATTGATTCTTCAAAACCACCCGAGTCTTGCAGGAAAAGCTTCTTGCAACAAACATAAAACTCTGACATCTGAATGAAAATTCAGATATATGAAAACATAATAATTATTTTTCATTAATCTAAACTATAGTTTAATTATAGATCAAGGGACAGGTTTTGTAAAGGCCCTATCATATCTAGAACCAAGATAATAATAGTGGCTCATTTAGTACACTAATTTGTGACCCAACCTATAGTACCTTATACTTAGAAGCCAACTAACCATCCAGATGAATGCTTAATTGCATTACAATATCCATTCATACTCTGCAGGGATACTCCTATTACCAGAGACAGTCCCTGTCTCTCTTCTCAGCGTTCCAAAGAGGAGAAAGAAAAATGATGGGGAAATCCATCTGTTAGGATTACTACATCCATCACCCAGTGATACTGCTTTGGAAGAATAGGCTCATTGCCCTGAAGGAGGAATGAGTTCCTTGTGGGCAGGGGGTAGGGGGTAAGCTTTGGTGCTGACAACAAAAAGCTACTGACTTAGCAGGGTTTTCCCTGACTCTGTTTATTTGTTTTGTCCACACAAATGCTGCTCCCCCGCCCCCTCCGCAATCATCAATTCCTTTCTTACAGACTTCGGAAGGGAATATGGGGAGCTGATATCTTTTCAGGAGCAAAAGTTTCTTGCATACATGGGTTTAAAACAATCCTGACTAAAATATCTAAGGGCTAGATAGAATTGAAAAATTTAAGCTCTAGCTTTTTGTTCTTTCTCTTCCTCTCTTCCCTTTTCCCTCTATCTCTCCCTCCTTCTCTTCTTCCCTCCATCTCTCCCTCCTTCTCTTCTTCCTTCCTTCTTTCCCTCCCTCCCTCCTTCTCTCTGTCTCACTGTTTCTGTCTCTTTGTCTCTCCACCTTCTCTCTCTCATCCCCTTCCCCCTTTCCTTGTCGCTATTCCTTTCTCCCTTTTGTTTCTCCCTCCCTCCTTTCTCCTCTTCCCTCTCTCCTTTCCCTTTATTTATCCTCTCTTTCCTTCCCTCCTTCTTTCCCTTCCTCCTTCTCTCTCTCCTTCCCTTCTTTCCTTCCCTCCCTCCCTCATTCTTTCTCTTTGTCTCTGTCTCTTTGACTCTGTCTCTCTCTGTCTCTATCTCTCTGTCTCTCCCTCTCCATCTCTTTGTCTCTGTCTCTATTTCTCTCTATATATCTCTCTCTCATGCAAGGACATGACCTTAGAAGCAATATTCATGTGATCCTTACTTATAAATATTCAGGAACAGATATTTCTTTATAATCAAATCTGCCATCTGAATATTATCACTTCTAACAACAATTCCTTCTTGTAAGAAAGATATACATAATACATGTACATAAGAGAGTTATTCCCAATAGATGTAAGCCATTACAGCTGTTTGATTTTTGTGGAGCAACTTTTTTCCTAAACTGCCAATAATGATAATATATATTTTTCCAAGTGATTTTGTCTCGCTGGTATTAATGCTAAGTAGGGATGGAATAGGGTTTGCTTTTCTTATTTGTGGATGGGAAAATGGGGTAAAATGGGTTTAAAGTAAGACTATTGTATCATTATGATGAGAAACCAAATCATCTCCTGAATTTCAGAGCAAGTATTTTAATTATTGAGCCAAACTCTTTTCTCCTCCTGGCCCTGTTTCTGATTTCCCCTGGTTTATCCTGGGACTTCCAGTGTACTTAGCTCATAGTAAGAGCTTAATAAATGTACATACACATACACATACACAAACAAGTGCTTTAAATATTTTTGAACATAAAGATACTTTTTCTTTTTCTTTTCTTTTCTTTTCTTTTTTTTTTTTTTTTTTGATCTCTTTGGTATACAGGCCTATTAGTTGTATTGCTGAGTCAAATGGTCCTTTGATCATAGTTTCCAATTGTTTACCAGAATGTTTGAACCAGTTCACAATTCCATCAACAGATTACTAGTGAATCTATTTCCCCTTATCTCCTCTAGCATTTGTCATTTCTGATAGATGTAATGGAGGTTCCTCAGAGTTTTTGCTTTCTTTTTCTGAAAACTACATGTTTTTTGATTATCATTTGGTGAATGATTTGATTCATTTCCCTATATATTTGAAAAATGAGTCTATATCAAAGAAATTTAGACCTTTTAACTACTATTAGCTTCCCTGATTGGAAGGCAAACTAGGCCATCTTTTGCTTCAATTCTTACCTAGCCTTGACCAAATGGGCATATCCTCAGACAAACTGAGACCTGGGAAAGACCTCAGCTTAAAATGGCCAAAATCATCACTGCATCCAGGGCCATTGCCAGTCATCTCTACCTATATCTTGCCACTAGACTCCAATGATTCTGGAGGAGAGATGACTTTGCACAGCCCTTCTTCATTTAAATTCATTTGGAAGTCAAAACATCACCCTCCTGATGTCATTGGTCCTCTTTGAGAATGAAGCACAAGCAACAGGAAGTATCTCTGATTATCTCTTTTAATTAGGTCTCATTTTGTTTTTGCTTTGTGTGAGATCATGATTGCTACCCCTGTTTTGTTTTGTTTTTTTACTTCAGCTGAAGCATAATAAATTCTGTTCCCTCTCTCCCTCTTTGTCTGTCTGTCTGTCTCTCTCTGTTTCAAGTATTTTCCTTGAATTCTGGTTTCTAATCCATTCTGTCATCCATTTTCATTTTATTTATAACATTCACAGTTATTATTACTATGTATTTCCCTTCATTCTATTTTCTTCTGTTTATCCTTTTCTTTTTTACCTTTTTTTTGTAACTTGTCCTGCCTCAAAAATCTGTTTTGCTTCTGTCCGCTGCCTTTCTTAATCTGCCCTCCCTTTTTATCATGTCTTTCCCACTATCCCATATTTCTTATTCCCTTTTCCTATTTCTCCATTGAATAAGATAGATTTTATATCCACCTCAATGGGGATATGTATTCTTTCCTCTTTGACCAAATTCCATTAAAGGTGAGGTTTGAGCATTGCCTACCATCTCTCTCCTCATTTTCCTCTCAACTAGAAAAGCTCTTCCTTGTGTGCCTCTTTTATGTGAGAAAAAATTTCCCAATTCTACCTCTCCATTTCCCCTTTTCAGTGCATTCTTCTTTTTCCTTCTTTCATTTTTTTTTGAGATCATCTCAATGCAATTTACATTTATACCTTCTATCTCTATAAATTTCTTTTAGCTGTCCTAATAATGAAAAATCACTTAGGAATTACACATATCACCTTCTTAAATAGGAATGTAATACAGCTTAACTTTATTGAGTCCCTTATGATTATTCTTTTTTTCTTCAATAGTATTTTATTATTCCAAACACATGCAAAGATAGTTTTCAACATTCATTTTTATAAGACTTTGTGGTCCAATTTTTTCTCCCTTCCTCCCTTATTTCTCCCCTCCCAAGAGGGTAAGCAATGAGATACAGGTTAAATATGTGCAATCCTGTTAAACACATTTCCTTATTTGTCGCGTTGTTCAAGAAACATCAGACCAAAAGGGGAAAATCACAAGAAAGAAGAGCAAACAAACAAAAATAGTGAAAATACTATGTTTCAATCCATATTCAGTCTCTATAGTTCTCTCTCTGGATTTAGATGTTATTTTTCACTGCCTTGAGGCACATGATTATTCTTTTATGTTTACTTTTTTATACTTCTCTTGTGTCTCAGGTTTGAATGTCAGATTTTCTATTCATCTCTAGTCTTTTCATCAGAAATACTTAATAATCCATTTTCTCCCCTGAGGTATTAGATTATTCTTGGGTGTAATCCCAAAGGATGTCCTATTCACTCTTTTGACATGAAAGTTGCTAAATTTTGTATGATGCTTGCTGAGGCTTCATGATATTTGAAATGTTTCTTTCTGGATCTTTGCAATATTTTTCTCTTGACCTGGAATCTTGGGAGTTTCATTTTGGGATCTCTTTTTGTCCTCTGGATCTAAGATATTAAAGAAGCTTTTAATGATAATTTCTTGAAATATGTCTGTGCTCTTCTTTTTTTGTGTGATCATGGCTTTCAAGTGTACAATAATTCTTTACATTATCTCCCCTCAACCTGTATTTTAGGTCAGTTGTTTTTCCAATGAGATAGTTTATATTTTTCTTTTTTTTTCCCATTCTTTGATTTTGTTTCATTGTTTCTTGATGTCTTATGAAGTCATTGACTTTCAGCTGCTCATCTCTAATTGTTAAGGAATCAATTTTTTTTCAGTGAGTTTTTGTACTTTCTTTTTCTAGTTGGTGTATTTTGTGTTTTAAGAATTTCTTTTCTTTAGTGAATTTTGTTATCCTAAGCAAATTTTGTTTTTTAATTATAACTTTTTATTGACAGTATGTATACATGGGTAATTTTTTAACATTGTCCCTTGCAAACACTTCTGTCCTGATTTTTCCCTTCTCTCTCTCCACCCTCTCCCCTAGATGGCAGGCAGTCTTATAAATATTAAATATGTTATAGTATATCCTAGATACAATATATGTGTGCAGAACCATACAGTTCTTTTATTGCACAGGAAGAATTGGATTCAGAAGGTAAAAATAACCTGGGAAGAAAAACAAAAATACAAACAGTTTACACTCATTTCCCAATGTTCCTTGTCTGGGTGTAGCTGATTCTGTCCATCATTGATCACTAATTCTGTTTTTTAAGGTGTAATTTTCTGTAGTATTTTTTTGTGCTTCTTTTTACTAAGTTATTCATAAAACAATAATTTTCTTGAGTCACTCATTTCTTTTCCTAATTTTTCCTTTACTACTCATCTCTTTTTAGCTCCTCCAGAAATTCTTATTGGGCTTGGATCCAATTAACAGTTTTCTTTGAGGCTTTTCTTGTATGTGTTTTTACATTGTTGTCATCTTCTGAGTTTGTTTCTTGATCTTCCTTGACCCCATAGTAGCTTTTAATAGTGAAGTTCTTTTTTGTTCTTTGGTCCTTTTTCCAGCTTATTTCTTGATTTTAAACTCTGTGCATCTGGGGGTGAGGAGACCCTTCTTCAAGCTTCAGGCTTTTCTGTGCTGGTATTTTCAGAGCTAGTTCTGGGGGTCTGTATGTTTTCGGTGCTTCCAAGGTAGTGATCTGGGGAGAGGTACAATCACTATTCTCTTGGTCTACAGTCTAGTCTTTAGCTAGGAAAAGACTCCTGGTTGGCTGCACCTATGTCTTGACAGCTCTCCTCTTGACCTTGTAACCTTTATAACTTTGGAGCTATAACCGTGGTCCCTACCCCCTTGTGACCAACCACAAGAGCTATTTTTTGCCCTGTAACTGTGACCTAGAACTGCATATGGACAATAGAGTTGTCAGTTAATGCCAGATACACTTGATAAGCTACAGCTCTTAGGAATAACTCCAAGGCTACCTGCCTTGGAAATGATGATATATTTCCTCCTTTAGGCTATCTTACCTTACTTTGATTTATATGGCCAGGATGCTGAGCCCAGAAGATTATTGGTTATCAGATAACAGCCTATTGGTCAGTGATAAGATTTTCTGAGACTAATGAGCAGCAATAATGAAGTGCCTGAAGTCAAAGCAGGCACAAAACAAAATTGGAAGCCTGCTAATTGACCTAGCAATATTTCAGGCCAAAAATCACATCTTTGGAAGGTTCCCCTCTCCCTCCAAATGTGCCTAGAGAACTATGGGTACTGTTGCAACTGTGCCCAAAGTCAGAACTAAATCACTTATCAACTCTACCTCCAAGCCATAAAATTAGCATATCAGTGACACGAAGTACCTGATTTTTCTTCTTTTTCCCTATAAATTTACTTTCTTGCTCTTAGCTCCTTGTTTATTTCTTTTGGAATTTAGCCGGCTTTAATTGGCATTACAATTATAATAAACTTTGCATCTTGACACTGTGAGAAATATCGAAAAGTTAGGTTTCCATAGAATGTTGCAAGCTTCAAGGTAATATAAGATAATAAGTAGCACCGACCACTGAGTTTTCAGAAGGAGCAACTAACTTAGCTACAGAATTTTGATAAAGGGGTCTAGGCTAAAAACTGGCTTAAGCTGTCCAGGCTCAATGACCAGGGGAAGGCTTTTCTTTATTATGCTCGCTTAATAGGCTTATTAAATGTTATCTGACATACCCCGCAGAGAATTAGAGCCTCATAGAGCTTGCACATGGGAAACATGAGAAGGGGGGAAAACATGCTAACACATATTTAGGGGAAAAATACAATAGGCATATTAGAAGGACTAACCTGGAAGGGAACTGACCACTCTGTTCTCTGAAGGGAGGGGACCCCAACAAACTAACAGCATGAAGCCTGTCTTGCTTCTGAATCCAGTGCTCCCTCTTCCCAGAGAGGAGTGTAGCCTGCTTCTAGCCAGATACATTCAATTCTTCTGGTATTTCTGTAATAAACTTTCCCTGATACCTGAATTTCAGTGTCAAACATGTTTCTAACAACTTGGAGATGGGTCCAAATTTTTTGAGAATCTCTTGACACTAGTCTGGAAGCCCAACATTTTTAGCATCCCCCTTGAATCCCAACATACTCAGTGCCAGCAAAGGATTCCCTGTAATCTCTTTTTGACCAGTTGTCCAGTCTAGTTGTCTCTGGGTTGAGAGCTCCTGCTCTGTTGCAGATGCCTCCAAGGCTCACCAATGGTATTGCTATACAGGTTACACTTTAGCTGGTTCCCACTGTAATGTCAAAAACCTCTCCTGCAAGCCTTCTAAGCTGTCTTAGGCTGGAAAAATAGCTCACTCTAACCTTTTGTTGCCTCTGCCTCTCCAAATTTTTATTTAAGGAGTTATGTTAAAATTATTTGGAAGGGAATTTTTGGAGAGGTCAACTAAATTTGCTACCTGTATTCTTCCATCTTCACATGCTGTCCTTTTTATTTTTATTTTTTTGCTTTTTTTATTAAAACTTTTTATTTTTCAAAATATGTGCATGGATAATTCTTCGACATTAACCCTTGTAAAACCTTGTGTTCCACTTTCCTCCCCTTCCCCCCACCTCCTCCTCTAGATGGCAAGTAGTCCAATATATGTTAAACATGGCAGAAATATGTGTTAAATCCAATATATACATACATATTTATACAATTATCTTGCTGCACAAAAAAAAATCAAATCAAAAAGAAAAAAAATGAGAAAGAAAATAAAATGCAAGCAAACAACAACAAAAGAGTGAAAATGCTATGTTGTGAACCACACTCAGTTGCCACAGTCTTCTCTCTGGGTGTAGATGGTCTTTACATCACAAGATTATTGGAACTGCTCTGAATCTTTTCATTGTTAGAAAGAGCCACATCCATCAGAATTGATCATCATACAGTATTGTTGAAGTGTATAATGATCTCCTGGTTCTGCTCATTTCACTCAGCATCAGTACATGTAAGTCTCTCCAGGCCTTTCTGAAATCATCCTGTTGGTCACTTCTTATAGAACAATTGCATAATATTCATATACCACAATTTATTCAGCCAATCTCCAATTGATGGGCATCCACTCAGTTTCCATTTTCTTTGGCCTTCCTTGTTTTCAACATTCAGCAGGTGGGTAATCAAACAAATCATTCATCATCAAGATAATTATATGTATAACATCTTTCTTGAAGGAAGAAGAGAGGAATTCTATGAAGAATTTGACAAGATCCTCCAAACTGAATCATCATATGAGCTGGGACTCAACTCTATTTGCATTGTTGTTCTTCACCCATGAGGAGAGATTTATTCAAATAAGTGAACCTTGGGTTGTGGACGAATATTTAATATTCAGCAGTTTATTTCTAGTCAAGATGCTTGGTTTCAATTCCTAGTTCTGATACTTGCTGTATGACTAGGTCAAGTCAATAAATGACCGTGACTTTCAGTTTCTATATCTGCAAAATATGGTTTATAATTGTATTACCTACAGACCCTCTTTTGAAGAGAATGCTTATAAGCCTTAGGGTGTTACATGAATATCTATTTATAAACATTTTTATTATCAATGATTTCATTGCATATATGTAGGTGCAAGGGGAGATAAGAAAAATTACATGAAAAATGATTCAGCATCAGTTAACAAAAAGAACCAAGGTTTGCAAACTAAGTGTCACATTCATACAATGAACAGTTTCTTTAAGAAAATAACTGGAATGGATGTAGCAAACTAAAAAATAAAATGCCTTTATTTTAACATACAGAAACTGTTAAAAAAAAAAACAACTGTAAGCAGTCACTTCAGAAGATTTGTGTATTGTTAAATCATTAATTGGCTAGAACAGAGGAAAAAATAAACAGCAGATTATAAGGAGAAGTCACATTTTACAATCACAGCTATTCTAACTTGATCTGTTTAAATTCCAAAAAATGGAAACTGACAAAATAAATAAAAGATAACTATTAAAATATGGAAAATTCAAAGAACCTGGAAACTGCTTTAGGTAGAACATATTTAATTTCCTTAACATTTAATCATGGATATGCTCTCTTGTCAATCTGAGACATTTGGCAGCCTAAAGCAACACCAAGAAGAAAATGAGGAGATTTAGCTAAAAAACAGATTATCTCAAGATCATTTATAAATTAAATACCTAAAAGAAACCAAAGTATACAATATGAAGTAGGTAGGTCAGCATTTTTGTAGTTATTTATTTCCAACAGTAAAAATAGTAGAAACCACATTGGTTGGATTCCATCACTTTTTTATCTGAAGCATTATGTGGGAAAACAATGGCAGTCACATTTAGGTGATGTATTAAAGAAGTCTGGCTGAACTTAACTAAATTTAAACTGAAGAAAATTAATTTTGGAGATATTTTAGTTTCTTTCTTTGCCATATGCAGTGCCTCATTTGAATATAGCTGAAGTCTTGGAAGCTTGTCTTCCCTATGCTCTCCTACAAATGGACCTTGGGAGCTAGTTGAAGGGAGAGCAGCAATTCATATACTTTTGACCAAAAGATGGTAAAGAATGGTTTTTACAGTGGAGGGTCATCTTCTTTCACTGAACACGCCACTTCAGGAAGGATGCAGATAGAGTGGTGAGGGAGGAAGGGGACATCCTCCTAATCCTCCACATCAGCTGAATCAACACTGGCAATTGATGAGGTGATAGCATAGTCAGATTGCCCTCACACCCACTATTTCAGTTTCTAAAGACATGTAGGGATCAATTTTTGAGTAGAACAAAGAGGAGACTTTAAGAAGAATGAAAAATAGATGGTACTTTTTAAAAAAAAAAAAAAAAAAAAAAAGGGCCATTGAGAAGTCACCAGCAGCTATTAACACATATGCCTGCTTTTTCAGTGTAGACATCTTCAGCGAAAATACGAGAAGGGAAAAAAAAAAGCTTTTCCCCTTTTTTGTAAAATTAGTTTTGTAAATCAAAATGCACAAATTTTATAAATTAAAAATTAATTTTTGTAAAAAATTATTTTACATATCAACAAACACCACCCCCAATACACATACTGTATTACCTTTCCATAGAAAAATGGATTACAACCGCATAATATAATGATTACAAAAGTTAGTGTATGCTACTTTCACTTTTGTCCAAAGGATGTGTACTTTAACTTTAATAATTTGGAACCAAAGTTATTTGTTTTTTTAACCTGAATTTTGTTTTTCAATATTTTTTCAATTTCATGATTGTAGTTATTATACAACTTTTTGTTGGGTTTCACTTTCTTCCTTTTGTATTAGATCTTAATTCTTCCTATGTTTGCTGATTCTTATGGCAAATGATACCTGATTAAGTTAATATATCACAGTTGTTGCTGTTTTTTTTTTTCCCCAGTTATCTCTTAATCATTGGGCATATGATTTGTCTCCAGGTTTTTGTATTACAAACAGTGTTCTTATGAATATTTCATTATATTAGAGACCTTTTAAAAAGCCATCATTGTCTTTGTTGAGATATATGCCCTGAGGTGGGATTTCTCAAAGGATATAAGCAATTGAACCATTTTCCTCTTATAATTCCATTCCATCCAGAATGATTGGATCCATTTATATCTAACAGTAGACTTTTACAGGTTTGCTTTTTTAAGTAGCAGACCATATCTTAAGTCACATGACATTCTGAGATCTAGAGAATGTAAAATTCTGCTGTTTGTTGTTAATATATTTCTACAAAGAATTTGTCTCAGAACATCCTCCTCAGAGAAGTGTTTCAAAGTCTGCATGACTCTGACAAGCAATGATCCCCTAAGTATTGATACCACGCAAGGAATTAAACAGGGAGATGATGTAACATGCTTGCTATACCTGTTTGTCAGTTGGTAGTGGAAGATATTTTGCATAAGGCTCAGACAAAGGATAGTGAAGTTCTCTTCTTGCTGCTATATACAGTGACAATTTCCAGGAAAACTCCAAACCTCCTTGGAGAAATGCAGAGTAATGCAAAAGAGATTGGTCTAGCCAATCACAGTGAACAACAAACTAGATAAAAAACATAATGGGTTAAATTAATCCATCAATATGTGTGTTTTAGAGAGACAATGAAAATGGATAATTATCTGCACTCAGAATTGAGTAGATGGAGAAGATTGGATTACAATCAGGAAAAGAGTAGGCATTTTCAATGATTTTTCCTCCTCAAGTTTTCCTACAGAATTGCTGTCTGGATTTTTCCTAATATATATAAAGTGTTTAGCATAGTGCTGTTACTTAATAGATTATAATAAATGCTTGTTCCCTTCCCTTTCCTCTTTGTCTTTCTCTATACTCCTTCTATCTCCCCAAGGAGAAGGAAAGCTCTCTGATGGCAGGAACTGTGTTTTGTTTCTTTATGTCCCCTGGGGTTAACACAGAGCCTGGCACATTGCAAGCACTTACATTTGTTTGTAGAATTGAGTTATTTGCTGCAAAATCCCACCCCTTTTATAGCAGTATATCTATTGGTGCTTTAAGTCTGCAAATTGGGCAAAATCACAATATCTGAAGAATTAAAATGTATATAATAAAATAATCCATCTAAAGATTCAAGCTGGGATCAATGACAACTTAGATTTAAGTGAATGCTTTGAAGAACTAATCAAGGATATATTTGAATAGAGAATGAGTTGTAACAAGAATGAGAAACAACAGATATACTGGAGTCCTGAGAGACAAGAGGAATAAGAGTAAATCTAGATACTCTATGGGGAAAGCATGACTAAGACTCTCACAGGAGAAGGCATAGCTTTTGATTTGCATTGGAGAATGGAATGCCCTTAACTGATGAAATCACTGAATCAGCAAAACAAAGCATAGCTATGCTTAGAAAACAAACAGTTCACTGCAGTAATTTTCAGGAAATCATTTGCATTTATGTCTAGAATGGCATGTATGTGTGTGTGTTTATCTATCTATCTAATCTGACTTATCCATTACTCCCCTTCAGCCACAGTACTCTAGCCAAAAATGAATTTCTGACTCTTCATTACACATGATACTTATCTGTCCCTCAGGGCCTTTGCACTAACTGTATACCCCTATATCAGGAGTGCACTCCCTCATCATATTTTAGAATTCTTTGTTTCCTTCAAAACTCAGTTTAAGCGCACTTTCCATGTGAAGTCTCTCCTGATGCTCCTCCCCTCTGCAGCTGCTAGTGTTTTACCATTCAAATTATCTGATATTTTATTTTGAATATATTTTCATATACTTTATATGTACACACCATCTCTACTGATGGACTCAGTAGTTTTTTTTTTTTTTTTTTTTTTTGCCTTATTATCTCCTGTACCTATGATAGTGTCTGGAACACAATAGATACCTAATAAATAATTACAGAATAATTGTATAATATGTTATATGTATATGTTTATGTATCTTTTTATATTGAACATCCTTCTAAGACCGAGAGAATTTTAATTCTCTAGGGCAATTGATAACTTGATTTCCTATCTTCTGCTTCCATCTTTCTTTCTCTAAAGCATTTAGTACTTTCTAGGACCTAACATGGCAGTGCTTTCTGCATCTTATCCCATACTCCAGAATATTATTTTTCAAAATCAAGTCACTTTGGTGGGATATGCTTGTTAAATATTTTATAAATGAAGAATCTAAGGCACAGAGAAGTAAAAAGTAATGTTTGTGATCACCTAGAAAATCATGAGGGACTCGGGTCTAGAATCACAGTGCTGAAGAGACCATATAGTCCAAATTCCTCATTTTACATATGAGGAAACTGAGGTCCAGAGAAGTTCATTGTCTTGCCTAAGGTCACACAGGCAGTAAGAGTCATAGCCAGGATCTAAGCCCAGTTCTTCTCCTCCCACGAACCTCTCCTTCCCAGAACTCTCCTCCCATGTACCATTCTGGTTTCAATCTGTCTGAGTCTGTTGCTTTAGCCATTAGACTAATATGAGAATAGCTTCAAGAATTTTATGGAAAAAACAAACAAAAACCCCCAAACCAAATTAAAATTTCAAGACCCCTACACATACGTTATATCTCCTACAAAGGCACCTGTCAGAGGGCCTAAAAATTTATCGTTAAACATTCTTCCAACTGTGCATTTTTACTGGCCATTCCTTCATACTTTAAGTTTTCTCCTTCCTCATTGCCTCCTCCTAATTTCCCTGACTTCTCTGACTTCCTTCAAGTCCCAGCCAAAATCTCACCCTCTATCACCTTTCCCAGCTTTTCTTAGTGTTCCCTCCTTCCCTCATTATTTCCAATTCATCCTGGATAGGTCCCATTTGTACAGAAATATAAGCTCCCTTACATCAGAGATTGTTTTTCTCTTTTGTTGTATCTCCCACCCTTAGCCCAGTGACTGGCATTTAATAATATAACTCAGAGTCCTCTATATTTATCTCTAATTATGGCCAACAGAGGCCAAATCCTAAAGTTATTTTTTTTTAAAAAAGTGAATGAAATAAAGCAACTTGAGGACTCTTAGTAAGAGTGAATATTTATCTCTTGGTTGACAGAATCATCTAGACTATAAGTTGGGCTATTGATCCAAATAACAATTATTAAAAAATCCTTTTCTTTGTCTACTGTTTCAATAGTAATTTTGGGGAAAATATGTATATAGCTTGACACACTTTCTCCATTTTTCCTAGCTATAATTTTGGATAAGATTTGTTTTTCACATCTCCATAGCATCTTGACAATGCTGATGGAATACTCTGTCAGGTGAGTTAGGGATAGGCACTGGACTTATGAGTTTATTGACCTATGGAACCTTTATCAATGTAGGCCAGCACTTTCTATGAAACAAGGGTGGTAGTGAGTTGTTTAGAGTATTTTTAGAGGATTAGGGGACATCCAGGGTCAGTCACATAGCCAGTGTCATTCAGAAGCAGGGTTTGAACCTGGGGCTCCATGGCTCCAAGGCTGATTTTATATTCATTTTCATGCTGCCAATGCATGAAACTAAATGAGATATGAGGAGGGGATGTTAATTCTTATAACTAATTAATATTATAATATGACTTTGGTTGTCTATGAAATGATTGGGTTAGGTTCGATGATCTTTAAGATCCCTTCTTATTCTAAAACAATGATTCAAGGAATTGTGTGCATCATGTGAAGTGGTTCACTTCTATGGACTCAGAAAATCAAGCATTTTGCCTTGACTTGCATGTAATAACTCCACTGGGCTGGCCACACTGTTTGAATGCCAAAATGTATGCTCGCCAAAACGACTATTTTATGGAGAACTTGTGGAGGACAAGCACCCACAAGATGCTCAGAAAAAGCAATACAAAGACACTCTCCAGGTCTCCTTAAAAACTTTAGAATTGATTGTGTGACATGAGAGAAGCTGGCACAGGGCTGCCCAGCATGGCATGCCCTCGCTGGAGAAGGCGCTGTGCTCTTTGAGCAAAGCAGAAATGAATGAGCTCAGGAGAAATGGGAGATGAGCGTTAGAGTCCAGCCTAGATGCTCATGAGGACTATTTGTGTCCAACCTGTGGCAGAGCATTCTGAGCTTGTATTGATCTGATCAGCCAGTCAGATACACTGTGAGAGCTCTAACACTGTGATATCATTTTGGTCCTCTTTGAGAACAAAGGACAATGACCAATCTATAGAGCCTTTATCAAAGAGCAAGAAACTAATTTTTTTTTGCCTGTCCCTTATAAAATTTGCAAAAATTTTGGATACTGAGCTATATAATTGAAGGGAGCATAGTCAGGAACATGTTGGGGCTGAGTTGTATGGATTCAGGAGAGCCAATTATAAAATGTTCAAGGGTAAGCATTTATACTCAAATATCAGCAGTAAAAGTCAGGCCTTGACTATTTTGTTGCTTGTCCAGACTTAAGAAAGTGATGAAATAATGTTTAAAATGAAAATTAAAATTCAGCATGTGTCTTAACATATTTTTTTCTGAAGAGTTGGTGATTAAGTATTTACTATCATTCTGCTGTGACACAGCTTATTGTTTCTAGATTATTTTCTTCTTTTTATTTAAGGCAAGGTGCAGACAGTCATTAACTTCCAGAAATGGTTGAGTATGTATAAGCATCAGTGATTAAAATACTTGACTGGCAAGCTCCTTCAGGAATGAATCATAGGTTTGAAAGAAAACTAATGTTGGGACACATACCTGACTAGGACCTATAGGTTAGAATAATTTCCTTCATAATCTTGGGGGACACAATATGGACTATCACTTCAGGTTAAATTAAATTATTTTTATTTTTAATGAATATTATTGATAGATTTATAGTGACAAATACTCTTTGAAATGGAAAGAGATGAGAATGGAAAAAGATGAGATTTGTGTGTGTGTGTGTGTGTGTGTGTGTGTGTGTGTGTGTGTGTGTGTGTGTGAATTTAAATTGCATAGTTCCAAGCAGAAAAGTTTCCAAAAATTCTCATAGTTTTGGTATGCAGGTAGGGCATTTATTCCATGTTTCCTCTTAACTTGTTAATCTTTTACTGCATCTTTATCTTGGTTCTATATGCCATTTAGAATGTTTGAATAGGAAAGGAATATATAAAAGATCTAAACCAAACTCTTCAATTTATAGATGATGTAAGTGAAGCTAAGAAAAGTAAGCTATTTTGCTCAGGATCACAGAACAAATTACTAGCCAAGCAAAGATCCCCAGTCTGGAGACTACCATTTTAGTACTTTATCCAGTACACCATGGTACAATGCCTATAACTTGGGTTTTTAAAAAATTACAAAGGGCTTTATAATTACAAATCACAAAGCAAATATTTCACTTGACGTTTGCAACAACCCTAAGAAGAAAATTGTGTTGTGTAAAATGCTAAATGTTGGCTATTAGTAAAAGAAGCATAATATACCAGAAAGAACATTAGACCTTGTTACTCATTTTGGGATTGGGTTCGAATCCTGACTATATAGGGACTGCTATTCAGTTGTGTCTAAGTCTTTGTGCAATTGCATTTGGGGTTTTCTTGACAAAGATACTAGAATGGTTTGCCATTTTCTTCTTCAGTTCAGCTTATAGATAAAGAAATTTTATGGAATTTTATAGATAAGCTAGTATTAAATGACTTGATCAGGGTCGCACAGTTTTTAAGTATTTGAGGCTACATTTGAACTTCCTGACTTCAAGCTTGACTCTGTCCACTGTGACACCTGCCCACCTGCTTTATGGTTAGCATGGTGTAGTAGATAGGGACATGAGCTTGGAACCAGTCAGGTATGAATTCATATCCAGCCTCTGACATTCACTAGATCTGAAAACCTAAACAAGTGATTTAACAGCTAACTTTCTAGTAACTATTTACCAAGTCAAAGGGGAGATGAAATCTGCATTGAGGCAGGCAGTTCCAAACAGGGAGTTCTCTGGGCTGATTAAATCACCAATCCTTTCAGTATTCACATAGTATTTTGCATTACCCACTTCACGGGGTCATTGTGAATGAAACACTCATTAAATTTTAAAGTGTTTTTTAAAAGTAATTTGTTAAATACGGATATTATTGGTGTTTTTCATAATATCAGGTTCCTGAAGTTCAGAGAATAAGTAATTTGTTTTACTAACAAGCAATGAAACAGGTCTCAGCTCTGTTTTCTGACTCCCAGGCAGTGAAGTGTGATGTTAACCAGTCATTCCAATGTTTGGAATTTTTCCCCTCCAGAAACAGATATTTTTGTGTTCTGATCATCATTGCAAAGTGGATAAAATTTGTCCATTAAAACGACTAAACTGACTTAATTGGTGGCAATTGGTGGACTTGGTTATTTACTGATATAAACTTAATGAAAACAATTATAAAGAGTGTTTAACATAACATTACAAGTCTTGAACAATGAATTTTTTTAAAAAAATATTATGTTAGATAAGTTCTATTAGGGCCAACAAAAATAAGAAGTAACATTTCAGAATCAGGAAAATAAATTTTGGGTTAAAAAGAAAGGTATATGAGCCTTTATTTGCCAAGAGGAGATTACAACATCAAAACAGTATTGACACAATTTGCAAATCTCTTTTAGGGCCACACACACAGATACACACACACACACACACACATAGAGAGAGAAAATACCAGTTGGCTTAACACCTTGTCTCAGTGAGCCACATTTTCTACACTATGTTCTAATGTCACTCTCTAAGGTCATCTGTGCTCTCTCCAACTACTCTAAAGCTCTAGGAAGCATCTCTTTGATCTTAGCTTCCCCCCTCTCCAATAACCTCATTCTGATTTTTTCCTTAAAATTATATTTTTTAATTTATTTCCTGTCATTTGATTAGGAAATTTTATAATTCTGAAGAAAGCTGTGAGGATGGCCATTGTCAGTGGGTTTTGGGGAGGCAGGGGAGATTTCACAATTATGCTTGTGGGGCAGTGCTAACACAGGAACTCAGTGGACAGCCCAAAGATTGCTTTTTATCTCCTGCTCAAACCATTGCATTCACCTATCAGAGGCTGCCTCATCTCTGCTCACATACCTTTCTTCCTTAGCCTAAAGTTTACTTTGCCTTCTTATTTTGTTTCTGGGTCTCAGAGGCAGCTTTTGCTGCTTCCTCCTCTGGGAGGAACACACTGACAGTAAAGTCACTTGTCTCAGTGCCATATTTGTTTTTCACCACCAGGCTGTACTTCCCAGAGTCATTCGTTTGGACAGCTGTGATGGTGAATAAGGCTGTCTTCCCAGCCTCTAGCTTCAGGATACAATGCTCATCTGAGTCCAGGGACTTTTCATTCTTCAACCAGGAGATCTCAGGACTGGGATCACCCCATAGGTTGCAAGTAAGATTCAGTGCCTGAAAAAGACAATTGATGGAAGAGAGAAGGCAGTGAAAGAGAAGATAATTTTAGTTAAATAATTTCAAAAATAATCAATCTATTGAGTTCTGTCATAGCCAGATGGGAAGGATAAACAGGGATAGATTGTGGACCAGAGACTGTTGGCTGTTGTGCACTTGTGGTTTTGAGTTAAACTTTCCACCCTGAAGTTTAACTACTAAAGAATATACTAATAAATTAAGTTTGTTTGTTGTTGTTTTGAACAGAAATCTGAATTTGGAAATTTGGAACCTAATTGTTATCATTTAGCTTCAACTATCACTCTTATACATCATAAGTTTTATAAATTTCTTTCATAAATGTCAAGTGATCACTTTTGCTCATTCCACCACAGTAGTGAATTCTCATTGCTATCATCACCACCTGTATATTTTTTCATCATACTCCCTGAATGGCACACAGCAGCTTTGTATAATCTAACATTTTCAAGTTTATTTTTCTTTGTTTTCCACTTTTTCCCAAGTCCTACTTAACCTGTAGAATTTACAAGGCTGTCCTGCCAAAATTCTTTGCTAAATGCCAATTTATTCTTAACCACCTATATCAAAATAGATCTGTTGCTACACTGTATTCTAGCATTCAGAATAGATAGGAGTCCTAAAGGTCACTTAGTCCAACGTTCCCATTTTATTGATGAGGAAACTGAGGACCAGAGGTAAATAATTTGTCCAAGATCACAATTTGCCTTATTATAAATTATATGTCATGTAATAAATTATTATAATAATAATTATGTCATTATATATCATGTACATGTCTTGATTTTTTGAGGTATTGCTACTGAAGGGAAGGAGTTTCCAGAAGCACCAGAGAGACCTTGTTAATTTTATTTTAGTGAAACACAGAAGAGATATGTATGTAGAAAGGTGATCCTGGTCAAAGCTACCCATTCTCTGATTTGATGGCAGACTCATAAAAAAGCCTAAGCATCTCCACATCCTGGCTTCCTTCCTGTTACAGGAAGGCTTTTGAATTCTCTCTTAATCCCAGCAAGTTCTTTTTTTTTTTGTGCTTATCTCCAATTTAGCCTATTTTTATAGCATGTTTGAACACAGAGGCTTGCACGTTATCTCCCCACCTTAGACTGTGAATGCCTTGAGACCAAGTATTGTTTTATTATCTCCCTATATGTGCCTGGCACACAGTAGGCACCTAATGCATATTTATTGACTGACTGCCCAAATGGGTAGAAATCAGCTCTTATTCTAAAGTGAGACCCTCGATGCTGAGGGGCCAGATCAATTTCAACTACGACTTCAGGAGCCATGAAAGAGGCAATACAGTGGCTAGAGAAGTGGCCTTGCAGTCAGGGAAATCCAGCTTCAAGACCTCCCCTGACACATTCTGGTCGCCTTACAGGAAGTGACTTTTCAAAGCGCCAGGCTATAATCTAAGAGCACGAGTTATGAAGAATTGCTGCTTTGCACTGAAGGAGGGAGCTCCTAACTGATGACATTCCAAGTCAGAGCAAGAGGCGTCAGAGAGGAAACATTGAATGTTTCTGAACAGAGGAATGACAGGAACAGATTTATTCATAAAGCAGATTCATTTGTAGTGCTGTGAAGGATGGATCGGAGGGGAGACTGTGGAGATGAGGGGACCATTTATAAGGTTACTTGTATGAGTGAATGCTAAAGAGGGACTATAATAGAATGGTAACCATGGAGACAAATAGTAGGGGTTAGATCTGAAAATAGTTAGTAGTTAGACTTGAAAACTGTCCTACAGTTGCTATCTGACTCTGGAACTTCCCTCAACTCCTGGGGCCTCCTCAACTTGGAACACACTTTTCCCATGCTGGTCCCCGTCTCCCATTGGTGGATTCTTCCTGGGGTCTCCATTTTGGGAAAAGGTCCGAGCTGGCCAACCTATAAGCTCTCCATTGGATCCTAAGCTTTCTGAAGAGGAGCCTCTTTTTGTATGTTCAGTGTTAACACAGAGTCTGTCACATAGAAGATGCTTCATAAATGTTTATTAATTATTGATTGATTTTTTTTCCTGGCTCAGTTTCTGATTTACTTTCCAATGTAAATACCATGTCTCTATGCATATCTTTTCCAATTCCCCGACCTGTTTTCAATTTCCTTTTGTATATTGTTTTCTCCTATTTGAAAGTTAGCTTTTTGAGGATAAAGACTGTCATTTTGTTCTTATTTAAATCCCAGTTCTTAATCCAGTGCCTGATATTTTATGACATACCTTGCCTTCTTGTATGGTGACCACATCTGGCAAACCTCCCAATACCCGGGCACGATCTGAAAACATACATATTTCTACTAAGTATCTGCAAGGTTACAAATGCTTATATTATAGATAAAATCAGGTGTATAGTAATTTTCAGATTTCATTTTCCTCCTCTCTCTTTTTGAAAATAACTTCTAAAAATCCCCTTGTTTTCAACATACATAACAAAAATGATGTAGCTGGTGGTTTGGGATTTTCACTTGTTAATACAAACACACACACACATATACATTTTCCACCTCTCACAAGCATCTTTGATAACCTTACCCCAAATGAAACCCATTCTTGGATTGAGACCATTGTGTTGTATCAGAGAAGAGGCCTCCTCCAGACCCTTTGTCTGCTTTTGGCTCAGACTGTTCTGGAACTGAATGAAATGGCATCTAGAATTTTGTATGGCAGAGAAGGTTCTTTTAAATGCCTTGCAGGGCCATCTGACTCTGATTTATGGGTTTTCACAGGATGAGAAATAGTTGAGTCATATAAGGGAATGTATGCCAGCCAGGCCTGGAAGCTTGCAACATATTGAACTGATTTAAAAACTTCTCTAAAGAGCTTGTCCATAATCCCCCAATAAATCATTAACAAGGCCCTGGTAGATGACTCCAAATCAAGTTTCACTTTTAGCCTCCAACTATCTTACATTTAGATACACTTCCTATATTCTATAGATTGCTTTCTGGTCCTTCTCCATGCTCCCCCTCATTTTTCCTGAATCAGGTTGTAAACATAAACAGATATTATGATTGGGTTCTGTTCAACTCTACCTTCATTTTTGTTCTATGATCAGATTTCCAATATAGTTTCTGCCCTTGAGATCTCTGGGTTTTGGAAGAAGCTCAAAATTAAGCCTAGAATAGTAGTGGGGTTCAGCCTCATTTATTATAGTTTTTAGATTTATCCACCAAAAAGAGTAGGAGAGAGAAATGGGAAAAACTTAGGCAGGGACTTTTGCTACCTTATGTAACCTTGCTCCTGGGGCTAAACCCCTCTCAGTGACACTCATTTAGACAGAAAACAAAGAGGGAAGAGTGGGAAGATGTTCAGTGACTGAAAGGTGCTAAGAGAGATTTAGAGCCTCCAACTGGAAAAAAACAACATCCATAATGAAAATAATAAAGAAAAAAACTTTTATGGTTATAATCCTATAACTAGGATGGTTATAGTATCTCATCCTTCATCCCTAATTCCTTTTTGTCTTCCAGAAAAGCATAGACTTGCTTAGATAAGAGTATTCAGAGCTCTCACCTCTTGGTGGCCACATGTAGGAGAACAAAAGGTAAGTCTCTAGAGTCTACCTGCCTTGAGACACTAACCAGAATCTTGAGGGGTGGTGGTCAATCCCCTGGGGAGTGTGGACAACTTGGTTATTTCTGCCTAGTGACTAAAACTTGGGAAACAATTAAGGTGCTAATCCTGGGATAAACAGATCAGAGCCAATTCTTCGAAAGGGAGGTTGGAGGGATGAGAAGGCTTAGGAGTGTTTTCTACAATGCTAAGTCTTAGGAAGCACAGGGCAGAGTGGACACACCAAAAGGAGGAAGAAGACCATGTCCTTTTTGGAAGAAGGGGCATTCCTCTTCTGGGCAGTCTTCTGATATTACAGACAACTAAGTTTTACAACGTCCAACACAGGAGGGGCAATACTCAATGAGAGGAGAGAATCCTTGGTCTGCCTGAGCTCTTGGATCTGCCTTATTGCAAGAGTTGAAAGTTAGAATTACTAGCTAGATCAAGAGAGAAGGTCTGATAGCTACCTGCCTTCCAGATATCTAGAGTGCTCATAAGAGCTGGAGGACTTTAGGTGAAGACTCTAAACGAAAGGCAAGTAATCCCACTGGCAGAGAAGCCAGAGGCTAGCAACCCCAATATCATAGTGTCTAAATTTTAGCTGGAAGACAGCAGAAGTGACTCAATGGTCATTCCAGAGGAGAGTGAATAGATTAAACCTGTACAGTGGCCATACCAGTCAAGAGCAGATTTTATACCAGGAGATGATGGTATGAAAAGTATAAAAAGACAAAACAATCAAGAATTACAGGTAATATTAGGCAACACTTCTTATAGTCCATGGTGGGATTGTGAGAATTTAGGTCACTATAATTTGCCTATTTATCGTTTTAACTTTTTTCTTATTTATTTTGTGGTTTGATTTATCTAGTTCTGAGAGTGCAAGGTTGAGATCTCCCATTATTATAGTTGTGCTGTCTATTTCTTTTTGCAGCATGATATGCCTAATACAGAAGAATTTATAAGATTTCACACCTTCCCCCATTTGAAAAAAATTAAAATTCCCTTCCAATAAATGTCTCCAAGTTGATTTTCTAGTAAAGAGACTCTTATAGCTTTTTGGGTATGATCTCAAACCAAGAAGAGTGCAACAATTCCATAAGTAACTTGGGCCCTTTTTTCATGCTATATATAATTTTGATAGACAAATCACAATGGAGGCATGGTAACAAGCACTTAAGACAAAGACATCTGGGCAAAATGTCCATGCAAACTATTAATTCTTTCTTCTCAGTCACAAAAGTGAAATAAAAGGTTATTCTGACTCTAATTCTTTTGCAGAAAAATGTGAAAATTGTTCACTTACTTTTCTCAGCAATGGCAGCTTGTCTGGATTTGGAGGAACAAAAGGGGAAAAAAAAGAATACAGTGTTAGTGTTGATTCAAGGTAGCTGGCCTGGCCTGTCTCTAATTGCTTTAGAAAAACCTTGCTCACAATGGAGCAGCTGGAAGTCTAGCTTTTTAATGTGCAAAAGACCCTTTAAAAAAAAAGTGAAAATCAGCAGAAAAAGTACACAGTGTTCTCATTTCCATTAGGGCACTTAAATGATACTTGCAAGGAAAAGTACTTACTTTAACCTCTGGAATTCAGCAAAAGCTTCATCGTAAGCTGCCAACAGAAGAAATACAAATGACAGGGTTTTCTCATAGAAAATCCATAACCCACAGAGTTCAATTATAGTAGTTACCTTTACCCATGGTTTGCCTAAGATCGTGTCTTTGTCTTTGTTCCAACATTTGAGTTTTTTAAAATTTCCACTTTAAAATGGAAAAAAAATTGCTCCCCAGGTGGTAAATATGAAATGTTAAATTTTAAGGTCGTTTGTGTAGGGATTAAGTGAACAGAAAAGCAGTGACTAAGCCTGTTCAAGATGGCTAGAATAAAAGTTGGGTGTGCGGCTGGTGCTGGTGCTCCCTGTTGCCCAGGGGGTTTGAGGCTGGAGAATCTCTTGAGCTCAGGCTCTGAAGGTCTTCTGATGTAGATGGGTGTTTTCTCATAAGTATTGTTAACTCTTGACTTCCTCCCTCTCATTCTTCAAGATCTTCTGTGATATTAGATATCTAGAGTGCTCATAAGAGCTGAAGGACTTTAGGAGAAGACGCATAAACGAAAGGCAGGTAATCCCACTGGCAGAGAAGCCAGAGGCTAACAAACCTGTGATATTAGAATCATTGCATTTTTAGTATACAGTGCTTATAGGGGTAAACAAGTCCATGGAGTTGTATGAACATGCCCATGGTTATAAATTTAAAAGATTGATAATTTATAATTTATAGGGAAAATGTAAATTATAGAATAAAAGATTTAGAGCTGAAAGGGACCTCAGAGGCCCTCTAATTCAACTCCCTCATTTAATAGATGAGGAAACTGAGGCCCAGGGAAATTAAATATCTTGTTTACAGTCATATAGAAAACGACCTTTACAGGTGTGTGGATGACTTTTTTTCTAGAAATGGAAGTAATTGGCAGTTATCATGAACATGGGTTACATTTTTGACTCAGCATCAATAATTTTTAACAATTTAGTCTGGAATAATATAGATCTTAGAATTATATAGACACAAATAATAATTATTGGAATAGATACAAACAAGACAATTTTGAAGACAGCAGGGTGGCACAGTAAATAGAGTACCAGGGTTTGGAGTCAGCAAAACATGAGTTCAAGTCGAGCCTCACAAACCTATTTAACTGTGTAACCCAGGACATTTAACTCGTCTGCCTCCATTTCCTTAACTCTAAAATGGGAGTAATAATAACGATACCTACTTCCTAAATTTGTTGTGAGAATTAAATGAAATAATAATTATAACGTAGCACAGTGCTTGGCACATAGTAACTACTTATAAATGTTGGCCATTGCTATTTTTATTGTTAGGCAAAACCCCTTCACTTAGATATTAGGTCTAACCTGAAATACTTACTGAGTGACCTTAGCCAAGTACCTGCTAAATGAGGGGGTTAGATTCAGTGATCTCTTCCAGGTCTAAATTTATGATTCTACAAAGTGGAGAATTTAGCATTTTAATTTCTGACTCTGTAACATAAAAGCAGGTAGACAGGAATGACTCATAGTAGAAAGGAGTTTGGAGAAATAATAACAACAATGATGATGATAATGGAAGATGATATTTATCACAACCAGCAAGTAAGGTTAATAAATTTTATGCTTTGCATTAATGTTTACAAAGTACTTTTTCTCACAACCAGTCCTGTGAGGTAGGAAAAGAAAGAATTATTGCCTCCATTTTGAGGAAATTGAGGTCTAGAGAAGTTAAATGACTTGGTTTGAAAAACCCAATTCATGAGCCCTAGAAATGAGTCTTGAATCTAGGACTTCTCAAGCCTAGTGCTTCCCTACTTCCCCTTTGTCCTTACCTTGTCCAGAAAGATCCACTTTCCTTTCATGTGTAGTTTTGCCATCAAAGAGTTCCATTACATATTTCCCTTTGTCATTTGGAGTAGGTTCATTGATTTGCAACCAAATCTGCTCCCCAGTGACACCGCTCTTAACTCTGTCAGTATACTTAATAGCTGCTCCGCTTTGGGAAACAAAGGAAACATCATTAATGTTTTTTCTGAGTTAGGAATTCTTGTTCCCGTGGACTGTTCTGCCTAATATAAAAGTACAAAAGATTTTCTGAGGGCTGTTGGCCTTGCTGAAATTTCTCCTGTGTTTCAGTGAATATTTCTGGCTGCTGAAACAAGGCTTAGGATGACCAGTGATCATGAGGCAGGGAAACATAAGATATGGGACTGTATTTTAACATATGTCATTTTCTGTGGAATATCTGGTATAGTTTTAAGTTCAGAAAGAAAAGCAATTATTTGACTCAGATCTACTATGTACTATCTCTAAGCTGTAATATGTGTTTTGATATTTGTTATCATTATTTTTGTTATTTTGCCATTTTCAATTGTGTCCAACTCTTTGTTACCCCATTTGGAGTTTTCCTTACAAAAATACTAGAGTGGCTGGCCATTTCCTTCTCCAGCTCATTTCACAGATGAGGAAACTAAGGGAAATTGGGTCATATAACTAGTCAGTGTCTGAGACTGGATTTGAATAGAGGAAGACAAATCTTCCTGACTCCAGATTTGATCCTCTATTCATTGCACCATCTAGCTGCCCCTCAATCATTATTTTTAGTTGGGTTTATATGCAGTTAGAAGGAATCATTAAAGCTAAAAGACCAAATCACAAATTGGCTTATATTTCATCCTAAGGACAAAATAGATACTTTATAGGTACAGATTACACTCTGCAAGCTAGCAAATGGCACGAATTCTTCTTTATTTGAAATCCATTTGTAAATGATGTTGCCAAATAATTTAATACGTAAGACCGAGGGGGAAGCAGGATATGTGGGAATAAGGACAAGAATCAGAATTGTCTCAGGAATTAAAAGGGAAGATTCTTCTGTACTAGGGCACAGTGTGCTTAACAGAACAATCAATTCCAAGGCAAGGCCAATATGAACTGCTGCTGGTTTTTAATCTAAAATAATGAGAAAATAGCAAGAATCATCATCCCTCATCTGACATCTTCAAGCAATAACAAAAACTAAGTGACCACTGGCTTGGTATATGGTTTAAGTATGATCTGAATTGAATGTCCTTTTCTGGGTAACTTGGAGAGTTTGTGACTCATCTCCTTTTCTCAAATAACATTCACATGCGCCAGCTTTCCTGGTCAAGAGGTAACTAATGTAGAGAAACCATAAAGCTGGCAATTCCATAGTACAACCATTTGACTTAACTTTGCTTCTCACCATTTCCTTCAGATCCATTGATTAAAATGTACTAGATGTCACAGATAAGTTTCCTAAAAATTTAGTGACCTAATTTTATCCAGCTTAACTTACGATAACTTCCAAAAATGTAGCCTGAGAGAAAAAAATGAGAACAAAAGGAAGAAATGGAGAACTTTGTGCTGGAATCCTGTTTTCTTTTTTATTTGTTGTTGTTCAGTTGTTTCAGTCATATCCAAATTTTTGGGTACCTTTTGGAGTTTTCTTGATAAACAATGTCAAAATATAGGCACAATGAATTACTTAAACATTTGATTCAAATGATTTAAGTCCAGCTATGAAATATTCTCTGGTGAACATAGAGAATCACTAAAAGACAACATCTCATTTTCACTAAGAAGGCCTAAAAAGGAGGCCATGGTAATGGAAAAGGGTCCTGAAGGATGGGAGGGACCCTATAGGACTCTAATGTGGGGGCCAGGTTATGCTGGTATCTCCACAGGAGAAAACCTTCAGCAGTGGATTCCCACTAGACATCTCACAATTGTCCACAGAACTGAAGAAGAAAAGAAGGAAGAAGAGGAGACCATCAAACAGGAGAAGAAGATGCACCCCCAACACACTAGTACATATGGGTTTGTGTTATATACAATCAGGACTGGTGACAGAGGCCAAAGGCAGGCCGGACCCACCAGGGCCTAGGATTGTCTCATGGGGGGTGGGGCATTGTGGACCCATGCTGGGTGTGCAGGGGACGCCCTGCCATAGTGACACCCTCATCTATGTGGGAGGGTTGCAGCAATGTACCTACATAAAGGACCATCAGGTTGTCTCCTTAGAAAGCACAAGGCTCCAAGGGACACATTCTGGTCACTCAGGAATTGAGCAGGCAGTTTGGCACATGGAAACACACCTTGGGCCCTGGTTCTTGGACAAATGGCATGAGAGCTAGATACCAGTTGCATACAACAGCCTGTCTGGGAGAGAAATGTGCATTCATGTGGGGGGATTCTGTTATTAAAGAAACATTAGATTTTTATAACATTATTTGTTGGAATTGTATACCGACATTGAAAATCAGACTATATTTGTGATCACTAGAGCTCATGTATCACTGCTTCCTGTCAAAAGTGAGAAACAGACCTTAATCCCATTAGAAAAAAGAAAAGTATCATCAGAAATAGGAGTACAAAGTAGGGTTATTGAAACTCCAGGCTTGATTACAATGTGAATCCAGATAAAACTGCTGAAAAAAATCATACATTGGTTTGATAATACCTTTTCATGGGGGTTAAAGTTAGAATCATGGGTTGCTATGTTGTTACTGCTTTGTTGTTGCCCTGTAATATTAGGATGCTTTTATAGATCTTTCTCCACCATCCTTTCAGAGGGTGCAGCTCAAGAAAGGACTTTTTATCTAAAAGATAAAAAGGGGGAATTGCTGAGTAATGGGACTCTACCAAGAGGGAGTACCAAGGCCACCTCGACCCTTGATGCACAATAAGCTTTCTGCCACGTTGCAGAAACTCCCTTGTTGAGCAAGGAGCATTGATTTGTGATCTTGAGAACGAGTGAAAGGGAGGGTCACAGCCAGTGGCTATATGAACAGGGATGCCTGAATAAGGCCTCTGTCCTGTGAGTGAGTTACTAGATTGCTGCATTGGCTGTCCTCCCATTGGCAGATGCCATGCATACACAAAGCCCACAAGCTGCTTCTCTGAATGGTGATTGAGGATTGCCTACTGTTCACGTGCTGATCACGCTTGCAAAAATGTTTATCAACATGACTGTCTGGCATAATAACCTGGAGTTCTTTTCACACTCTGAGTCTCCCTGCTTCATTCATCTCCCCTTAGAGATTAAAGGCTCATATGCCATGAGCTCTTAAAAAGCTGGCTACAGCAGCCATTTCTTTCTCCAGCTCCTTTTACAGATGAGGAAACTGAGACAAACAGGGTTAAGTGTCTTGACCTAGGTCACACAACCAGTAAGTGTCTGAGGCTGGAGTTGAACTCAGGTTCTCCTGACTACAGGCCTGACATTCTATTCACAGTGTCATTTTGCTACCTTTCTTCCATATTAGGTCCCTGGAAATGAAACTAATAATAAAATGAAACTGGAAAAACTAAACTAACAATTGGAGGGAAGGGGAAAAGCTGGAGCAAATATTAGTGCTATAATTTAACTTAATTTACTAATTAATTTAAATTGCTAATTAATAATAATGGGGAAAGATTTTAAAATACAAAGTTAAGATTTTATTTAAAAAATAATTATAATAGTAGTTATCACCAGAAGACTAGGCTAGAGGCAGAAGAAATTTCTTCAATCAATCCAAACATGTCCCCCATACCTTAAAAGTCTTCCTGATATGGGAGCTACAGAGTCTATAACAATCATTAGTTTAGTAATTTAGCCATGGGACATTAATAGCTTATAGTTTCCTTGAAGAATAAATCCATCAGTTCATATCTTGGGAAGTCTGGGGGCCTGCTGAGATATATTGATTGCGATAATGTGAAATACCTATTCCTTCATCTTTCAATAATTTTTTTTTCAATTTTTAAAGTTCAGTCTGAATCAGAGGATCTGTAACCAGTTCAGCCCCAAATATTACTTGAGATCTACTCTACTCTACCCCCTAAGGAAAAGTCTTACTAAAAATAATAGGCTGCCACAAATTCATTGCTTCTGACTTCTAATCTTATATTTCTTAATCTGAGGGTTGTGAATGTTGAAAGAAATCTCTATTTCCAAGAAGAATGTTGGAATTTTTGTTTTTCTTTAGTAAAGAGAAAAAAGTTCCCTCTAAGCCAATAGGTTCCCATTTACTTACTTGTGGGACCAGCTCACTTTCAGATCATCCAGGTAATAATTAACAAAGGAGTACAGTCTGATACCCTCTGCTGTACTCTGGATTTTCAGTTCTGTGGCAGACAAAGCTGAAAGGAGATAGATAGATTATTTCTTTCACATTAAAGTTTCTCAACAAAACAGAATAGTGAGTGACTCATGCAGCTTTTTTAAAAAATGAAAGCTTACCAATTGTCTTGCAGACTTCAGTCATCAGGTCTTTAAAAGCTGTGAAAACAGATGTAGAGAAAAAATTCAACAGAAAAAGAAACTGAAGTTTGTATTAAACATAAAAACTTGGCTTCAAATTTCTCTGCTTGTTTGAGAGGAGATATTCCTGTTTTATAGATGAGGAAATTGAGGGGTAGAGAGGTTAACGGATCTCCATCATAAGAAGTTGCCCTCGAACAGAGATTACTCTTGATTGCAGGTCCAGAGCTACCATATCACAATATTTTATAAGTGACTAATATTTACCTGGATATTTTCATCACCAAAAACCTCACAGAAGCAAGGTTTCTTTTGGGTGGGGCATCTTACTTAGGTAATAACTATATGCCTTGGAATTTCATATTTAATCATTACAATCACGTTATTTATTGTATTCATTTAATGATGGACTAGTTTTTTTTTAATGCATTTTGTGTGTGTGTGTGTGTGTGTGTGTGCGCGTGTGAGTGCTTGGTATAATGCATAGAGTGCTGGACATGGAGTTAGTAATATCTAGGTTTAAATCCTACTTCTTTGAGCGCCAGTTCTCATGATGGTGAAATAGAGATAATCTTACTTGTACCTAACTTACAAAGTGTTGTAAGGATCCAATGAAAGTGTTTAGGTGTGATTCTTTGCAAATTTTATGGTGCTACATAAATGTCAGTTCCTATGGTTGAGTTTTTGTACTGGGAAAAAATTTTAAGAGATAAAAATAATCATTGGAATTAATCTATTAAACTTTTCTTTCATGTCTGAGAAAGCATATACCTCAATCAGTATGTCTTTGATTTCTAATTTCTAATTGATTTGATTTCAAATAAAATAACTCATCTATTAGAACTTTAATTCAAAGGAAATCAATGAATAGAGATTTATGTAACTTCAAATATCATTCTGGTAACCTAAATATAGATGATACCATTGAACTAAAGCATGTACTTAGGAAGGAAGACTAACCTTCATCCACAAGCTTTAGTACACTCTTGTCCTTTCCTCGGTCATCTTTCAGTATCACTTCATAAAAACCAGCATCTTTCTTGGAAAACTAGAAGAAAGAAAAATATAGAATATCCCAATGAATAATAGTTGTGGTTGGGTTGAGAGAAGCTTTAAAAAGAAAAGTTGGATTTGAATTTTTAAGGTCGCATTACTTAATATAAATCTGGCATAAACATAAGTTAAAAAAGAAATTTCTCATCTGAGGGATGGGAGGACTATTTTACAGAATTTTCCATTATAGTTTACCTAAACAATAATCTTGGTTTGTCATCTTTATGATACTTTAAATGACTCTAACAGTGAAGCCAGAGGCCTTTAACTTGTACTTTTTCATTTACTAAAACCAAATTTCAAAACATTCAGAAGCATTCTTCTTTTTAATTAATTTAATTAAAAATTTCTTTTTAAGCAGAAAATAGGTTGAAAAATATCTTTATAGGTTGATTTGAAGTATAAGGAGAAATGAGCTGCCTTAAAATTCAAATAAGAAAATCATAGAACTAATTGTTTTATCATGCTTTTTATCTCAATTTTTCTCACGTATGCATAGAGTTAAAAAAAAAAAAAGCCATTTCCCTTATACTACCTGCTCTTCCTTCTTTTCCCTATCTTTAAACCAATTCAGCTCTACACTTTCTTGTCCTCTTTTCTTGAATCCCAATCCCTCTTACCAGTTTTGGCAATTCCAAGTCTCAGTCTTAGCTCATTCCCACCATTCCCCAGCTTCATTCCTACATATATGTTTCTGAAAGAAGGTAGAAAAAGCATACAACTATTCTGACAGGGTCCACTACAGATTTATATTACCAACCTCAACTAGGCCCTAAATGATGCTAAATAATTCTTCTACACTTGCCTTATTATCTTATAAGTCGATATACTAAAAGCTCCTTTTCATTACTCCTCAAAACTCTCCTGGCTTCTCTTCCCTTCATTCTCTCAGTGGAGAACCTTGCCTCATATTTTACAGAACAATTGAGCCCATTTGCCATAAGCTCTTTCTTCTACCCTCTTTATCTTCTATCACTCAGAGGCCTTCTGCCCCTACCACTATTTCCTGCTTTACTCCTGTCTCACATGATGAGATAACGTTCCTCTTTTCCAAAAATAGTTCCCCTCAAGCAATCCTATTTCTTACCATCTCTTCCAACAAATTGCTATCTCTGTCATCCCTGCTTTATCACTTATTTCCAGTCTCTCCCTGTTTACTGACTGGTTCCTTATTGTCTACAAACATGTCTATCTATATCTCCCTTATCCTGAAAAATCCTTCATTTGATCTTTCAGTCCCCACCATTATTCTACATCTCTTTTGCCCTTTGTGGCTAAATCCCTTGGAATGTCACCTACAATAGGTATCTCCACTTTTTCTCCTTTTACTCTCTTCTTAACCCCTTCAGTTTCTGACCTTATCATTGCATCTAAATTGCTCTTTCCTACATCACCACTGATCTCTAATTGACAAACTGAAGGCCCTTTTTCAATCCTAATTTTCCTCAACTTGTCTTCAGCGTTTGATACTGCAGATCATTTTCTCCTCGTTTATATTTTATTCCCTCTAGGTTTTTAGAACACTCTTTCCTGGTTCTCCTCCCACCTCTCTGAGTGCTACTTCTCAATCTTCTTTGCTATATTCACTCAGATCATGTTCTATAAGATACATATGTGTGTGTGTATATATATATATATATATATATATATATATATATATATATATATACATATATATATATAATATGTGTGTGTATGTGTGTGTGTGTGTGTGTGTGTGTGTGTGTGTGTGTGTATGATAGAAGGTTCTTTCCTGAATCTTCTTTTTTACCCTCTTTATATAACTTCACTTGATGATTTCATCAGCTTCCATGGATTTCATTTAGATCTCTATGCTGATGATTCTCAAATTTACCTTTACTGCCCCAATCTCTCTGTTAATTTCCAATCACCTTCTGTCTTTCAGATATCTCAAGCTTCATGTCTACTATACATCTTAAATACATCATGTCTAAAACAGAACTCATTATTTCCCCCCTAAGCCTTTTCTTATTCTTCTTATTATTATTTTCCTTATTATTATAGAG
The DNA here is from genome assembly GCF_048593235.1 of Sminthopsis crassicaudata. Taxonomy (NCBI): domain Eukaryota; kingdom Metazoa; phylum Chordata; class Mammalia; order Dasyuromorphia; family Dasyuridae; genus Sminthopsis; species Sminthopsis crassicaudata. The sequence goes on along the minus strand of NC_133617.1, from coordinate 229,329,750 downwards.
GGAACAGTCCAACCTCCCAGTCCCTTAGGCTCACAATCTAGGAATCATCTTAGATTCCTTATTATTTTTTACTCTTTTGCATCATTTCTTGCATATGCTCCTTCTTTTCTTTGATACTTCCAAAAGTCTAGTTCAAGCCCTCATTACTTCACAAATGATTATTGCAAAGGAATAATTACTTGCTGGTGGTTCTTCTTATCTCAAGTCTCTCCTTACTCCAATCCATCCTCCATTTAGACATTAAACTGATTTTCCTAGATCCAACTATGTCACTCCTTTTATTTCATGGTTATAAATGGATAAAGATAAAACCAACAATAGTCCCTGCTCTCATAGAACTTACACTCTACCTGAGGAAAACATGTGCACTGATAAATAAGACATAGAGTAAATAGAGTAAATATAAAATAATTTCAGAGAGATAGAGAGATCACTGACAACCTAGTATCAGGAAAGGCTTTACAAAGGAGACAGAATTGAAGCTACGTGTTGAATGGAACTAACAAGTCTAATCCTTCTATTTGATAACTCTTTAAATTCTTCATGTCTCCCATCTTCTCTTATATGCTCTAAATACCTAAATATCTATTCTTCATATTAGATGACCTTGAAATCCTTTGACATCCTGGTTAACCTCTGCTGAGTATTTTCCAGTTTATGCATGTCTTTTATGTTGCAAACTCCTTGAGCCTGGCCCATAACAAGTACTTGATAAATATTTATTGGTTGGTAGATCAATTGTTAAAATGTGGTATTCAGAACTAAACACAATAATCCAGATGTAGGACTGGCACCAGAATACAGTGAGACTATGACTTCCCTCGTCCAATAACCAATTCCTCTATTAATTGAGCCTAAGATCATATTAGCTTATTTTGCTGTGGTATCACATGGCTGGCTCGCACTGAGCTTGCATTTCCCTCAAACACTAATTCTTTATCAGAGTATCAGAGATGTGTCTCCCCGCTTAGCTTTGCGATGGAGAAGAGAGTCTATTCTGAGGAAACTGGTATTTCCTTAAAAACAATTTTTAACAGACTACATTGTATATTTATGAGAATTACCTACCTCTGTTATAAGCAGAGTACATATACCATCCTTAAAGTCATGCTTTTCATCCACAGTTATCTCCCTCTCATCTTTGTACCATACAATATGTGTTTCCTTTTTAATATTGGCCACCTAGCAAAAATGACAAAAGATAAGAACCGTCAGTGTTGGAGGGATTATGGAAAGACAGTAACACTAATGCATTGTTGATGGAACTACAAATGAATATGCTCATTCTGGAAAACAATTTGGAATTATGCAAATAAAATGTCTAATGCATACTCTTTTACTCAGAGATTTCATTGCTAGGTATACACTCCCAAGGATATCACTAACAAAAAAATGCTTCATAGTAAAAAAAAGAAATCTTTGTGTTAGCAAAGAACTGGAAACAAAGTAGATACTCATCAACTAACTAACCAAATTGAGTAACAATGAATGTAATGAAATATTGCTTTGCAGTAAGAACTGACTAACATGAAGAATACAGAGAAGCATGGAAACATTACACATATAAAATAAAGTAAAGTAGAGCCAGGAAAACATTATTTACAATGATCTCGTGAAAGGAGATAAATAAAATAACAACAATTAATAAGATGAATGTTATAAAAGAACTTGAATCCAAAGAGGAGATATGAGAAGATATTTCTTACTTCTTTATAGGAGTGTGTGTGGGATGGTGGTGGTGGGGATTCATAGGAATGGAACACTTGTGACTTTTTTTTTTTTTTGATATATTGATTAGTTTTTCTAATTTTTTTCTTTTAAAAATATTCTTAAGTGGTATTACTCTCTAAAAGCAGGAATGGGAGGGATACTTACTAGATACCTTACTAGAAAAATCTAAATCATCTAAAAACAAAAGAAGGTAATAAAATTTATTTTAAAATATTGATCACCTAAGAGAAAAAAAAAAACAGCTTACTGCTTTTAAAGTGAATGTGACTCTCATAAAATACTCTTTACTTGAGCTGGATAGACCAGGACTTTGTCGTTAACAATATTGAATGTTGGCAACTTTGCCTGCTAGCCTCTCACTTTACCTAGGACTTTCTAGGAGTGCTTCTCACAGAAATACGGTTTAGCTTTTATAAGAAACTATCTTACTCTTAGACTTATCAGACAATGGGCTTGCTTAACATTTCTATGTTATAGATGTCTATATAAATTTTATAATAGTTTCTTTTTGTATATTCAAATATATGTATACATATACATATCTATAATACGTTTGTTGTTGATACCTTGTCTTTAAACTATGTTCTTTTATGTTATATATGATAATCGTCATCACCATTCCCCTTTGCAAGTTGAATTCTCTCATTTTTTGACCAATTTCAGTTATGTCTGAAGATATCTTAACTTTTGTAAAATAAGCTCTGCCAGCAAACCAACTTATCATTACACTAGCCCTATACAATGCAATAGAATGGCCCAGTGATCATTGCAGTTTTACTTATTCTCGTCACCATAATCTAGCAGTCTTTACCCACTGTGGTGACTTAATAGTGCAATTCTTCTATTTTGCTCTTACTAGAGCATTTTAGCTAGGTGAGAGGTTTGAAAAGAGATTCGTGAGAATGAGACCAACTCAAAAGGAGCATGACAGTAAGCTTCCATTTTCTAATTTTGTATTATAAACTACAAAATTGATGGCTCCAGAAACTAACACCAAATTGGAAACATATCCTCTGGACAAAATTGAGTGATGCCACATACAAATCCATTCATTCACTGACCTTTTTGTCTTTTAGAAACATTAGATTGATGATTCTGACAGGGGTCACACACGTGAATTCCCTGATGTATTTATACACTCATATCTTCAAATAACTACTTCAGAGAAAGTAAGGCTGGTGACTTTGGACAGCTCTCCCTCCCTCAAATCCATTTTACTTGCTGTCATGGCATCCTCTTCCTGATGTCAAGGTCCTCTTCAAGAATGAAGGGCAAACAATGATAACAACAACCTCAACTTGCAACTAACCTTCAATAAATTCATACTAGTGCCTATGACATTATCTGTTTTCATTCCTTCAACAAATAACCTGCTTTATGTTTTTTTCTAAATGCTGGAAATTAAATATAATTACCTACTCCCCATCTTCCATCCTTTAATATCTCCTATTTAACTTGTATATAATGTACTTTTCATATATTTTCAGAAATTCTTTTGCCTCTTTTTGTACTACCAGGGCTTAGCAAAGTACCTGGCATACAGCAGGTGCTTAATAACTGTTTATTAATTAATAGTATTTGTAGATTTAGTTCTACTATATATGATACAAAATACCATTTATATATGTCTTAATTTCTATGCAGAATTGACCTTTGCCCCTCCTCCCTTCTTAGCACAAAATTTTGCACCTACTAGATGGTAAATGAATATTTGGTGGAATATATTTAATATATCTCATTTATCTGAAAATCCATTTATTTTTATAGGATGATAGACAATGTTGTTTATTTTTTACAACAACTTAGCTATTGTATCAAAGCAACAATATTCAGCAGCCTAATTGCAAAATAGCTCACTATTTGTGTGTAGGCACATTAGCTCAGTTTTTCCAGAGTGATCTGTTCCAGTGGCGTGACTGGCAGACACTCAAAGGTATAGAAGGTCATCATTAAGTAGGCTGACCAGAGCAAACATATTTAACTGCAAACTGTAGCAAAGACCATTCCAGAATAGTTCTGCCCAGAAACTCTGAGGGTCTTCTCTGCCCAGACTGACTTTTTTTTTCTTTGCCACTAGATCCTAAAAAAGACCAATTTTTGGTTCATTTCTTACCTAGTCTTAACCACTGAATGAAAATTGTCTCAGTCAAAATGAGACCTGTTAAAGACTTGAGCCTAAAATGATCAAGATCTCCCACTTCCTCCAGGCCATCTCCAGTTATCCTGGTCTATATCTGGCCACTGGGCTCATGGCTCCTGAGAAGACAACAAGGTTGGTGACCTTGCACAGCCCTCCCTCTCTCAAATTCAATTTACTTATATGTCATGGCCTCAACTCCATGATATCATGGTCGTCTTCAAAAATGGAGGATAAATAACAAAACCAACAGCAGCTAAACTTGTAGGCATAATCTAAAACAAAGCTGATACAAGGTGCCCAGGGACTGAAAATGAATAAACTCAGGAATAACTAAAGTTGGGAGGAAATAATTAGTGTTTTTTGTTTCCTTGAAAGCTTTATGTAATTTTATCTGAAACATTTCATATTAATAATTTGTGCCAAAAAAGTTTAAATGTCATTCAACAGTTTATACATAAATATATATATATATATATACATATATATATATATACACACACATATACACACATATATATATATATACATCTATGTATATTTATAGATGTATATACATCTATAAATGTATAAAATATTGAATGGCATTTATGACATATGCCATATACCTATATATTCTATCTCATTGGTTCAACTTGAAGAAATGAACATATGATCTAATTTTTTTCATTTCCTATTTGTTTTTATGTTTGATTCCTCTGCATCATGTTTAAAAATTCAAATGCTTCTTACCTTGCATTTCAACAGTACATTGCATTCACCAGTCACTTCCCAGCTGAGATATTCAGCAAAATGAGGACCTATGAAAAACTATGTCAGCCATGACCATGTTCATCACAAGAGAAAAATTAAATTTTCTTTTCTTTATAAGGTAATGATTTTAAATTAAATTGTGAAAATTTACATTTTTTCATTTAAAAATAGTGCAAATAGATTTTTTTCAAATGTATATCTTGGACTATAAGACGCTATTTAAAATGGTTTGCATTTTAATACATTATAGAAAAATTTATGTGCATATCTACTTAGAATTCAAAGAAATGGATTTCTTTTCCTATTCTCTTCTTTTACCTTGTTTCCTGATCCATTCTTTCTTCTGGAATTCAGCTTCTTTCTGAAGGTTTTTGTAGACTGGGAACAAAATACAAAGAAGACTATGACATAAAATTGAGCATACAAGATGTGGAGATTGTAGTTAATGATACTTGAAGCTTGTGCCTTTCATCTAATGTAAATGTTCCATTCTAAAGATTTGCATTTTCCATGCCTGCTTACATTGGCTAGATTATCATTATCTAGATGCAATTATTATGAATGTATTTCATATATGTCAAGTTTTGCATTGATATCAACATGACCTCCACAATGCCTTATCTTTGCTTATGTTGTACCATAGTTCCCTTTTATTGTCCAGACACAGTTTCCCTAAATTGTCCTGATTCAGTTTCCCTAATTTTTCTGCCTCACTTTCCCTAATTGGTCCTGCCTCAGTTTCCTTAATTGTTCTGCCTCAATCCCCTTAGTTGCAAACCCTACCTCCAGTTCATTAAGACTGGTATAACTCAGAGGTAATAAATTGTCAATGCGTAAACTTAAGATAAGACTATTTCAGATATCCAATTGACATCTTTACTTTTGTTTTTTTCAGACATCCTGTCTCTAGCCAGGCACCTTCTTACCGTCCAGTTTGTTAGAATTTATGGTCCTACCCCCCAACCTGTCAGAACCGGATTGATGGTTCCTACCTGGAGATTCCCTGCTCACCAGAGTTTGGACTTCACCCCCCTGCTTTTGTTTAGCTACTGTGTATACATATGTCATTGAGAACTCACATTCTCTGCTGGATGCTTTGGACATCAGCCCTGGGAGCATCATGCCCCTAGCACAATCTCTCCCTTTCAATAAATTATTTAAAACTCTCTAATCTCCATCTTGCCTCAGTTTCTCCAGCATTAGACTTATAAGTGATAGTGGATTCTCAGAGTCTACATTAGCATGCTACATTAACATACAAATCAGTGGGGGGAGGGGGGAAGAAAGACTTCTGTGAATTATGTTATCTTGGCTAAATTCAAAGAGGCTCAATGACACCAGGAAGACCATCAAGTAATGAATTTTTCTGGCTACTACAACATATGAGATTTTGTACTGATGTATAGAATGGTTATGATCAACATCAGAGATGTACATATTCATGCCAGTGGAATTCCAGATCCTTGGAAGGACTTAAGTTTATCATAGAATCATAGAAATCAGGTGTTAAAAGAGGCTAAAGTTTCTAAACTAAAGTGGCTATCCTTACATGAAAAGAAATCCTTCTATAATGCATTATAAATGGTTGTTCAACCCTTACCTAAAGACTTTCAAAAACAGGAGGACCTACAAAGTCTTAAAGCAGATATATCACTATGCAGAGAATTTTAAATTCTTTCAATTTAGCTTGTTTACAATAAATGTCAGCTATAAAATGGTAGAAATGTCAAGCTTTAGTTTACCAAAGGAGATTGTGTAACAATGTCCTCTGGCAGTTTTAAGAATAGGCTACTATGTCTATTGTGATCATTTAAGTACAGTTTTGCCTAGGGACAGAAATATGGATTTAGTGACCTCTTTACAATCCTGTCTGCCTTGTAGTCCTATGGAAAGCATAAATGTACAATCATACAATGAATATATAAAAGCTGAGAAACCATCCCCCTTACTTTCTTTTTAAAGAAATTTTATTGATATATTTTGTTTTTATGTTGCCTAAATTTCTTCCTCTATTCTTTTCTCTCCCTTGTCCCAAAGAGCCATTTTTAGAACAAAGAATTTCATTCCCATTACTTCTTATGAATTATGGCTGGTTGTCTTTGTATTGAGGGATATATTTAATGAGGAAGGTAATCAAACTCAAGGGCAAATAAAGAAAGTAAAATTTTTACCATCCCCGATGAGAACAAGAGTAGATTGGTTGGTTGCTTTTCCATCTTGGATCTGGAAGGTATATGTTCCCTCATCCTTATCCTCAAGTTTCTCCATAATCATTTCAATTATTCCTGTGTTTCGGTCCATGCGCATCTTATATTTCTTCAGCACATATTGAAAAAGCAAGAGGAGAATTTTTTTTTTTTTTTAGCAGTGGCAATATAATTTAAAGAAAATGCTAACACTAGAATTTTAAAAAAAATTATTGAAACAGTACAAATTTTAGAGAGGTTTTTTTATAAATTTTTTCAGGTAATATTCTTTGAAGCATAAATCTAGGAAATGGAATAGATTATGGGGAATATAATAAACCTTTACTATTTGAAATGAATTGGTTAGAAAAGGTTAAATTGAGTTAATAAAATGTCTGAATTTCAGAAATATAGCTTTATTGCTTTCAAGTACGTGTAGTCATAGGAACAAGGAGATAATAAGATGTACTCAGACCTTAATAGATAAACACTATTTGTACTTAGGATATCATATATAGAGCATAGCACATAGTGTCAAGGTTTGGTTATAGCATAGTTTCTGGACTTTGACCACATTATTGAAGGGCATTCTGACATAATTGTCTCAGTGATAGTGCTTGAAAACAATTTGTTTTCTTAGATAACTTATTAGTCTATCACATTTTTACATTATTGATTTGTTTAGGAAAACTTTTTTTTTGGAAAAAAATAGCACAAGTCTGATTAAATAAAAAGAAAAAAAAAAAGAAAAAAAGAAAAAAATAGCACAAAGATAAAATCTGGCCCATTTTCTGTCCAAATCATAAATTCCAAATCCAGAAGCCTGAAGAATTAAAGCCAAGCTATAAACAGTTTATAGGAAGAGTTAAAGAAGGCCTTTGCACATTAGGTAGATTGTGGAGAATTTATGGAAAAAAAAAAAACATGGATAAGACTCAGGATGAGAACATATAGAGAGATGGCCATTATACTGAGATGAGAAATGGGATCACTGATGTTGATTCTTCAGTATTTTTACAAGCCTTTATCATATCACGAACCTTTCTTTCACAGGGAATTTTTTAAAGGAAATTATATAGTAAATGAAATGTTAAGTTATTTTTAATAATATTCCCTTGGGCAATCACATTCAAATGAACATGTCCATAAATTTGAGATTGTCTTAAAACTAATTTGCACTAAACAAACCTAATTAGCATAAAATGTTAAATTCATGTGTTAGTTTTCTGTCTTTTTAAAAATTAGAACCAGTATAAGTCATGGGTGTATTCTTTGCTGTACCCCCTTTTTACCTCTCCATCATCTTGACTCTCTTAAATAAATCTCACCATTCTAACTCTGAATAACTTTGCTATTCTCAGTAATACAATCATCCATGACTACTCTGAAGGACTTACAATGAAAAATCCTCTCCTTACCCAGAGAAGGAACTGATTGTATCTGAACACAGGCTGAAACATTCTCTCTCTCTCTCTCTCAATCTCTGTCTCTCTAATTTTTCTTGAGGGTTTTTATTTTCATTAGAGTGAAATATCTGTCCTCCCCCCCCATTTGACTTTAATGGAAATGTTTTGCATAACTTCATATGAGTTTCTTAATTGTGGGTGGAGATAAGAGAGAGAACCTAGAACTCAAAAATTTTATAAACAATTTTTTTTGTTTTTGTTTTTTTATTTTGAATGTAACTGGGGATGACATATTAAATAATTAAAGACTTTAGAGAAAAAGAGGAAAAAAAATCTCATCATTTTTCTCATCTAGACACTAGTGAGTTATATTGCCCCAAAGCTGTTATGTTTGAAGGCATTATCACACTTATACTTTCCATTCCCAAAGGGATATTTAGATTGGAAAGAGTTGCTGGTTGTGATGGAAACTGGTCATCTTTCTCCCCCTTTCTAAATCCATAGCACTAGTGATGTGTGGTGATAAACAAATGTAGTCAACAGGGTAATGGAGTTAGGCTAGGGGCAGCAAAACATAAGTCTCCAACTCTTCCTCAATCTCCCAAGTTTGCTCTGGTCTCAATATGGATAATAACTGGGGTCACAAGAATGATAATTCTTAGAGGACAACACCTAGATTCACCATTTTAATAGCTGATGGTTGAGAAAACTTCAATGTGAATATCTTAACTCCATTCTCATAAAAATGACAATTTTCTAATGCATGAAAGTCTGGGAAACTATTTTTTCCATAATATGCAGAAGTCTTTATTCAATACTAAAAATTGTTCATTTTAATTTATGTAATAATCCTGGTTTGTATAAGACTTTTCCAGAAACAGGTCTTTTTGTTTCAGTGGAGAAATTGTATTTTCCCAGTTCTCCATGTACACATAAATTGAAATGTCTCCTCCATGATGTTGTAGTAATTAGTTCAGGTTAACAATCAAGTACCTTCTCTCTCACCATTTTCTGTTTCAATGACATCAAAAGAGACTAAAAAGAATTACACTTACCGGCCCATCAAAAATTTCCTTATCGTTAAATATATAATTGGCTTTGGAATTGCCCGAGAGCTTTTCAGCCTGCATCCAGAACCGAACTTCTCCCTTCTCCATAATTTCAACGGCCAACTCAGATTTCAGTGGAACAGCTATATATGGGGGGAAATGACAGTACCAATAGTGATGATAACAAATTGAATTATTTGTAGTTTTTCTCCCAATTGTTTCTTGCACAAGAAGTTCATCTCAATTCCAGGAATTTTCACTGGCCATCCTCATGTCTGGAATGCTCTCACTCCACTGACTCCTTTCAAGTCCTAGCCAAAATCTCACCTGCCACAAGAAGCCTTTGTGGATCTGCCTTAAAGCTAGTGCTTTCCCTCTGTTATTTATCTCCAATTTATTGTCTGTAGCTTGTTTGATTCTTTGAATATTTTCTTCCACATTAGAATATGAGCTCCTTGAGAGAACTATCTCTTGTGTTTCTTTGTATACCCAGTACTTTTAATACAGTGAAGGTCTCATAGTTGAATCAGTAATTTTTTCAGTTGTGCCTGACTCTTTGTGATCTCATTTGGAGTTTTCTTGGCAAAGACATTGCAAGGGTTTGCCATTTCCTTCTCCAGCTCATTTTATAAACAAGGAAACTGAGGCAAACAAGGTTTAAATAATTTGCCCAGTCTATTAAAAGTCTGAGGTTAAATCTGAATACAGGTCTTCCTTCACTATATGTACTATACTCCCTAGCTGTCCCTTTTGCCATTACCCAGGTATTTTTTCAACCTGGAATTTCCTTGAAAGCCTCAGACCTTCAAACCTTACAATAGCTTTTCACCCTGACAGCCTCTTTCTCATATTGGCAAATTACTTTCTAGTCTTTCATTTTGGAGGACTGTTTTATTGATCTCCCAGCAGTGACTCTGAAGGATTTTGCCAGCAGTTAGTCACCTATCTAGGTATTTCTTTACACATACATTCTCATTCTCTCTCTCTCTCTCTCTCTCTCTCTCTCTCTCTCTCTCTCTCTCTCTCTCTCTCTCTCTCATTCTCATTGTATTTATATTCCCAGTGCTGCTTGGCACATAGTAAGCACTTCATAAATTCTTGTTATGTATTAACTTACCTATAAATTGGACAGCCTCAATTTATATTAACAAACAGGTATCTTTTTTCCCCCTTGATCTTTTGTGTACAGATATGGAAAATTTTTTTTCTTGAGCTATATCTATTTGCAAATAAATTTCTCAATTGCTTTAATGGACAGAATATCTATTGTACTGGGAGTTGCTGACATCAGTGAAATCAAAGGTCTATAGGGAACTAAAAAACAAAAAATCTACACATAGCATTTCTGATTTGCATCTGGGCTGGTTAACCACTTCAGTTTCAGATAAAAGTTAAAGTGATCCCAGCTGGAGGAAAGATAAAATTCAGGAACTGTGATTGTAGGGTGAGGTCAGTGACAGATTCTCTCTGTTCCTTTTATAGATTATGGTACAAGACAAACGTGGGAGGTTGATTGGATGAGGGAGGTGACCTTTAGTGGTCAAAAGGACCATTTTGTAGAGTTATAGAGATTACAAAAAACTAAGGCTCCAGGAGAAATAATGCTTACTCTAGGAGGTATACACTGTGTTCCAGAAACCTGAGTTCTATTATTACTAGGACAGCAGAGATTATGGCAAACACTATCTCTTGGTAGCTATCAATCATAAGTAATGACATAGTGAATAGCTATCCTAGTGAATAGAGTGTGGAGCCTGAAGTTCAAATCTGTTAGCTATGTGATCCTGGACAAGTCTCTTAACTCTTTGCTTCAGTTCCCTCATCTGTAAAACAGCAATGTTCATGGGATCATTGGATTATAGATTTATGGTTGTCAAGTGTTATCTAATTCATTCCTTTCATTTTACAGATAAATTTTCCAAGGCCTAGATAGATGAACTGATTTGCCCAAGATTAATTACCCAGTTTACAAGTGACAGAATCCAGATTTGAACTCTGTGATTCCAAATTTAGTATCTCTTCCACTTCACACAGAAATTTTAACAATATCTTGCATTATATCTTCCATGAAAAGATCATAATTATCCTTTTTCTTCCAAATGATTCCTATTTATTGTCTACATGCATACTAGTAAGTATAAAATACATGTACATAAATATATGGATATATATGTAACAATTATAACCCATCCACATTTTGGACTTTATGCAGGTACCCACAAAGACAATATATTTTTATAGGCCACATGTGTGATTTCATCACTTGTGGTGATGGTAGAAAACTTCTAATATAGAAATGCCCTCCTTCAAAACAGAATGGTAACTCATTTGTAACTTAGAGTCTTGGACAGTTGCTTTGAGAGATTAAGTGACTTCTCCAAAGTTACTCAGGTGATTTGTATCAGAGACAATACCAGGTCTTCTAGGTTCCCATGCCAACCCTGTATCTATTATGCCAGACTGCCTCTTTCTGTCTGTACAGATCACCCTGGTAAACAGATACAAATGTATAAATTCTGCCTCTCTACTACTGTGGCCAATGCAATAAAACATAGAGGAAAATTTATCTAATTTTAGCCTTGCATGTTTGCTTTTTCTGGCTTGCTCTCAGCCCTACTTTTCTTAACACCTCAGGCAGATTCTAATTTGGTCTAGCACCACATCTGTTCAGCAACTGGCCAATGAGAGATCTCTGCATCAATCCCAAAACTGCTCTATAGCTAAAGCTCTCACCAGAAGCACTGACTGACCACCAGTTCCACTTTCTGGGCACTGGAATTCTTGTAAATGACATAACTTTACTTTCACTTCAGTTTTCTTAGCTTAAGTAGGAAATGCAAACCTAAACTGAAAAATAGATACTTTCCCAAGCTTTTCTACACATCTGCATTCCCAAAGGACTGATTTAGAGATTTCTGAATTGTTTAAAAATTTTTTTAGACTGAAGAATTTATTGAATAGCTTATCATCTTAGTGTAATGGAAGGCCAAATGTCATTAAATTCCATGAGAAATGATAAAAAATCATATATATATTACTTTAATGTTTACAAAATGTTTTATAAATATTACTTAATTTGATCCTCACAACAACCTTGGAAGGTAAGTGGTGTTATTACCTTCATTTTATAGATGAGAAAACGGAGGCAAATGGTGGCATAGTGATTTGTCCAGGGTTAAAAAGTTATTAAGTGTCTGAGTCGTTTTTTGAACTTGTATCTTCCTGACTTCAGACTCTGCATCTGACTACTGTGCCATTTATCTATCACTTAACAACTAATTAGATCTTTAAAACATAATTTAATTATGTAAGTTAGCATTTACAAGTGGAAGCAGATACAAGTGTGTCATTTATACTGTATCTACAGATTTGTAGAAATAAATGTGTCAATCTAATTTCAATGCTGTAAGATTATCAAAGAGTGTTACCCTCATGTTTGAAATTAAAATAAAAAGTTTTCAAGCTCTCGTTGAACAGAGGCTATTTAAAGGGTTATCAAGCAGCTTCCTTTGGATTGAGTAATTGGCATTTGCCTCCACAATTTTTTTGGAGAGCTAGACCTGTGATTTTATTCTTATAGAGAGCTCTCAGTGAAGAAACTTCTTCTCTTATTGCAAATAGACACCTGCAACTTACATTCCTTAGAGAGATGCATTAACTCTCCAAAGACTTAATGATTTGGTCCTCTGATCTATATAAGTTGCACATTCCTTTACCTCTAGGTCTCTTATCTATCCCTCTCTCCCCAAAAAATCTCAAATAAGAGATGTCAGAATTACGTATTCCTTGACCAATTCTATTTTTAGTTCCAGTGATTCCAGCTATGTTTCCAAGTTCATCAGATTCCTAACTCAGGGTTGAGTCACTATTTGCTATGCCCTTATTTTTTCCCTTCTTTATTGTTATAGTTGAATGTAAATGACTTTTGCTATTTAGGCACTCAATCAGTGTTTATTAACTGATTATTTGGTTGACTGATTGCTGTCCCCTCTGTTTGCACAAATAATTGAAAGTTGACTATTACTATTTCTAGGGTTCTGCTTCATTATTATCCAATTTAAGTTCCATTAATGTGGCTCATCCTCATTTGATTTAGTGTGAGATGGGAACCAAAGTACAAGTTAATGATCGCCATACATTTTTAGCTTTCCAGTGGGAGGACAGATCCCTGGGAAGGAAAGAATGAATGGTACTAGCCACAAGGCTTTTTGAGAGCTTTTTCCTCCCTAACAAGGGGAAAAATTAGTATTCCTTTTCTTAAATTTACTCAGTTTTTTTAACTCATGAATAATGGTGCACTAATTCCTGTTAGGTCTTTCTAAAGTATGTAGAATGAAATTTTATAAATCCTATTTTGTAGACAAGGACACTCTGATGAAGAGATATTAAATGAGTTGCTAGATTCTGCTCCCCCTCTAACATTCATAGTGTTTTTCTTCTGCTGATTATGTACATTTTATCTTGTATATAGCTTTTCAGTATCCAGTTCTTTAGATATTGCCTCCTCCATTAGACTATGAACTCCTCAAAAACCAGTATTGTCTTTTGCCTTTGTTTGTATCCCTAGTACTTCGAGCAGTATCTGGAACATAGGAAGTATTTTAAAAATGCACATTGACTTGATTGACAGGGAATTAGTGACAGAGGCCTAATAAATAGTCAAATCTAATACATAAGAGTTTCATTTGCAAACAAAAGGCAACAATAGGACACCATTTTTTTTTCTTTCAAATTTTACCTTTGAAAAAAAGGATAAGAAATTATTTTCCCAGTCCTTTATAGTAGGATTTGAATCAGAATTTCCTAAATCTTGCTCATATATTCTCACTATATGGTCATCTCAGTGACATTAATGGAGCAGACAAATTGGAGTTCTTTAAAATTAGACAAACAACCTTTAAAAGAGGTAGCTATGTTTTTAGCATATGGAATGCAAAGGAAACCTGAATTATGTAAGGATCACATGTTTATAACAACATTGCATTAGTTCCTATTTTAGTGTTTGAAACACAAGTTCTAGGGAGTAACTTTCTGGAGGTTTTTCTATCTCAGCTAATGAATTTTAATGGCAAAAGATGCTTTCAGGTCATTGTATCTTCAGAGTCTTCTTACAAGCTTATACACTCCTAACACTTAGCTGGGGCATCTCATCTTTCATATAAGAGGGTCACTAACAGAGTGTGCTATAGAGTCTTAAAGAAGCCAAATTATATATATCAGATGAACCAATAGCCTCTCTGCCCTTTTCCTTGACCAGTTTGTTTATCTTAATTAGTTTTCCTTATGTGTAAGCTGGCAAACTCTAGTTTGAGTGTCTAAAATGATTGAAACCTATTTCTTAATTTAGTACTATCATCAGATTCTATTCAAAAAGAATTCAGTTTGGCAAAGAGACATTTGTTTTGGCTCTGATTTCATCTGTATGGAGAAATCCCAGCATGGAAACTTCCTCCTCTGATGCAACTCAACAACTCTATCTGTAATCTATAGTTCGAAGAATTACTTAGGGCACCAAGAATTTAAGTAACATGAACACAGTTCCATAGGAAATTTGTGTTACAGGTGGGGCTTGAAGATAGTTCTTCCTTGAATTTATTTATATTATTACACAGAAAAGGGAACAAGCCTTTATTAAGCACCAAATATGTGCCAGACACTCTGCTAAGTGCTTTTCAATTACTATCTCATTTGAATATCACAACTGCTGGTGCTATTATTATCCTTATTTTAGAGTTGAGAAATTGAGGCAGAAAGTGGGTAATGATTCATCCAAGATTACATAACTAATAAGCATTTGAGGTAAAATTTGAACTAAAGTCTTCTTGACTTCAGGTCCAGTGGTGTAGCCACTGTGCCACCTAACTGCTTAGCATATTGTAGGTGTTTAATAAATGCTTATGGACCCATTGATTACTGACTTCAAGGCCAGACCTTTAACTATGACCTTATACTGCCTTTACCTGGAGACATAAAAAATGAATATCTGAAGAAAGTTACAGATATGATATCAAAATATTTAGATAAAATTTTTTTCTATAATATAGAGCTTATATTTCCATGAAAAGAGACTCTTGAATGTTTTGTACATGTACTGCATGAACATCCTCAGTACATTTAGAGAACTAATTATTAATGGTAAACAAAAATGATATCATCTGATTTTTTTAATTTACAAGGAGGTGCTACTAGAAAGACACATTTATGACTACCAAAATGTATATCCCATCAAGGTTCCTAAATTACCTATTTCTATCAGTGCCATCAATGTTAACTAACACACCACAATATGATGACCACTACCCATAAATATTTTTCTGGTACTTACTTGGGAATTTGTGTTCTTGGCTGAGAGCAAGTAAACGTTTCATCTCTGGGAAAAGAAAGAAAAATAGATAATAATTAGTACTTAATAATAATATAGGTTAAAAGGTATTTCACATACATTATCATAGAGCAAATTCTACTATATTCATTTTACAAATGACAGAACTTGGGCTTTAGAGTTGTTGCTTGTCCACAGTCATAGGTGAAACATTAAGTGTTCTGATTTCCAATCCAGCATTCTTTTGGCTACATGAAATATTCAATCTGATCTTTCACACAATACAAAAATGGTATTTATTATCATAAATATAATAATATTAATATTATTAGAATCATAGGATGTGGACTTGGAACAGCCATTAGGAATCATACTAATAAATATTTGGCAACCAGATCTATGAAAAAAATGTACTCATAATACATTTTTAAGTTCAATATTCATTACTAACATTATATATCACTTTTTAAAGTCAAGAAACAAAACAATAATGCAAGTCCTATAGTATCTGCCAGTTTTTGAGGCATAAATGATGATACTAAAATTTTAATAATCATGTTTCTTAAGTCAGTAAGAGCTGTTTCCATCATGCCCCTGAATTCAACCCTGTTATTTTGCAATAACTTGCCAAGGTCACATATAAATTTTTTGAATTTCAAAACCAAAACTTTACTATATCATTTTTCTAGATATCATGAACAGACTTACCCTCTTCGTCTACTAAATAGCTTGCAGCAATCCCATCAGTGTCTGTAACATCACAGGAGTAAATTCCCAAGTCATCTATTCCAAGGTCTTTAAAAGTAGCTTTAGACCTTGAATATAAATATTTGAATGGGAAAGGAAGTCATAAATGCAGATCTTGAAAAATTAAATACAAAATTAAAACTTAAAAAAATGTAAAATGTCATTGGAGTAGGTATACACTTGGAGAAAAGCATTTATAGTCAAATTAACTCTCTTGGAAAATATATTGGTTTTTTTCAAATATTTTTAGGTTTTGTGATTGAAAAATATGTTGTTGACAAGATTTTATGGTTTTTGGCATCTTCCAACAAAGTGCTATGGGAGATAACACACACACACACACACAAGTGTGTGTGTGTGTGTGTGTGTGTGTGTACATATGTATATATTAAAACTTTGATTTAGTTGCTTGAGATTACATAAAGAGTTGTTGGAGATTCAAGGCCAACTATTTTATTATACTATGCTTCCTTGATAGAGGATGGGGGAAAAAAGTCTCTTTCTGTCTCCTGAAATATTTAACTGCATCAAACTTTGTCATATTTAACATCCTTAGCATTAATGAGAGTTCTTCAAACCTCTGGTTATTTTACAGTTGATAAGGAACTGTCTTTACAATAACTTGTGCAGTATTATTACCTTGATTTTACAGAGAAGATAAAGGAGTTTCAAAGAAATTAAATGACATACACAGTGCCACAGTTATGAAGATTCTCAAGGGCACTGTTCTTTCGACAACACCAGTAAAAGTACTCTGACAACATCAATGGAAAAATATGTGTATGGAAATACTTTGCAACACAAATGTGAGCTGTTTTATTAATCAGCATCCTTCAACATTTATGTTGGCTTTGTTTTCTGTCTTCTTATATTCTGAGAGGCTCACTACCAGAAAATGGCCAGGAGATGATAAATTTTTTTCAGCCATATCAACTATGACAGGATCTACTAAGCTGTAGTCTACAATGGTCAGAATTGGTGATGAATGTATCAAGGGCATTGAAATGATAAAAATTTTGAAATACTGAGATATGAGCTTTGACAGTTTTTTGGAAAGTATATTGTCTCATTTAAGTTTTATTCCCTCCTGCCAAAGTCATCACAATAAAAAATAAGGAGGAAACCATTGTTACTGATGAAACATTTCTTACTTATTGCCTTTGCTATCAATTTCTAATCGAGGAGAGTCTTCAACGGGTACATAATCCTTGGACCAAATGAGTTTAGAATCTGGGGACATCTGATCACATTCAAAGTTCAGTGAAATGACTCCATCATCATCAACATTGATGACAATCTCTTTGGTTCCTATAAGATTAAAAAAAAAAGTATCACTGATATTTTCTAGTAGAATTAATCAAGATGTTAGGATTACTAGGTGAGAACTCAGGTTGTCTGGATAGTGACAAGGTGAGAATTCAGGTTGGACAATTACAAGGTGAGAACTCAGGTTGACTTGATAGAAGGAGCAAGCTCATTGGCTGTGGTTCTTCCCAGAAGCCCTTGCATTATCCCACGCCCATTCTCTGGGAGGATAAAGAGGACAGCACTCCAGGAAGAGAAGAAGACTCTGCATTGCATCAGGCTTGACGGGGCTCTCTGCAGAAAGGGAAGTCACTTCTCTGGACAAGAGTTAACAGCAACTGCCTGGAGACAACGGTTCGTTACAGGAAGAAGAATCTGTCGGAGAGATTGAGTAGAAGACACAGCAGATCTCTTCCCAGAGAATGGGCGTGGGATAATGCAAGGGCTTCTGGGAAGAACCACTTCAGCCAATGAGCTTGCTCCTTCTATCAAGTCAACCTGAGTTCTCACCTTGTAATTGTCCAGAAAACCTGAATTCTCACCTTGTCACTGTCCAGACAACCTGAGTTCTCACCTAGTAATCCTAACATCAAGTAAATACCTTTTATTTTGGGTTGGTGATATCACAGACTCTTTTACCATGTGTAATGAAAGAACCCCAACTTCTATTCCCTGGTCATCAGCTGCCATCTCACCAAACTAAATTTAAGTAAATCTACTTTAAATAAACGGTGTGTTTGTATTTTGAGGTGACACTTCCAATAGTGGAGCTAGTGGACTATCAACACTCTTATATTTAGGCCTCTTTGTGATCAATGTCACAGATTTACTTCTTACCAGGGAAAGGGCAGGAGGACATTAATATACTGCCAGTCTGGGAAAATGAGTTCCAACCTTCCTGAGGACTGAAAGCAAAACAGGGGCCTTATTCAAGAGTCCTTCCTGATGCACAAGAGACCTTATAAACAATGGTTTCTGACACCTCCTGAAATGGGATGGAGAAGGGAAGGATACTGTCTTCTTTTTAACATTTATTTTTGTATTGTAGAGATATATGCAAACTGAACGGAGGAATAATCAAGGTGGTGACTAGTTTGTTCCATTATACATTTGTTCCACATATAATTTTTTAAAATAGCTTCAATAAGTGAGGTCTTTTTTCTTCATAACTTACAATAACCCTCGTCAGTAAACATTTGGAACTTGCAGCTAAAGCTTAAAGATTTTAAAATAACAAGCTTTTTGGCATACTGTAGTCCAGGAAGTGTTAGTAGACATGTTAGCTGTCACATTCAGCATGGTTGAATCATAGAGGGAATGTATACTTATATTCCACTGTACTCTGTGTTATGAGAAGATGGAAAGAACAATGGCAAAAGCCAGACTAAATTCTTAATTGGCTATTTGTATACACTTCAGATCAAAGCAGTGACAGCCTGTGCATCCTAATCATTCATTTATGTAGCCATTATGATTTGCAGGCCTAAACAAGAAGGAACTAAATCAGTTGGATACATACTGCTTTCTATCCTGGAGTTTGATTTACAGTTTTATAAGAAATATTGTATAAGGCTCAGCAACTTATTTGTATTAAAGGGAAGAGCCTGCTAATTCAACAACTAAGGGATCAAAACATTCTAATTTACTTTCCTCCCTATTGATTGTATGTTTATTCTTTACTCAATTTTACATATCTAGAATATAGTCAAAGAAATAGGAAATAAGGAAAATGGCCACTGAACATTCAAGACAACACTTCATGCTTCTAAGGTCTCACCTAGAAGCTTATTATTCTTAATTTACATAAATTTCTGGAAGGCTTAGTCATTGGATTTCAAAGCCCACTAAAAACCAGAAACAGACAATTAGAAGAGGAGCTGCCTTAGGTTGGTATGCTTACAGGAGCAATAAAATGACAGTTGATGCCAGAGGAGAAAATAAGAAAAAAAAACCCTCTAAAAATGAAAATCACTCAAAAGCACAGCTATCACCATTTGGGATAGACACAAGACATCCTATAATTTCCATTGGTCTCAAGAACAATATTCTATCATAACACAGAACAATAATTGGTTTTCACAATGATGATCTTGAATCAGAAGAAAAAGTTCAATTATGCTTTGTACTCTGCTTAAGAAGGCAGAAAAGTATAATACATTTTAAAGATACTAACTTACATTCACAAAGTGGAAAAAAAAAACTTTGGATGTTTTAAGGGAGTAGATCAATTTTCATCTCTCTAGAATACATAGCTATTCTCTGGATATCTCCTTAACTCCTTATTTCCCCACCCCTAACCATAAGTACTCTCTCTCAAAATTACTTTATATTTATTTTCTTTATATTTTGTATCCATTTGTTAGAGTTATTATGTTAGAGTCAAGTTACTGTGTCTGACTGTAGCTGATCAGATCAGTATGAGCTCCGAATGCTCTACCAGAGGTTGGGAACAAATAGTCCATATGAACTTTTGAAGTGGATTCTCTAAAATTTCTTTAGAGCTACTTCATAGAGCACAGTACCTTCTCTGATAAAAGCACACCATTCTGGGCACTTCTATGTCAGTGTCTCTCAGTTACATAATCAATTCTAAAGTTCTTAAGAGAGACCTCAAAAGTGTCCTTATATTGTTTTTCCTGACTACCATGTAAGCATTTGCCCTGTGTGAGTTCTCCATAAAATAGTCTCTTTAGCAAGTATACATCTGGCATTCAAATAATGTGGTCAACCCCACAGAGTTGTGCTCCCTGCAATAGTGTTTGAATGCCTGAAAGTTTAATTCAAGAAATAACCCCAGTTTCTGATATCTTTTCTGCCAGATGACCTTCAGAATCTTCCTAAGTTGATTCAAATGGAAGTGATTCTGGCATGTCGCTAGTATACTGCCCAGATTTCACATACATACAGCAGTGAGACCAGCACAACAGCTCTGTAGACATTCAGTTTAGCAGTCAGTCTAACACGTCTTCTCTCCCTTTCTTTCCTTCAGTTGGTAGTCAACCTAATATTTCTCCTTTCCTACACTTTCCTTTGGAGCCTTCCAAACACTGAGCCAGGTCTGGCAATGCATGTTTCAACCTCATTATCAATGTGTACATCCCAGGAAAATATTCTGCCAAAGTAAGTGAACTTATTCACAGCATTCAAAACTTTTCCATTTGGTATAATTGATAGTTCCATAAATGGATGGTGTGGAGCACCTGTGTTTTCTTGGTGTTTATTGTTAGGCCAAAATTAATACAAGCAGTAAAGAATTAATCCCTACTTTGTTGTATCTCAGCTTCAGAGGTTGCATTCAGAACTCTCTAGTAAATGCTTCTTGAATAGTAGTTTAATGCTTTTTTTTTTTTGAAATCTGAATGTAGCTGAGATTTTACTATATTAATAAGCTTTGAGGACTTTGTGGAAAAATGCAGTTAAATAAAACAACTGGATTTGATTATGTCCCAATTAACCTGTGCTTCTTTACCTTAACACAGGATTGCTTTATCAAGAACAAATAGGGAATGGTTATTATATAAAAAAGCCATATATAGTATTAAAATACTTTTAAAGAAATCAAGCAAAATCTGTTTTTATAGTAAATGTGTCTGAAAGAGCATGAACCTTCTACACTCATAGTCCCCCATCTCTCCACTGGGAAAAGGAAAAGTTATATCATCATTTTGAAAAGGAAGCAAATGGGATGTCTTTTAACTTAAAAAAATTGGCTTCACCAAAAATGTGCTAAATTTTAATCAGATGTGGATAAACACAAGGAAACAATTCTAAAGATTGTAGGGGAGACTTGTAAAGAATTTAAAACTTGAATGTACAATCAAGCTCATTATGGAATACTTAAAGTTGAGTGGAATGGAAAGCATCTACTTCAGAGACTTTATAAGTCACGGTATGTTCTAGGTCCTGAGAGACTAGTATTTAAAAAGAAGATAAGCTTGTTTTTGGGGGGTTATGCAGCCATCATAGTACTTTTGAGTTGCAATGGCTGAATGTTAGCAGTGTCTCAAAATCAACCTAAAGCTAGACTTTGGTTAGAAAGTTTAAATGTTGAACACAGCAAGTTTCAACATATGAACTCTCTATTCCATGGATTCCAGCACTGACACCTAGCATTATAGAGTTGACCATATTAATATTCATATCCTGCTATTTTCTTCTTGAGCTTCCATTTAATATTATGGTTCCAATATGGTGGTAGTTTAGTGAGTGATATAGTTCATTAGAATATTTTATAGTAATTCTTATCTTAATAATTATGGATAACCCAGTGAATTTTTTATTTTTCAGATGTGATTCTAACCAATGTGTCAAACTGCTCTTTGGAAAGGAAGGAACTGGTTTAAGGAAATGCTTTGTGAAGATAACTGGGAAAGCAACAGAGAGGGCAGGTGATGATTAATGAAAGTGGAATTATCTATTAAATCCTAAAGAAAAAGATATCACTTCAGAGATGAGATTCAAGCAAAAGAAGAAAACCTTCATTAGATAGTGCCTTTTAAGCTGAGCTTTGGCCATTCCATGTGGTTAAACTAATAAGCTTCTCCACATTTGGCATGAAAGATCCTAGGAAAACAAGCACACCCAAAATCTTTTCCAGCCTAATAGGAACTATGGGAATTTGAATTCTACAGGTAACTTTCCAAACTTTTTATATTTGACTCTCCTCCTCATACTATAAGATCCAGTGATGCTGACCTCCTTGCTCTTCCTCATACAAGATCCTATTGACTTTTCACTGTACTTCTCTTATGCCTGAAATATTTTCACTTTTCACTTCTATCTCTTGGTTTCCCTGACAACCTTCCAAATTCACCTCAAAACCCATCTTCATTAAGTGATTTTCTTCAGTCCTCTCTAGCTATTACAGCTTTCCATCTGAGATTATCTTGGATTTTATTGTTGTTGTTGTTCAATGAGTCAGATATTGTGATCCAGTTTGGAGTTTTCTTGGCAAAGATACTGGAGTGGCTTGCCATTTTCATCTCCAGTCACATCACAAATGAGTAAATTGAGGCAAACAGGATTAAGTGACTCTACTCAGGGTGACACAAATAATAAGCATCTGGGGCCATATTTGAATTTAGGAAGGTGAATCTTCCTGACTCCAGTTGCAGTAAAATTTGCATTTACTCTACATATATTATATATGTACATAGTTATTAACATGTTTTCCCATTAGAATGGGAATAAACTATGATTTCACCTCTTTTTTGTATTGCTAATTCTTGATAAGCCATACTTCATACAGTAAAAGTTTTAATAAACACTTGTTGACTGACTCACTGGCAGATTTTTGAGAATGCATGGTAGCACCAATAATATGATGAAGCATGAGATTAGAACTTAGTGGTAATCGTATATTTTCTTTCAAACTGGAAAGGCAAAGCAATGAGTTGACATTGTGGATTGGATTGTATGTACAGAAATGACAAGAAACTACTTTATAGGGTATTTTATCATTGTAAGTCAAAGTAATAATGGTAAGTATTTCCTAAAATTTTTTTGAGATTGTGGTTTATGCACCAGGATTAGTTGTTTAAGATGAAGTGATAGAGAAATTCTACAAAGTACTTGATAAGATGCTACATGTCAAAATAGCATGCACTCTGATTCTTAGTGACTTTAGTGCAAAAATAGGAAAAGGAGAGAATAGAGAGAAATAGGGAAACAGTGTAATTCAAAGAAGGAATGAGAGAGATCAAAGCTTGCAGATTACACAAAAACAACATTATTGAAAGAATTTGTATACTGCTTTAAGGTTTGCAAAGAGCTTTACATATATTATCTTATTTTATCATTATCATAACAAGTATGGGACATAGATGCTATTATTATCCCCATTTGATAGATGAAGAAACTGAGTCAGACAACAATTAAGTGACTCTGCCTATGTCACAGAGCTAGTAAGTCTCTGAGGCTGAATTCAGGTCTTCTTAATGCCAGGTCCAGTCATTGTGTCCCATGGTTGTTTCAGCTGATTCAGTGCTGTCAATAAGTTTCTGCTTCTATATTTCATGTTTTATAATTCTATTGCTCACTTTATTTTTAGTCTGTTATGCTGATTTTAAAAGCAAAATAATAACATAGCTTTTAAAAAATTAATCATAAAGAAAGTAAACCATCTGTTTTGTTTAAAGGGATCATGCTTGGCAACTGCATAAAAATTGTAACAGACACTGATACTGCATTCCACTTTTATTTTTATGAACTCATAGCAAAGGAATGAATTGGAAATCAACATCTTTTGTCTTTACCTCTTTACCTCAAAAATGGATTTAAAAAAGATAGAATTCTGAATTTGATATAGGGCATTGAATTGCTGGGCATAACTACTAATATGCTATGCTATAGCAGCTAAAAAGCTATCCTTAAGAGAGGAAGACCTAGTATCAAGTCTCCCTGCTATATGTTGGCTGATATATGCAAGCCATTTATCTCTCAGCCCTCTAGGCAAGCCTCTGAGAGTGTAAAGTACAGACAAGATGGTAGACTGGCATTGGCAAAAAGAGAATCCTCTTCCTCATACCAGTGGAGTTCCAGATTTTTACTCCTTAAACTAAATTAGCTTTCATGTGTATTTGTGATTTTTATAAAGAATTCTCTAATTTTGACCAACAGGACTATTGTTCCCTCCAGATTTTAAAATAGCACTTTGCCTTTTTAAGTCTACAGAAATTTGAGAAACAAAATCTCAACTCTAAAAACAAAATCTGAAAACAAAAATCCAAAAGTGTATACATATATATGTTTATAAATGTGCATATATGTATTTACATGTGTAAGTGTGTGTATAAAGGATGAGAAGAAGCAGCTTGGTGGCTGATGCTGTGGAAATGGTGCTCAGTAGAAATGGCACTAGAAAGTAGGATATGTCCATATGGAAGAAAGAACATCTCCCACAATGTGGGAGGGATCAAAGCTTTGGCTGCTCCACTCTCCAGCAAGGAATGTTATAAATAACTTGTAGGATGGTTCCTTCCTTAA
Source organism: Sminthopsis crassicaudata (assembly GCF_048593235.1). Lineage (NCBI taxonomy): Eukaryota > Metazoa > Chordata > Mammalia > Dasyuromorphia > Dasyuridae > Sminthopsis > Sminthopsis crassicaudata. The sequence goes on along the minus strand of NC_133617.1, from coordinate 229,305,130 downwards.
TGATTAGATTCTCATGATGACTAACCTTATTTTCTTATTTTCTTACTGCTCGGAACAATGACATCATAGTTACTGTTCTGGGATATTCTCCCATCAACTGACTTGTTTTCCTCCCCCATACATAGATGATACAATATAAATGTCTATATGTTGCATATATACATGCACACATGTGTCTGCACATGTATATTTATATATTGTGTATTTTTACAGTTTATATAACAACTTTAATGTCCATTTAGGCCAGAAGGACTTTTAGGTAAGGTTTGCTGGATGGGAATGCAATCTTTTAGGGAACTCTATGGATCTATTTCTAGTAAGAGGTGAAGTAAATCAGTTTGTTTAGAAACTTTGGAAACTGAACTCATTAAGTATATGTAAGTCTGGTGCTGGTACAATGTCTGGCTCACAGTAGGAGCTTAGTGAATGATTATTGATTGATTCATTGGTCCCTGAAACCAACATCTGACACACTGAGCCTCAGAAGGTTTCCTGGAATGTCTGTATTTCATTGTAACAACCAGAGATGGATACTGAGCTTCTCTACTCTAAACCCTCCAACATAGATGCTACTTCTGATGCACCATCACTAAGGAATACACATTAAGCTGCAGAAAGAACACTGAATATGCAATCAGAGGACTTGGAATCAAATTCCATCTGTTTTACTTAACTAGTTGCAAGTCATTTCTTTTTTCTTGGACTCAGTTTCCTCACTTGTAAAATCAAGGGGCTGGACTTGATGATCTTTAATACTCTTGTTAGCTCTAAATCAACGGATATGCCTTTCCTATAATGGCATGCTTTGTGTCCATATCTTCTCTTGTGCTCTAGTACCTAGTGGCTAGGAAAGCAGGATCCTCAGGCCTGGGGTATATTCAATTACCACAAAATAGAGGGAAAGAAACTGGCCCACCCAGCAAGTCCTACTCAGATTATGCTTTAGATTTTTTGGGAGTCCTATATCATGCAAGTTAATGAATGACAAAGATATTTTAAAAAGTCAGATAATAAAAGCATCACTGTTAGGCATTTCTGGAGCAGCACAAAATCATTTTTATCTTAGCTGTTGAATAATCTTTTTAAAGTAATAGATTTCTTGCTAAAGCAGGATATTTTTCATCTTGCTTTTTGGGATCTCTATTACTAGTATGATTAGTATTCATAGAAATATCTGTATTAAAACCTTGAGCACATTTCCTGAATAGACCAAAATCCAAAGTGCTACCAGCAACAGCAAGTTCAGGTAACTTTCCACTTAATTAGAATTACAGTGTAGCTGTTCTTGTGAGGTGTGTTTGGAGTTTGCTATTACATGATAAGGTTTGTTTCCAGTCTGAAATCTCAATAACAGTTCCCAAGAGACAATTCTTTTTAAATTAGAAACTGAACTTTAAGTCAGGTCACTGACATTCATTCTGGCACATACTTAAGATAAAATAATTAATTTCTTTCTATATGAAAATTATAGAATCATAGAATCACACCACAAAAGATGGGAGGGAACTTAAGAGGCTATTACTCAGAGGCCAAGGATGCTGAAGATCATTAAGTTCAGGTACCTGAACTTGAGTGAGGAAATTGAGGCTGAGTAAAATAAAATGACTTGACCAATATTACACAATTGGTTAAATATGGGATTTAATCCAAAATTCTTTTGGCAGCTTTTTTGGTCACAGGACAGCTTTATGTGCTTAAAAACTATTGTTGTCGCTCAGTTGTTTCCAACTCTTTGTTATCCCAAATAAAAGCTCTTTCAGGGCAGCTGAGTGGCACAGTGATATAGACCTCCGGGCCTGAAATCAGAAAAACTCACCTTGTGAGTTCAGATCTGGCTGACAATACTTAACTAGCTGTGTGACCCCGAGGAAGTCACTTAACCCTGTTTGCCTCAATTTCCTTTTCTGTAAACTGAGCTGGAGAAAAAAAATGACAAATCACTTCAGTATTTTTGCCAAGAAAACCCCAAATGACATTATTAAGAGTTGGACACAATTAAAATGACTAAACAATAACTAAAACTCGAAGGCAAGCGTCTTGTAATGAAGTGGCCCCAGGAAGGTCTTGGTTAGGTAATTTCAAAGTTGGGGCGACCCAAACCTTACCAAGGAGCCCATTGGTGGTTGCTCCATTAAAAGCAAAATTGCTACAATGAGGAAGTCACTTGGGTCATCTTTAGCCCATATGCCACACAAGGGAGTTGTACAGCCAACCAGTCCTGAGGATTTCTCTTGCTGAATAAGTAAATGAAAATACATTTAGTAAACACTATATACTAAGCACTATGCTGGGAATAAAATAGAAAATGTGAGCCTTGCTTTCACATTCTCTGTCTATTTGGAGGAGATAAATATTCAGTTAGGGAAATTTAGTCCACATCCAGAGGGAGATCTATAGAGACTGAATGAGGATAAAAGCATATTATTTTCACCTTTAAAGTTTTTTTCTTTTGTTCTGATTTTTTTTTCACAACATGACAAATATGGAAATCTATTTAAAATGATTAAACATGTATAACTTGTATCAGATTGCTTGCTGTCTTGGGGAGAGGAGAGAGAAGGAAAGGAGGGAGAAAAAATTTAGAACTCAAAATCTTACAAAAATGAATGTTAAAAACTATCTTTACATGTACTTGGAAAAATAAAATACTCTTGAGAAAAAATAGATGTAAGCTATAAATATTGTTAACATATGGTTTTCTAAGTCAATATATGACCACAGGGATCTTTACATAGGGTTTAATGGCCTTCTTTCTATCTGATACCATTGCTCTAAGTAATTTTAAGAGTTACTTTTAACATTTTTACTTCTCTTAAGTTGTAGAGAATGTACAAATTTGCAATGGTGGTGGGAGCTTTTTTACCCAGAAATTCCTTATAAAGTACCAGTGAAATCACAGCTATAATTCCTAACTGTGATAAAACAATTCATTTCTAAGAATACCTCTTGGTCTCTATTTTTCTTGTTAAGAAGGGCATTACACTGTATGTAAGCTCTGGAATTTATATCTTAAGGACTGATAAATTTGTGTTCAGTGATTTTTCAGGAGTCTTCAAAAGCCATTTGGGGTTTTCTTGCCAAATATACTGGAGTGGTTTGCCATTTCCTTCTCCAGTTCATTTTACAGGTGAGGAAACTAAGGCAAACTGGGTTAAGTGACTTTCCCATGATCACACAGCTTATAAGTATTTGAGGCCAGATTTAAATTCAGGAAGATGAATTTTCCTGACTCCATATGTGGCACTTTATCTACTGAACCACTTAGCTGTCTTAAACTTTTATCATGCTTTAAATTACACATAGATTTAATGCAATAACCCGAGTGCTGATTGTTTAGTTGTGTGTTACTGTTGTTTGTGCTATAATTTTTTTATACTAAGTTTGGATGGGTGAACTCTATTATGATTCCAAAATGTTTAGTTAGATGCACAAGGAGAGACTATTTAGGATTGTATTTTCCATGCTACAATATTCAGTCTAAGAAAAATGATAGCCAATAAAATAAGAATGAAATAAAAACTATGATTACAGACTATTTAGAAGAAAAAGAAACGCTTGATTTTTCAAGTTCTGAAGAGCTTCAAATAGCAAGAAAACACCCTTCTAATTGTCAAGTATTTAATCTGGCACAAATTGACCATATGTGCACTATAACAAATCCGTTGCTTTCATAGAATAGCCAAAAAAGGGAGAGATGTCTTTCCAGACTCTCAGAGGCATTACAATGACCTGAAGAGTGAGTGATGTCTCAGCGCCTAGGTCATTCATTGAGAGCAGCTGTTTGGAAAACTCAGCAGCTGCAAGTACTTAAACCCAGCTTTTTATGTATGGATTGGACTGCCTATCTGGACAATCAGAGTTTGCTTGGGCAGGAATTTTGTCTGCTTTTTTGACCAATCAGAGTAGAAAACCTTCTGTGATTACAACAGCTGCTCTAGGGACCCTAAAAGGACCTCAGACTTTCCTTCAAAGAGATACAAACCCAGCATTGGGGCCTGTGACATATCCTCTCAAGTCTGGTTTGTACTTGCCCTGGTCAGCCTTTTATTTATTCATACTTTTACTAACTTACAATCAGACTTGCTAATTATTCAGTCTGCATTCAGTGCAACTAATAGTCATTATGGCACTAAGTTTTAAGTTCCCAATTATTTCACACAAAGATGGCTTTCTTAAAGTTGGAAAAAAACAGAAAGAGCACATCACAAACCTGGACGAGTTTCTGCCACCACAGGACCAGCAACATCAGAAGGTTTCCCGACCCCTGCCTGATTTAAGGCTCTGACACGAAATACATAACTGACTCCTTCCTTGAGGTTTTGGACCTGGAAAAAAAGCAGGAAAGAAGCAATATAAAATTTCATGTCATTTTAAATAACATCTTCTCCATTTCTAGTGATTCCAAGCCATTTATTGATGTGTCCTCTGTCTAATAATAAAACATTAAATTCCTACTCCCTTCATTGCCCCTGACCCATAGCCCACACGTAGACTCAAGATCATAGACACAGGGAGCTGTACTTGGAGTTATGGAAGTCTGGGTTCAAATCCGGGCTCAGACACTTTCTAGTTGTGTGGCCTTGGGCAAGTCATATAATCCCTCTCAACCTCAGTTTCCTCATCTCAAAATGAGGATAATAATAGCAACTACTCCTAGGCTTCTTGTGAAGACACAATGAGATTATATTTGTAAAGTATATTGCAAACCTCAAAGTTCTATATAAATGCAAGTTACATGATTGAACAAAGTCACACAAGTAATGTCACAGAATTGTAATGAAAATGCATTTAGTAAACATTATATGCTGAGCACTATGCTGGGGTACAAATAGAAAATGTGAGCCTTTTGTAAGCTTTTACTTACTCTATTTGGAGGAGATAAATATTTAGCTGGGTGGGAAAATTTAATACACATCTAGAGGAGACCTATGGAGACTGAATGAGGATCAAAGCATACTATTTTCACCTTTTTAAAACTTTTTTCTCATTTTTTCTTTTGTTCTGATTTTTCTTTCAAAACATGACAAAAATGATTGCACATGTATAACTTGTATCAGATTTCTTGCTTTCTTGGGAAAGGGAGAGATAAGGGAAGGAGGGAGAAAAAATGTGGAATGCAAAATCTTACAAAAATGAATGCTGAAAACTACCTTTACATGTAATTGAAAAAATAAAATACTATCAAGAAAAAAATAAATGTAGGATATAGATATTGTTAACTAAGTCAATATATGACAGCAGGGATCTTTATTGTTTTAGGGACTTTCTTTCTATCTGATACCATTACTCTAGGTAATTCCAAGAGTTACTTCTAAAAGTTTACTTCTTTTAAGTTATAGAGAATATGTCAACTTGCAGTAGTGAAGGAAACTTTTCTACCCAGAAATTCCTTATGCAATACCAGTGAAATCACAAGTCTAATTCCTAACTATGATAAGATGTCCTTATTTCAAGGCAGTGATCTGTCCACAGTTGCTTCTTGCTTGTCAATCAAGGAGCAGCAACAACAATGGGCAAATATCTGCTTCCACCTTTTTGAGTCATGAAGCCAAGGTACCATGTGGTTAGAGCAGCATTAATACTAAGTTTTCATCCGGCTTTTAGAATAATGTGTGATTTATTAATAAACTAATCTCAGCCAGCAAAGGAGAATTCAAAATATAAGGACTCAACATTCCCATTAATTTATAAATTATTGAATTAAAACTATATGCTTTCATGTTTATTCTTCAAAACTAATACAATCCCCCCTTCTTTAATTCACAAGGAGGATTATTCAGCAGCATGAGAAAAGGTGAATTCAAGGAGGGGAGAGGATGATTCATTGGGAAGCTACTGAACTAAAGTAGACAGGTGGGAGTGATGAGTGCTTCAATGTCAGCTGTGATTAGCAGAACAATTGATAAAAATTAATCTTGAGGCAAGCAGGAAGAAGCCACTGATAGAGATCCATTTAGCTACTAGGTTCCGCTCTTTGGGGATGTGTCCAGTCTGAAATCCAAGTTATATCAAACTTCTGAGGCCCATCCTCTGTAGAGGTTTCGAGCAGTCTCACTGTGCCAAGCCCTGTCAGAAATCTCAGTCGTATCCTTGAGGTTAAATTTTCCCTATAAAACTTACTTGTGGGCTGCTGCCTTCCTTTGAGTAAGTCCACCACAATATTCTGCCTCATGGTGTCTTTTTCCTTCTCCTTTCCCCATGCCCACATGGTATCTTTCCTAACTCCATTATGTTTCCCAATCCCCATCAATCCCATTTTTCTTCCTTACAACTAATTAACTCTTTAGGGTGCTAAATCCCTTTCAGGATTTAGCCTGCTAATTAAGAGCATGCTCCAGCCTCATGGGGTAATCCCTTCCTACTGGGTAATTGTGAGTTCCACTGAGGAACTTGTCTTTCATATACTCTCTTATACTATTTCATTTTCATCTTTCCCAGTGTCTATTGTATCCCTTCATTTTGTCTGTAACTTATTCCCCTAAATAAACCTACCTTTTGCCAAAGAGAATGGCCATTGTGAATTCTTCACGTGCCCCAACCCCACCTTTTGGTGCCTGCCCTCATCTGGTGTCTACATTACCACATCACTTTGGTGCTTGAATCACATCAATAGTGAGGGGCTATTGTGGGTGGGGCCAATGAGAGCCAAGGGGGAACTTGGAGGATGAAGATGGTGAAATTAATGGGACTTTTAGTTGATTAAATATGAAAGGTGAGAAGGAAAAAAAAGTGCAAGGAACCCCAGATGTTTCAACTGCATGAATGATGAGGCCACAGAAATAAATGACATCTTGCATAGAAGGGCAAGTTTTAAGGGAAAGGGAAACAATAAGGCTTGGTTTGGGATATATTAAATTTGAGTTGACAGTGAGACATTTAGATAGGGATCACAGAGTTATGAATTTACAGCTGGAAGGAACCTAAAAAGTCCATTCTCCTGGGTGAAATGAGGTGATACAATAAAGTGCTTAGACTGGAGTCAAGAAGACCTAATTTCAAATATAGCCTCAAATAATTACTAGCTGTATGATCCTGGACAAGTCACTTAACCCCATCCCTCAGTTTCTTGTCTGTAAAACCAGCTGGAGAAAACTTAATGAGCTGCCAAGAAAACCCAAAAATGGAATGAGGAAAAATAGAACACTACTGAAAATGACTTAACAACAAATGAGGCACTTAAAAGTTTGCAAAGTAATTTTTTTTTCTGGCAAGACAATGGGGTGAAATGACTTGCCCATAGACACACAGCTAGCAAGTTGTCAAGTGTCTTGAAGTCATACTTGAACTCAGGTTCTCCTGATTCCACAGCTTTTGTTTTATCCACTGTTCTATCTGCCCCTGCAAAGCATTTTAAATATATTTAAACATATTATATAATTCTATATTTAATTATAATATATGATTATAGGATATATAAATATATTATATATATTAAATATATTATCTCTTTTGGTACTAACAACAACTCTATATCATAGATACATTATTATTATTTCTATTTTACAGATGAGGAAATTGAGGCTGAGAGGCTGTTATTTGCCCAGGATTAAATAGCTAGTAAGAAGATGAGGCTGCAATTGAATTCAAATCTTCCTGACTCCAGGTCCTGCACTTTGCTCACCAGGCTCCACTTTTCTATTCCCCAGATGCCTGAAAGAGTGGGGTGTCTGTGAGGGTAAGAGACTGGCCAGAAGGGGGTGGATGTGTGATAAATGTTGCAGAAAGGCTGAAGACTAGAAAAGGTCTTCGGACTGGATGTTTAGGTGGTCATTGGTCACCTCTAAGAAGGCAGTTTCAATAGAGGAATATTAGTTTCAGCAGAAGAGAGATTGCAAAGGGCTGAGAGGACAATGGGTGGGTGAGGAAATGAAAGCAGTGGACACAGATAAATTGTTCACAGGGGAGAATTATGAGCTGGTGGGTAAGTGAGGTCAAGGGAAAACTTTGAGACTGAGGAAACTAGATCATGTTTGTGGCAAATGTTAAAGAGCTAAAGTAAGAGATTGAAAATACACAAGAGTTGTATAACCTAAATCATACATACTATTTACTGTCTCAAGAGGAAGTCAGCAAAGTCCAAAGTCAACTGGGAGATTAATCTTTATGAAGAATAGGCCTTCCCTTCTTTTATGACTATAGAGGAATGATGATAGAGAGCTGATTTTATGATCATAGAGTTAATGATGATGCTGAAGACTGGAAAAGAAAACTGGACATTGTGAAGTTAGGAAGAGAGAAATTTGTAATAAATTAATAGCTAAGGAAATAAATGAGATTGGACTTTGAATTAGGTATAAAAGACTGATTCTCATAAAAATAATTTTTCCATGTCTAGTATTTTCCCCAATTACACATTAAAATATTTTTAAACTTTAAAAAAAATTGAGTTCTATATTCTATCCTTTCCTTTCTTCCCTCCCTTGTGGTCTGCCATTTCAAGTGTTTCATGAGCCTCAACCTATTGATTCTGACCTTTTGCCACTCTGAACTTGATTAAGACTTATTCTTGGGTAATTATAACTATCTGATTTCTTTGCCCCTGTTCTTGGGTTATGGAGAATTAATTACTAGAGAAAGTGAATAGAATATTAAACCTGGAATTAAGAAGAGCTGAATTCAGATCTGGCCTTAGACAGTTAGCTGCGTGACTGTATGCAAGTCAATTCCCATAATTTTGTACCAGAAGCATGTTTGTAGTATTTTAAGGCTTACAAGATATTTTCCTTGCAACACCCCTATGAGATAGGTAATGAAAGTATTCTTATCTCCATTTAACAGAGAAGAAAATAGAGGCAAAGAGTTGAGCAACTGTTGCTTAACCAGAAGCTAACTTTTGGAAGGCTCAAGCTTTTCAGTAAAGTAGGAGACTAGATCATCTGTTCTATATATGAGGATTAGGAATAGAATTTAAATAGGAGGGGAAAGTTTGGAACAGTCACTCTGAAAATGAGAGAAAGAATAAGTGTAATGTAGCAGAAGTTTTATCAAACAATTGCAAGGTAAGGATTGTTAGCTAACATATAGCATCTACTATGTGCCAGACACTATGCTAAGTGTTTTACATTTGTTATCTTATTTGATCCTCACAACAACTACAACAACTCTGAGATAATTGTATTATTATCTACATTTTATAATTGAGGAAACTGAGACAGCAGAGGTTAGTATGATTTGAATTGGCAGACCACAAAGTTGAGGCTAGATATGCAAACAAATGAAATCAGAGTGGAGGTGACAGACTGCAAGACTGGCAACATGAATATTTAATAATTCTGAGCAGGCTGGAGAGATGGAAGGAGAGGAAGTTGTGAGGGAAGAGTGAGGTTTAAAAATTCAAGATTTTAGAGATTGGTGCAATTCAGAGAGCAGGGAAAGTCTAATGTGCCAGTGTGGGGTTGAAGCAGTGTAGAAGAGTAGATCATTGGAATGGAGGGGGCTGAGGAATTGGGTAGTTACTTGTTGAGGAGATTTTTGACAGATGTGAGTCCTCAGGGAACATGAGTTATTTTCTTGGGGAACAATGAATGGGCTAGTGTGATTGAAGAAAAAGGTTTGTATACAGGGACATTGTAGTTGAGAAGTTCGGAGAGGTACTTATGGACCAAATCATGTAATATTTTGAATTCCAGATTCAAGGTTTTGAAAAATATACTATAAGCAATGAGAAGCCATTGAAAACTTCTGAGCAGAGGAAATGAGGAGGATGGATTGATATTTTAGGAAAACAATTCAAGCAATAGTACAGAGTGGACTAGGTGTTGTGCTTGGAGTTAGGAAGACCCAAGTTCAAAATCTACCTCTAATATTTATTAGTTAAGTGATAGTGGGCAGGCCATTTAGTAATAGTAAGTAGCATTTATTTACTACTTTACATTTTGCAAAGAAAGTGTTTTACTTACACTAACTCTTTAGAATCTGTCAACAGTTACAAAGAAACAGATTTAGAGAAATTAATTGACTTGCCCATGGTATTCAGATCTCTGCTTCCTTCCTCCATTCTTTTCTTATTTTTTTCCTTCTTCTCCCTCTGTCCACATAAGTTATCCTACTCTTATTTCAGGATTCTTTATCCAAAGGAATATAAATTTTGATCGCTGAAACCTCACAAGATACCTCCAGGTTTTCAGGCTAAATCTGGCTCTCATTCATTGACCAAATGGCAAATATCAATAGGTCCTAGGCTAAGCTCCACTTGGTCATTATTTGGGCCCTGGTTGGCTCAGAGTGATTGTAAATAGTACTTGTTTTTGTTTGTGTTCCCAGATTTTCTTTTTAAGGACTGGGTAAAAGCATTTCTAAACCTCTGTCTCTTTGTAAGGACATTTGAAAAGCTTACGTGATTCTTTCTTGGCTAAATTTTATTGGTTAAAAATAAATTACAGAGTTAACTGGCAGTCAGTCTTAGAGTCAATAGTCTTAACTATTCTTAACCAGAACTTTTAAGAGATTACTAATGTTTGTAGTTCTAGCAGTAGATGCAAGGCGATTATAAAGCATTTGTTAGAATTCACCATTATCAGAGCATTATCATCACTACTCCGTATTAACACTATCAACCAATCAATCATTTGATCAAACAATTAAACAACAAATATTTTAAAGTGCTTCTTATTTTTCAGGGGCTATGCCAAATGTAAGAATATAAAGAAAAGAAAAAAATTAATTTCTGTCCTCAAGGAAGTTTTAATGGACTAAAATTTAATGGTGAAACATCTACAAAATGGGATGACCCAATAAATAAAATTAGGCAAGAAAAAAAAGGGCCTTGCAGTATTCAGTGTAAAGGAATAACTAAGTGATGAAAAACTAAATAGTAAATGAAATGAATCAGGATAGGTCCCAGGCAAAATTGGAAATCAGGCAAAGTTTGTTTTGGGGACTCTATCCCTCTTGTCATTACCATTTTTCTTTGTTTTTTTATTTTTCCTCTTTCTCCGCTCTTGTAAGGTTTTCGAAGGACATAAGCCCAGTGTCCTCATGCTTTCTTGTTGGTACCTTTGACAACTACTCCTATTCTAGATTTTTTCTGATTTTTAAAAAATTTGTTCTCATAAACACTTACCTGTTCTGTGTCCTACTTATCAGGGCCTTGAAAGGAGATGAACAGATAACCTTAAAGGTCAGACAGGAGAATTTGGACTTGACAATAGGGAGGATTCACAAATTTTCTCCTCAAATAGTGATGTCAAAACATTTTCTCTTTAGAGAAAAGCTTTATGTTGAAACTCAAAAATTCCTTTTTGATGTTCTCATTCTATTAATATTAAGACGTTTGTGTTTTTTGCATTTCTCTATCCTTTTAAATGAAATTATACTTCATTTAAAATTAATATCATCATCAGAACTTTTAAACTTTTTAAAAATTCCTTAAAAAGTAATAGTTATACCTTCAAGTATGTGTTTGCTATTGCCTTCTCATTGATCCCTCGCCATTGATCATCTTTAGCCTTCGTCTCCTTGATGTCAACAAAGAAACCTATTACAGGAGTTCGACCAGAATAGACTGGGTGCTTCCACTGGAGAACCAGGGAGGTTTTCCTGACTTCACTATACTTTAGACCATGAGGTGGTCCTAAAGAAACCAAGAAATAAATGCTATGAGTACAAAGAAGAAAGATTAGATATGAACTCAGTCTTAAAACCATGTGCTTAAAGCTACAAAATTTACAGGAAAAATTCATATTTCTAAGCATATTATCATCATTTTGATGACTTCCTGATAACTCTGATATGAAATGTTAAGCCCCCCTTTACAGAGACCATGAGACTAGGACACCAGGAAGTTGTGTCTTGCTCAAGTTGACAGGGTAGCTCTTATATAAATCTTTTTCTGGACTAATTTTTGGTTCCCTTGCTGGTATTCTTTTGCCAGAAAAATTTAACTTGGTTATATTGAGTATGTCTTAAGTGCAAGCTGAAACTTTCCCTAAATCTCAATAAGAAGAAAATAACTCTATGGTTTACAATGGGAAATGTGATTTTATAACTATCTGAATATTTACAGAGAGATAAAAATATGCCTGAAAAAAAAACTGGCCCTCAAGTTCTGTCCTAGTAAGTATAATTTCTTCCAAACATCACAGCAAGCCATCACCAACTGGGCTTTTCCTCTCATCTTTGCATGATAGATTTTTGGAAGCATGTATTTAGTGCTTGTTCTGGTTCCATCCTACATGGGGATTGAGGGGACCTGGATTCAAATCCTAGTTCTGCTATTTCCTAGCTGTGGAACTATGAATAAGCTGCTTGACTTTTGGGGTTTCAGTTTCCTCAAGTATAAAATATGCGTGTTGGGTAATAATATTAGGGGACCTTTAGATATACCTTCCAACTTTAAATGTATAATTCTGAGTCAGGAATCCAGGTATGAATCCTGAGTCTGATAGTAACTAACTTTAAGCAAGTCACTTAATTCAATTTCATTCAATTCAATAAAAACATATTAAGTGCTTATCATGTGCCATGTTTCCTCAACAATTTACATTTACAATATACATCATTTTTTTTTTTTTTGCTTTAAGGGAAGTGTTCTGTAAACCTTAAATTCCTGTCTTTATTGTCATTTTGACATTATTAGCAAATTATATTTCTGTTACACCCATGAAATCAATCAACATTCTTTGCCTCAATTTCGACAGAGCCTTAATCACTAAATGCGTGCAGCCTCAAATTGAGATCTGCTGAAGACCTTACTTTAAAAAGGACCAAGGTCTCCCCCTGCATCCAGGGCCATCTCCAACTATCCCAACATATACTGGCTACTGGCCACAGACGGCTCTGGAGGGCACAGTGAGGCAGGTGAGTTGGCACAGTTGCCTCTCATTTAAATCCAATTCTCTTGCATATCATGTTATCCCCTCCCTGACATCATGGTCTGTTTCCACAATAAAGAACAAAAAACAGGTATTAGCCTTGAAGAGAATTGCAAATAAGTCAACCAGGCTGTGCCGGGGTGGCTCCCAATTGTAAAGCTGCTATAACTGCATATATAACAGTATACACTGCCAAAGTCCTTTGGGGTTCATAAAGAACATTTCTAACAACCACCTGGCCAGGAGGACAGAGCCAGTATTATCACCTTGGTCTTTTCAAATGAAGAAACACAGTGTCGAGAAGTGAAGTCATTGGCCCCGGGTCACATGGTTAATCAATGTTAGAGTCTGGACTCCTGACTTCTGACTCAAAGGGATTTCCACACTAGGCTGCTCCCAGTATTTCTCTGCTCTTAACAATTACAAAATGAATCATCTTGGCACTCATGCACACACGTACACACACACTTGTTCCTGAGACTATTGCCTCTGCCCCCTATTCTTGTCACCAATGAAGAAATGTGGTATTGGAGAAAAAACACCAGCTGTGGCCATAAGTAACTGCAACTTTGGGCAAGTCATCTCTCTTTCAGTTTCTTAATCTATAAAATGAGAAGTTACACTAAATGATCTCTGAGGTGCCTCCCAGAGCAGAGAGTGTATTTTCTTCGACTTGTTTGTCATGATGAACTAAGCCAAAAATGGATAGGAGGGAGCAGGGGAACTTTTTTCTCTCTCCTGAGATACAGCATTTGCCCTGGTGCCTTTTTATTCCTTTATCCATATAAGAGTTCTAGAATTTTTCTGGTCCACGCCATTCTTTAGCTCTCTTCAAGGATTTGAAGTACCTGGTATCAGATTCACTGTTGTGTAATTAGTAAATAAATTCCTAAATTCAAGGTCATCTTAATGCACAACAAGAGCACCTCCCACTGAAAGTCATACCAGGAGGCAGCTTCAGAACTATCAACTGTCAATTAAGAAAGGGCAATGAAAGGTGAGTGTGTTCTCTTGCTTCCTGAGTGGAAGTTGGCTGATGGAAGTTGGCTTCCCCTTGACTTTCTTTTGTAGCCTTTTATTTACTCTGCTTAAATTAATGATGAAACATTGAACCAGGCCTCAAATGCACTCCTGGCTACCAGATTAGATGCATTATAGAGGAACCTAATCAAATAAAGAATCTTAAACATTCATTATTATTATTTTCTTACCTGGAACAGCAATGGTCCATTCTTCACATTTAAAGGATGCACTAGCTTCAGAGGGAGTCCCCACCCCAGCAATGTTCACTGCAGCCACTTGGAACTGATAAACCATGTTTTCTTTCAAGTTGCTTATCTGCAAGAATAAGAAAATGTTAAATCTCAAATTGTGATAATAAATTGTATAATCCTCTGCTAATAACGTAATTTCTCTGAGTCTCAGTTCCCTCAACTGTAAAATGGCAGTAATAAGAGTATCTATCTCATAAGGTTGTTGTGAGAATCAAATGAAATAATAGGGGTAAATCACTTCTAAGGAGGGTTATATTAATATGAGTTTTGATGATGATAATGATGATATTAGGCTGCTTCTTATTACTCAGTTTTTACCTAAGAGTAATAATAAGAGCTAACATTTACATAGCACCTACTGTGTGCCAGATACTGTGCTGAGCACTTCACAAATATCTTATTTAGGGGCAGCTAGATGCACAGTGGATAGAGCACCGGATCTGAGTTCAAATCTGTTTCAGACACAACACTTCCTAGCTGTGTGATCCTGGGCTAGTCACTTAACCCCAATTGTCTTGCAAAAAAAAAAAAAGAAAGAAAGAAAGAAAAATATCTTATTTGATTCTCAAAATAACCCTTTAAGATGGGAACTATTATAACCCCCATTTTACAGTTGAGAAAACTGAGACAGACAGAGGTTAAGTAACTCGCTGGGGTCACACAGGGAATAAGTGTCTAAAGGTTGGGTTTGAACTCAGATCTTACTGATTCCAGCTCAGCATTCTCTCCACTGAGCCATCTAGGGGCCTCAAAAATGGAAAGAGTACTATAGTTGGACACAGAAGACCTGGGCCAGAGTCTCCAAGGTTGTTGAAGACATGAGATATGTTTGAGAAGGTAGTTTGGAAAGAAAGTGCTATAAATCTGTAAGTTTTCAGAAAAGTTATACAATATTAGGTATCTTGGACATAAAATAAATGCTCAATAAAGGAAATACACAAATATTTTTGATGATATTATATTTAAGTTAAAAAGGTCCAAACTGCTTGGATATGCCTGGAAATGCACATCTTTTGCTTTCAGTTTTTATCAGATTTAAAAGCCTTGGAAAACAGCATGTTTATCTTATGCAGGAAATATGTCTTATCTGTTGTTAATAGGTTGGGAATAAGGGATATTGTATTCTAAATTAAATAGGGAGGATCTCCGTTTTCTCATATGTAAAATGAAAGGGCTCAGTCACCTTTTTAATGCTAATATTCTACAGCATTATGATTCCCATCCCACTGATCTACCCAAATAGTCAAAAGCAAACATTCCCAGTTTTAGATCAGAGGATCATAGATTTAGAGCTCAAGAGACCTTAGAGGACATCAAATTCAATCCCCTGATTTTATAAATGAGAAAACTATGGCCCAGGAGCTTAAGGTCACACAAGTAATAAGTGTCAGAGCAAGGATTCAAATTCAAGGCCTCTGATTCTAAATGCTTCCTCATTTAAATAATGAGTAATATAAGAAACATTATACTGGTCTGTCATGATGATTGGACAGCGAGTATAAATAGGAAAACATGAAGGCATAGACTGATGAAATCCTACGTCCTGGTATGAAAGGATGTTACTAAACAAGTTTAGTTGATTGCAGTCTTTATTCTGAAGGCCTCAAAACAGATATGTGTATAAGGGAGGAAGGAACCACAAATAAAGGCAGTAAATTGCTTACTTGATATCAGATATATTTGCTCAGCTTGCTAGGATGTAATAGTAGGACAAAATTATAAAAGCATATTCTTAATATCTGAAAGAAATATCTTCTCTCAAAAGAAAGTAATAGTCTTCCCTCTAAAATAAAGGAGGAGGAGGAGACTCATTCTCCTCATCCTGCAGGTGGTATGACATTATTCCATTTATTCATTTTCCTATTCACATACTTCATCAAAAGTCAATGACTTAAGAAGGAAGAAAAGACTAAGCAACTCAAGATGGTGACTCAGTTTCTAGAATCAGCAACCTTGCCCACTGGGGAAGGGCACAACCATGTTAAACTATAAGTAGGGATACTGGATTGATTGATTTGGTTTGCTCGTTTTTATTTCTTAGTGGGAGAATTGAATGGGAAAGGGAAGAAGAGATAAGGAAATGACTGTGGCATAAGAAATCAATGTATTGATAGAACTTTAAGAAATAAATAAAATTAAGGATAGTAAGACTCCTTTCATGACGAGGATATACATCTTAGTTTTTCACAGAATCACAGAACTTCAGGGTTAGAAAGGACCTCAGCAATGAACTAGCCTATTCCAAAGCCCCAAACCTGTATCTGTATTACAAGATATAGATCATTCAGACTCTATTTGAAAACATGCAGAGAGAATAAAACCACTGCTTCCTAAGACAACTCATTGTACTTTAAAATTGCACTAATTGTTGGGAAGTTGTACCTTAGATCAAGCCTAAATTTGTCTTATAAATATTTAAAGCAGCTATCATAATCCTTGAGTCTTCTCTTTTCAAGGGCTAAACTTCCTTAGTTCCTTCAACTAATCCTTATATGGCATGGACTCAAGAGCCTTCATTATCCCGATTTCTCTGTGGATACTCTCCAATTTTCTCCCAGAGAAGAAAATCTCAAAGGGAGAGGAAGAGAAAAACTCTTTTCTCTTTGCTACTCAAGAAAATTTATAGCTACTCCCTTTAGGAAACTGGGAGAGACTAGAAGTCCATGTGAGTAGGGATTCCCATCAATATTTTAAGAATCAGGAAGTCGATATTAATTTGTACTTTAGGCATACAATTCACAATGGATGGTTTGATTAGATGTATAATATGTATAGTGAATAAAAGAAAATCAGAATACAAACCACTTCTATCAAATTTGGTGCATTCCACACTATTCCTTCTAATCATATTGCAATACAAGTCCTGAACAATAATCCAAGGTTAGAAAATGCACTGAATCATTAGGATATTGAGTAACTCGTGTGACTAATTTCAGATTATTTTATCTTATGTAAGATTGCACTTCTTGCCTTGTATGCTTGGTCACTGACGGCCTTAATGTTGGCCTCCTTCCACTTCCCAGGTACTCCACCAATAACCTCACGATAGTTAACATAATAGCCAGTAATTTCAGCTCCACCGGTCTTATCTGGTTGCTTCCATCCAAGAACCATTGAGTCACGGAAACTTTCAAGACAAGTGATGTCATAGGGTGGAGATGGAGTAGCTGTTGCAAGATGAATACCATGTAAGTAAACAAAAACCAGTCTATTAGTCTATGGATATTGTATTTATTTAATTGGTGCTGTTCATAGAGACAATCAAATTGGTAATATGAAATGCAAAATGTATACATTTAAAAATTGGTTTCCAGAAATCAAGCTGACACAATAGAAAATATGTATTGTAATTAGTTCTCAAAAGAGAAAATCACTATTGTCCCTCTTCCCTGGATAGTGAAAACAGGCTAGAGACACTTGGGGCAAAATGACAAAGCATT
Source organism: Sminthopsis crassicaudata (assembly GCF_048593235.1). Lineage (NCBI taxonomy): Eukaryota > Metazoa > Chordata > Mammalia > Dasyuromorphia > Dasyuridae > Sminthopsis > Sminthopsis crassicaudata. The sequence continues at coordinate 229,287,604 of NC_133617.1, read as the reverse complement.
CTGAAAAATTACTCAAATCTCTACCCCTGTAAATTGTGGTATATGAAGGTTATGGAATATTATTGCTCGGTAAGAAATGACCAGCAGGAGGAATACAGAGAGGCCTGGAGAGACTTACATCAACTGATGCTGAGTGAAATGAGCAGAACCAGAAGATCACTGTACACTTCAACAACAATACTGTATGAGGATGTATTCTGATGGAAGTGGAAATCTTCAACATAAAGAAGATCCAACTCACTTCCAGTTGATCAATGATGGACAGAAATAACTACACCCAGAGAAGAAACACTGGGAAGTGAATGTAAATTGTTAGCACTAATATCTGTCTGCCCAGGTTGCATGTACCTTCGGATTCTAATGTTTATTGTGCAACAAGAAAATGATATTCACACACATGTATTGTATCTAGACTATATTGTAACACATGTAAAATGTATGGGATTGCCTGTCGTCGGGGGGAGGGAATAGACGGAGGGGGGGTAATTTGGAAAAATGAATACAAGGGATAATATTATAAAATATATATATATATAATTAAAAAAAAAATCTCTACCCCTGGACTCATCGTTTTTTGTCTGTTTTCATCTTTGTTAGCAATCAAATAAGAATAGGAAATAAACACCACCTCTTATCTCTAGTTGCTTATTTGGGTGTTCATGTATTTCCAAATGCATATTATTTCACCATTCCACATACTTACCTTTATGAAAGGTAGACATCACAGCCATGGTGATCTGTCTGCAAGTAGAGGATAACTGATACTGGAACTTAGTTAAACACTCATCAATGTTTTCCCGTCTTTGTGGGAAGCGACATTTTAAAACAGAAATAATCAACATATTTTTTCTGGTATGTAACTAGGTGGTGTAGCGGATAGAGGAATGGTCGCAAGAAGATCTGAGCTCAAATCTTGTCTTGTATAGTTAGTATCTGTGTGACCCTTAACCTATATGTGCCTCAGTTTCCTCAATTATAAAATGGCGATAATAATAACACCTATTTCCCAAGGTTGTTATGAGTATCAAAATGAGATTAAAATGGCAATATGCTTTCAAACCTTAAAATGCTATAGAAATACTAGTGATTATTGTCTCTCTATCATAGTGGTAGAATCATTTTCAAATGGTTTCCATGATACTATTCAGCTGCTGAACATGCTTAATGTCAAACCTGAATAAAAATGAGAGGATATTTTAAGTCTTTTCTGATTTAGAGTGCCCTTCCTCATTAACTTATCAGTCAGTCATTGAAAATGTAATTTTAGATGATGGCACTTGAGAGAAATCATCTAGAAATGAAGGATAATTTTCTTCATATTTAAAAGAATTCTAGAAAACACCCTCCATAAAAACCTTATTCTGAATTCTAGAAGGCTGTAGTGGCAAAATTCAAGTTCTTTCAGAATCTACCAGATGGGAAAAGTTTTCAGTCATCTAGCATCTATAATATGTCTGCAGCCCAAAGACTAACCCATTTAAGGACATAGAGAACATCACCAGTAAGGTAGTGATGCTGAATTTTTTTTCTGACTACCATAACTGATGAAATTAATAAAAGCACCCAATCATCCTCATTCCTCCATGACATGCCTCCTTCCACTTCTGCAGCAACAATGAAATGATAGCAGAAAATGGAATAGAAGGTCTTTAGCATCTATAAAGATTTATATAACTATTGTTACTCATCATGTGATCTCTGTACAGTAACTCACAACCTTACATCCTACCAAAGTAACTGAACCAAATCTGAGTAATACAGTAGAACTTCTAAAATATTTGAAGAACAAGAGGGAGCCCTCCATGAGGCAAAATGGATGGATTCTCTGTGGGGAACTTATGGAAAGACATGGACTAGAACTGCACAAGATGAGATAATACAGAAAGATTGTGACCTGCATCAATGAAAACTGTGTCCTCTCTGAAGACATCAAATACTACAGTAGAGAAAGCATAGAAGCAGGTCCATTTGGATATAATTTTCTTTCAGGATTTGCCTTGTTAAACATTATATACTATGAAATGTCCAATTTTTCCCAAGTACTATGAACAAACCAGTAGATTAATAACCAACTATTATAATACTGGAATTTCAGGTGCTAAAAATAGACTATCATATAACGGGAAAATAAACAAATTAAATGGAAAAACAGTTTAATTTAGCCCTTCTTTTGCAGTAGCTTTTCAGATTTTCAATTTACTCTTCTAAGTTAATACTAGAAAATTTATATCACATCTTTGACATGATATAACAACATGACTGACTTTTAGCTGAAATATAAAGTGAAAATCTGAGCCATCAGTCATCAAAAGATAATACCTAAGATGACAGCAAAACTTAACTTCATGTAATCTCATGTAATTATACTTACAGTTACAATCTCATGTAATGAACACTTTCTCTTATACAATTAATAGAAAGGTTATATAAGAACTCCATGTGGGTTTTGAATGATAGTGAAGTCATTTCCATTATAATTACATATAATGTAAGATTCTTGAGGGAAGGGACTGTTTTGATTTTGTCTCTTTATACTCTAAGTGTCTGGTGCAGTGATTAGCAGATAGTAGATATTTAACAAATGCTTATTGAGTTAATGAGTTCTAATATAACAAACTTACCACAGATGTTTCAAAACCACCAAATTTTGGACAAAGAATTTATGTTGATCTCATTATCCAATGATATTGAACATTCTACTGTTAATAAATATAATGCATAATGAACAAGGGAAGGAAAAGTATAAAATGGCTTTTATAGATCATGCATAAATGTGCTTTATATGGATACCAAAAGATGAAAAATCACCAGCCTGAGAAAAGATATTAAACATCGAAGAAATGACAAATGATTGTGAGTAGGACAGTGAGATGAATACATTGATGAAAACTATTGATGGATGGAGACAGGTGAAATGGCTCGACATAACAGGCTCTCACCTACAGCCTTCTTCTTTTTCCCTTTTTCCAAAGTTGCAGGGGCTGCAGGGTCAGACTTACTTTTCCCCTGATCAGCTGCTTTTGGAGGTTCTGCTGGTGGCGTATGATCCTCCTGAACTGTTTGACTTACTTCTTTTATTTCTGACTTCTCCTTAGCAGCTCCCTTCTTCGATGCTGGAACAGGTGCCTGCTTATCCTGAACTTTTTCACTTACTTTACTGACTGCTGTTTTGTCCGGTCTATCAGAGCTACTGGGTGATGTGTATTGGTTAAATTTATCACCACTATCAAGCAAAGCAGCTTTCTTAAAAGTTGGCCGGGAGGCTTCATGCATGCCTCCCTTGTAGTCGGTTAGTCCACCAGTTTTATCATTCAGCTCAGGACACACAACTTGAGACACTCCTCCCCCTACAAGTGCCAGAAAACAACAGAAAACACTTTGAACCAGAAAAGGTTATGGATATGCCATTATTTAACAAACCAAAAAAGATGAACATCAACAGCAGCAAGAGACAGAACAGAAGTAATCTCGTTATTACAGAAATCAGAATACATTTGGGTTGGCAAGAGATATGAATGCCATATGTCTCACACACTTTACACCAAAGAATATTCTAACATCTCTATTAACCAGGCAAATGAAGAAATACAGAGAAAACCACAGACAGAACATGAACAATTTTGATTTTCCAAAAACCAAAGTGCTTTTTAAAATATGCAAAACATGTCTCATATATTACACGTAAGAAAACATTTAATTTTCTCCATTATTCAAGAGGATGAAGAAATGAACATCAATAACATAATACACAGAACACAAGCAGCACTGTTTTATGGATATTAGAATTCACATATAGCAACAAGAGCACTTGGATGTACCTCCCAACCTTAATGGGTTCTGAAGAATGTAGTCTTGGGAGCTCACTAAAAGTAACTGATATTAAATAGGGGGGTAGGGACTGATATAAGGAACTCCCAGAAGAGGAAACTCTCTCTGCCAATATGGTTGGTACTCTCTCTCTGTAACTTCAAGTCTTAAGGATTTGTCTACAGCACAGAGACAGTCAATGAATTACCCAGAATTACACAGCAAATATGTCAGAACATCACAGGCCAAATCTGTAAACACATATATTCCATGCTGTCCATGATAATTAAATAACATTTTAAATATTTAATGCTTAACTAGGTGGTGTAGTAGATACAGCACAGTAGATGGAATAAAAAAGATCTATATCTGAATCCTGCCTGAGATTTGTAAGCTTACTTATTAAAGTCAATTGAAACAACATGTAAAGTGTTTTACAATCTTTCAAATGCTATAGCAATGTAGGCATTATTATTATCAATACACTAATTAATATATTAATTAATAAGCATAAGTATTTTGGCACAGCCCCACATTATCCATTTCATATTTCTTTTATCTTTGTAACTATATATATATATTTTTTTTTTTTTAAATATAAGGTTGGAGGTACATCTCATATATTCAGATAGAATTAAAATGAAGAAAGCATACTATGAGTGTCAGTAAACAGGTGTGTTAGTTGCTTTAGACTAGAAATAAAGGTGGAGATGAAAGAGGAATGAGCCAGCAGCTTTATGTGACATGCATGAGTTTTAGAGGATGATAGTAGTAGGATCAAGATGGAAACAGACCAGGATCTGGTGATGATGAAGTGAAATTTTTAGGCAGCAGCATGATGTGTATTATGGATGATATACCATGTCATGGAGTTTGACCGGCCCTCCACAGTTCCCAGGATGAGCATGAAGTTAGAATGAAGTTTCACACAAGGATTCATGAAAAACATCTGGGGAAGCTTGGAGTTGTCAAGATGAAAAGGCTACAGGTACACAGAAACTGGATAAGTGATGGAATGTCTGCATAATGACAGCTATGAAGTGTTAGACGTCACCTAGAGCAAAGAATGCTCTAAGGATGGTACCATTAAACTACATAAGAAGTTTACAACATCATTTCTGGAAGGGAAAAAACCATCTCACTTTATGCACTAGAAAGATTGGAATTAATTTTTCCTATTGAGTTAAACCTGGACAGAAGACCTACCAATAGCAGCTTTCACTTCAATTGCTTCTGAATCCTGTGAATATTCACTAAGTCCAGCTGCATTCACAGCCCTGACTCGGAAAATATAACTCTGACCATTAACAAGTCCATGGCAGATAAACCTAAAAAGAGAAGCAAAAAAAAAAAAAAAGATTTTTTCCCCTTTTCTCCTAAGAAAACTGATGGAGAAAAAAAAATAAGTTATATGGGTTTCTAATCAAGCTTAATGCTTTTGATTTTGAGGAAAGTGCTATTTAAAACAACCACAAAAAATCCTTACTCCAAACCAGTCCAAACTTAACTAATTATGTGATCCTGGACCAATCATTTAATCTCTGTTTACTTGACTTTCCCCATTAGTAAAATGGTGATAATGATAATTTCTAAACCAGGATTATTTTAAGGATCATAACAATGCTTGGCACATAGTATGTATTCTATAAATGTTAGTTATTATTATTATTGCCCCCTACTTATTCAAAAACAGGGAAACCAACAGAAAATATCAGCCATTTATTCATAACTGAGGCAGAGTATCTGTGGTCAACAGGCATTTCATGTAAAGTCAATAACCAGGGAAGTTATACCAAGACTTGAAAATAAGATTCTGAAAAATAAATTCCAAAATTTAAATTCTACTTTAAAGGGTCATCTCTTATGTTGACATTGTCTCAACTAAGGTAGAATAATCAAGAAAATTCCAACAAGAATTGAAAATAAGATGACTAAAAGTAGATTTCAGAATTGTAACTTTGACTTCCCACTGATATTGCTTCCTGTGACATTTAGATAAAGGAGTCAGTAATGAGTTGCAAAGTCTTTGGGCAGTTTCACACATCGCATTTCTACTCCATTAGGCTAGAAATAGTTATTCTATGAATCACTATAACATTCTATCCCATCAGGGAGGGCTGTCAAAGCATAGGAAATAACAGCTGCTGCTAATGATCATTACTTTTAAGAATATTAGGTTGTAAAATATTTATTACAAGAACCTATAACCCAGCCCTTGAGAGGCCAATGTATCAACATCACCAGGAATAGAATGCATCCAAAAATGCACTGCCTGGGGTAGTTGTTTCAATACAGATACAGCAAAGTTTGGAAGAGGAGAATGAAAAAAATATAATTAGGAAATAATGCCTTTGATCAGGCTAAAGTGAATTCACTGCAAAAGTGTTAGTTAACACTCTGTCTTCTAACCCAATTTATTTCTATTCTCTAGTGCTTAGTGATTTGAAAAAGAACTAACCTATAGCTGATGGCATGCTCATTACTCAAAGTTGACTTAAGACAGAAGTAGCCCCTCTGAAAGAACAAAATGTTACTCAAGTCTCCTCAATTTAGTCCTGAATCTTCAATTCTGAGGGTTTTCTTTAGGAAACTGAAATCATCATTCATGGTAAAAAAAAAAAGATGTTTTAATAATTGCTGATAAGAGTATATCATAAACATTTTCTCATATGATTCTCAGAATATTACTGTGAGTAAAAATATCAGGTATTATTATTCTCATTCTACACATGGGTAAACTGAGGCTTAGATTGATTAAATAACTTGTTCTGGTTCACATAACTAGAACGAGTCAGAAGCAAGATGTAAACAAGCTCTCTTCTGGCTATGAATAGAAATACATAGTTTTCTTTTCCCTACACCAACTGCCTCACCTGTGTAAATCACAATCAAAAATATTTACACAGAACAGAAACTAACAAAAAGCTAAGTTATGTCACCCTGGCAGATATTATCCTACTGGTTTTAATTATGTTGCTGTTTAGAATCTTAAAAATATTAATACTTTCCTCTTCTATACAAATTGTATGTTATATGTAAACCTGCATAATTTATGTTATTTTGGTACCAAGTCTTTATGTTTCAAAATATATATTGACTATTGTATTAAAGAGTAGAATTTAAAAAGCAGAGTAGTAGAGAGAGAAGAGAGAGAGAGAGAGAGAGAGAGAGAGAGAGAGAGAGAGAGAGAGAGAGAGAGAGAGAGAGAGAGAGAGAGACAGAGAGAGAGAGAGAGAGAGAGAAGTATCAGAAAGATAATTTTGATTGACTGAGTTCACAAGCACTTGACATTGTGGGTAAAAAATAAAACAAAATATTCTTTATAACATCCCAAGGAGTTGTAAATAATTCATGATATCTTAAATATATTTTCTTTTTCCCTTTAGATCTTTATAAATGCCTAATAAATTTAACTGTTTTGTTGATTTCCCCATTGTTTCTTGGTGGTAGAATTCTACTGCACCATCACCAACACCTGCCAGCATTCTATTTTTCTTATCTCGGTTACCGTGAGCCTTTCACAGGGTTGTTATTGCATGGTTCCCACTGATTAGATCCAACAACACTTGACTCAATGTAGTATCCAACCAACTCTTTAGCATCTTTTGATTCTTCCCAAGTAACAACCACTGAAGTATCTGTATTTCTGCTTGGAATTATTTGTCCAGGGGCTTTGGGAATATCTGAAAAGAAGGAAAAATAAGTTATTGATTGAAATTAAGCCTGTATTTCAGAAGCCAAAACAATGAAGTGCTTATCTGGTGTAGCTATAGGCATCATTTTGGATTACATTTCATGACAAATAGATGAATATTACTACCTCTTGTGAATTAGTATTTGAGAAACATCTTTTCAAATGACTCAAAATCAATGATCTGAATTCAAAACTTTAAAAAAAATTAATGTTAAAATTTTTATATGTAATTTGGGAATATTTAATGAATTAAATAAAATGTATATTCAAAAAGAAATCAAATGCTATTTCAAAGCTATCATAAAATGTAAGCTTAGATATGCACTTACCAAGTTTGTCCCCAACCACAGTAACATCAGTTGCCTCTGAAGGCTCACCAACTCCTGCCGAGTTAGAGCATCGAACCCGGAAACGGTAGGATTTCCCTTCAGCTAAATCAAACAGGGCAAAACGAGGAGACTTTACAGGGATCTCCGTGTTTACTCTTTGCCAGTTCTCTGTATCCGCCACGCACTGCATTCAGAAGAATAAAAAGCTTTCAGAAAAGGAAAGATTTCAATCTACATTTGAATCCCAGGTTGGCTGTGCCACATGGTTTACCATGTGCTGCTGTTCATGAAAAATTGGAATGGGGATCTGGAAGGAGTGGATAGAATATTAGATTTGTAGTCAGGAAGACTTGAATCAGAATCCTGCTTCAGATAATAACTGTGTTACCCCCAAGAGGATCCTACTCTCTCTGGGCCTATTTTCTTCACACCTGTAAAAACGAAAGGTTAGATTTGATGAGCTCTTAGGTAGTTGTTGGCTTTTAATTTGTGATCCTATCATCCTCTGAATGTCAGAGAGACAGAGATACAGAGAGAGAGAGAGGGAGAGGGAGAGGGAGAGAGAGAGAGAAAAATAGAGAGAGAGAATGAGAGGGAGAGAGAATGAGAGAGATGGAGAGAGAATGAGAGAGAGAGAGAGAGATGGAGAGAGAGAAAGGAAGAAACAGAGAGATACAGAGAGACAGAGAGGCAGAGACAGAGAGAGGCACAGAAACAGACAAGAGATAGAGAGAACAAAAACAAGACTGCAGGGAAATAGGGCTCTGATAGATAGCATTCTAGATTCTATTGCAGTAGCACAGTGCCTGTCAGTAGATCCTTAATAAATACTTGTTGATTCTCTCTATTGGCATGGATCATCAGATCCTTTGTTAACAGATGATTTTATAAGTTTCTATGGCTGGAAAAATTTATTAACTCAAGGGCAGACTTGTTAGAACGAACCTTTCCCTCCATACTTAGCAGTGCCAGTTCTTGGAAAACAATCACTAAATCCATTGCTGGGATCAGAGCATACTTCAAACCAGAGCAGTAACTAAGAATCCTCAGCTAGGTGGCTCAGTGGATAGAATGTTGGACCTGGACTTGGGAAGACCTAAAAGCCAAATCTAGCCTCAGACAGTGATCTTGAGTAAATCCCTTAATCTCTGTGTGCCTCAGTTTCTTCAACTGTTAAATGGGAATGATAGCCCCTATCTCTCAGGATTGTGAGGTTTGAATGAGATAATAATTGTAAAGCATTTACTTAGCACAGTGTCTGACACATAGTAAGCACTATATAAATATTGGCTATTATTAACATCTGGACCAGATTTAGAGGCAGCTTGTGGCTCAGTAGATAACAGCTTTGGGCTTACAATCAGGAAGACCTGAAATCAGATCTGGTCTCACTCACTAGTTGAGCAAGTCACTTAAACTCTGTTTGCTTTAATCCATTGAAAAAGAAAATGGCAAATCACTCCAATATCTTTGCTGAGAAAATCTCAAGGACAGCATTGGTGTGATATAGTCCATAGGATCATGAAGAGATGACATGACTGAACAACAATAACAGGACCAGATTCAGTTGGAAAGGTAGAGATAGCACATAGGACAGTCCAGTTAGGGGTACATTAGTGGGTGGCTCATCTCTCCTGAAATCCAAGCATGGAATACTATGATGAGGATGGGGGGTGGTGTTCAACCGGGAGAGGAGGCTCCTCCCACAGAGAGACAAATACTTCCCTGGATGTTAGTGCTCTTTAAAATAAAGCAAGGCTGTGCTTTATGCTTCCTTATATTCCCTTGGGCAGCGAGATGGAATAGTGCATAGAGTACTGGACCAATTTATGAGGAAGATATGTTCCTGAGTTCAAATCTGGCTTGAGACACTTACTAGCTGTGTGGCCTCGGGCAAGTCACTTAACCCTGTTTTCCCTAATCTCTTCATTTGCAAAATGAGCCAGAGAAGAAGATGGCAAACAACTCCAATATTTCTGCCAAGAAAACCCCAAATGGGATCATAAAGAGTCAGATATCACTGAAAAACAACTAAATACTCCCTTATTCTTCTTCCCTAATTCCCATCCCTTCCCTACATCTAACATGGTACTAAGAACAGATGGTTTATAATTATCTGTTAAATTGAACTGAACTGAATTATTAGTCCTTAAAGTAAGTTTCAATTAATGATTCTATGGAGAGGTAGTTTCTTTCCTGACTTAAATTTCAGAATAAACCTAAGAGATTCAATGAATGATTTTTACTTTAAACCTAGTTCACTTCATTGCACTAAAAGAATGTTGGATGACCTAGAAATCTTTGGATGAAAAGTGCTACGTAAATTCAAAGAATTAATATTTTTTTATACTTTTATCAGTAATAAAAACCTGAAAGGCTCAAGTACTATCCTCTCCTTCTTTCTTCCTTTCTCACTATGCAAATACTAAAATTCAGGAAGATTTGGGTTTAGAGAATTATAGGTAGGATCAGTTTTATTCATATGAAGAATGGAAAATAATAAACATCCCTTAACCCTGAAAACTCTAGGCCTTAGTAGATGGCAGAGGTCTATAATTCTAAATCCTAGAGTTTCCTTCTTTCATTTTAAGCCTTTGATACCATATAGCTATAAATCGCTTATACTGTAGTGTGAGTAAATGAGCTGAGCAAGCATAGATTGTAAAAAAAATATTCTGCTTCCTTGTACTTTTTGAGGTTTGGATTATAATGGGGAGGCACAGACAGAGAAGCTGAGAAAATTAAGAGAACATTACTGAAAACTTAATATATGTTAGCATTTATAGAAGAGTTTCCCGTCAAAAAGTGCTTTAGATACATTTAAACATTTTGACAATTAAAGAATCCTGTTTTAAAGATAAGTAGCCCTTGGAAAAAGCTCAATTTAAATCACTTCATGAGCCTATAGTCAAAACAATGCTGGATATAGAGATATCTGATTTGTGATCTTCTAGCAATGGCAAAAAAACAAGTTATTATTCTATGTTCCTATTAAAAGTTAGGTAATGTTAGGCAGCTAGATGGTGCAGTGGATAGATGTTGGGTTGGAGTCAGGAAGACCTAAGTTCAAATCCAAACTTGGGATACTTACTAGCTCTGTACCCCGGTTTCCTCATCTATAAAATGAGCTGGAGAAGAAAATGGCAAATCACTCTAGCATTTCTGCCAAGAAAATCCGAATGAGAGTCAGGTAGAGTTGGACATAACTGAAAACTACAACAATATGTTTTGTGAGGAAGATACACAAATATGCTCATGCTTTACCCTGCTTCTTAAAGAAGGGTCTATGATCAAAACACTATACAGAGAAGTGAAATATGAAAATTTACCTAGGAGCTTTTTCCTCCTTCCTCCTACCTTCTCATCTCTCATTTCTCCTAGTGAGTCAAGTCCACAAAGGCAATACATGTTGGATAACCTGGAAAATGTGCAGTTTCTCTTGAGAAAGAGACAGAGACAGAGACACAGAAAGAGACAGAGAGACAGAGAGAGAGAGGGAGAGACAGAGACAGACAGAGACAGACAAAGAGACACAGACAGAGACAGAGAAAAGACAGACACAGAGAGAAAGGAAACAGAGAAATCTGGTGTAAAATAAAAATCTCTCAGCTTGTTTCCTCAACATTTATTTGTAAAATGAGGTAATAATAGTGCTTACATTTTAATACAAATTAGAACTAGTGTGTGTTAATGAAGTACTTTATAAACTTTATAGCACTATATACACGTTAGCTGTATTAGTAATAATTATTATAAAATATATCCACATATAATACCTAAAATGCAATAAAACAGTAAGCACATATATAGGATGTTCTAAAAAAGACTATTGTCTATTCAATCTTACACGTACTCCATTACTTGCTCATCAGAACGTAATGGGACTATCCTATGACCTGAGGCACTTATGATCTATACTGATAACATCCTGGATCTTCACCACCAGGATATCTTTGTTAACCTAGTCACCAGCCAGATAGCCTGGAGTCTTTTTCTGTGATCAATTGCTATTGCTGTATGCTTTATTGAGCTTTTATCTGTGATAAAAGAGCTGCATATTCTCTAGATGTGCCAACATGTTACAACCCAAATTGTTGGGATGGGGGAAAGAGGAAAGGAAGTAGAACAATGTCCATCAATTAAATACAAAAACATTTTTCTTAAGAAAAGTCAATAAATCAAAAAGTGTTCAGTGGCGATATTTTTAGACTCAGGATTCAGGAAAACAAGCTATTTGGATGGTGCTATGTAAATATATTCAAGAGCTATTCCTCTGTATTCTATTTCCCTTGGTAAATTATAAGAATACTTAAAATTAGAGATCATCTTTTTTAATTCTGTTGATTCCCCCCCCCAAAAAAAAAACCTCCTGGTATAGTTCTCTAGCCAGATGCTGGTATTAACAAGTGACTTTTGTATTTCAACAGGTGTGCAGGTAAAAGAACATTCTGATATCTATCACAGGCTTGGCTATGTTTAGTCACTAGGAAGTAATAAAACCAGATAGAGTAAATAGAGCAGATGTGGTCAAAGCTGATCAGAAGCCTAAGTTGAGTCATCTGAAAGAATAGACTCAGGAGCATATCAGTAGCAGATTATTACTAGGTTGCTGTTATAGAAAAAGAAAAAATAAAATATTGCTGTGCCCATGGATTTGTCAACAATTGTGTCAGGTGTGCCCAATGACAATTTATCTTCAAAAATTAATATTTTGAATCATTTTTGTTTGTATTTAAAAAAATAAAAATCTATAACATAGTATTTTCACTTTTTTGTTGTTTGCTTGCTTTTTGTTTTCTTTCTCATTTTTTTTCCTTTTTGATCTTATTTTTCTTGTGCAACATGATATTTGTGGAAATATATATGGAGGAATTGCACATGTTTAACATATATTGGATTACTTGCTGTCTTGGGAAGGAGGTGGGGGAAAGAAAGGAAGAAAAATTTGGAACACAAGGTTTTGCAAAGGGGAATGTTGAAAACTATCTTTGCATATATTTTGAAAATAAAAAGCTATTATTTAAAAAGAATAAGGTCTTTGAGAATAAAATCTTTCCAAACAGAAAAAAAATCCTTTATGATTAAGTAGCTTATAAAAATTCACCTTTTAAAAATTCTGTTAGTGCACACTGTAATGAAATATTTTGCATGCCTATGACATGCCATTAGAAACAATGAATACAAATGTTTTTTACATATAGAATATCTTCCTCTTAACTTTAATCTCTTTGGAGCAAAGGTCTAGCAGAGATATAACTTCATCAGAGGACATTCAGTTTTGTAATTTTTTTTCTGTATAATTCCAAATTGCTTTGCAGAATAGTTGAGCCCATTTACAATTTCACCAACATTGCACTGATGTACCTGTTTTTGCATAGTCCCTCCAATATTTGTCATTTTCTTTAAATTTTTTAATGTATTAATGTAATAAAGTTCTATGTGCTATTAAAATGAGGGAAAAGATGGCTTCAAAGAGATCTGGAAAGATTTGGGTGAATTGCTATAGAGTGAAGTGAGTAGAAACAAAAGAATTATTTAAATCATGATATCAATATTATGAAAATGAGCAATTTTGAGAGAATTAAAAACTGACCAACTAAATAATCAACTATGGTTCCCAGAGAACTGCTGAAGAATGATATACAATTCATGATAGAGAAATGGAGTAATATGCAAAATAAATAATATGCTTTTGAATATGATCAATGTGGAAATATGTTTTGTTTAGCTTTTTTTAATGTATTGCAGGCATCCTTTCCTTCCTTCCTTCCTTCCTTCCTTCCTTCCTTCCTTCCTTCCTTCCTTCCTTCCTTCCTTCCTTCCTTCTTTCTTTCCTTCCTTTTCAGTGGTTCAAAGGAATGGGAGGGGGGGAAAGGAATGTTTAAAATAATTGAAAAAACAATTTTTAAAGGAAACAATAAATATGAAGACAAAGAGAAGTACAGAAAGTCTTATATAAACTTATACAAGTAAAGGAAATAGAATGAAGAAGACAATATCTATATACACAATGACATACCTTCCTCTCACAGATTAATTTTCATCTGCTGTGTATATATCTTATTTCTAATAATTATTTTCAAGTTGTATTTCTTTGTATCACTAGTGTTTAGCATAATGCCTAGCACTTAATAAATGCTTGTTAACTGAGTGAATGCAACTGGAAAAAATATGGGGAAGGGGGAAAAGGACTTGGAAAAATGACAAATTGTGAAAATATATACATTAATATAGAGTTTTCTCTAGGTAAGGTACTATGATATTTAAATAATTAACAAGAATAATATGAATTAAAATTTAATCAGCACCTAAATCTATCCTTTGTAGAAGTTTAGAGCCTGGTGGCAAATGATATAGACAATATGGTACATAGTAGTTACTTAATACATGTTGATCAATTAATTGATGTAGCTCTCAAGGACCCTTCTTCCTCTAAAGTCAATGAAGAGTGGGCTGCCTCAATTCTGATCTGAGCCTTAAAAAGTTATAGGATACCTACAAATGCACATATACCAGTTATTTGGGTGGGTCTACTCTACACCCCAGGACGGGCACAGGCTCAGAGTAGGTAGCTAGAGGCCTGAACGCTTTTCTGTGTCATGGATTCCTTGGGCAGTCTAGGGAAGACTATAGATACCATCCAGAATAATATTCTTAATATTTTAAGTCCATAAAGTAAGAAAGGAAACCAATTTTAATGTAATAAAGATGTGAATTTTTCCCATTCTAGTTCACAGACAACTTCCTCCCCCCATTTTCACACCCTCCCCTTCCCCCCAGAATTCTATCCACAGACTTCTCTTACCTTAAATAATTCTGTCATTAAGCCAATCACAGACATAGTTTCTTTTACCAGACTATAAAAAAACCTTGGTCTGATGGATCAACAAAATAACTTTCTCATCACTTTTCTTATGTTAATAGGTTTGGACTTTTTAAATTTAAAATTGACTCGTCTCTCATGTCTTGCATAAAGCTTGTGTGTGCTCCCTTCAGTTCTTAGAAGGTACAGTTGAGGAATAGGCCTAGATTTGAGCAATAAACAATGTAGGAAGGAAGCTATGGCTTAGGTGGTATAGTGGAGTAATAACGCTAGATTTGCAGTCAAGAAGATGAGTTTAAATTCTACCTCAGATATTTCTTAAGTGATTCTGGGTACTGAACTTATTTCAGTGTCAGTTTCCTCATCTGTAAAATGGGAATAATAATAGCAACTACTTTAAAGGGCTATTGTGAAGATCAAATGAGATAACATATCTCATTTTGTAAAGCTCACTGGACGATATAAATGCTAGCTCTTATCAATACCAATATCAGCAAAGTAGTATGGTGCTTATAGTATGAGCCTGGAGTCAGGAAGAGGAGTTCAAATCTAGTATGTGTGATCTTAGGCAAGTCACTTTACCTCCATTCATTTCAGTTTTCTTATTTGTAAAAATGGGATGTTAATAGGACCTACTTCCAAGAGTGGTTGTAAGGTTTAAATGACATAATAGTAAAGTGCTTGGCACATAGTAAATGCTACATTAACATTAGCTACTACAAGTATTACTACAACTACTACTACTACTGTTATTATTATTATTATTTTGATGGAAACTCTTGGTTATCTTCTCACTTTTTCTACAAAAAAGCAGATCATCTCTTCCCTTTCTGGGAGTGAGGGAGGAGGGAAGGTTTCCCCTTTGACATACTCAATGGTGGATAAAATATCCTTCTCTTTACCTGAGTAGATGTATCTATAGATGTGTGGGGAAAAATTAAGCAACTTGTCCAGGGCCACAGCAAATATGTTTTAAGACCAAGATTCAAGTTTCTTGACTTCACTTGATTTTACCACAGCTCCTTTAATCTCATTAACAATAGGCTGTAATCTAAAAAGCTAATTTGTCAGAGCAGAAGAGAACAACTTTTGTAGTTAGAGATTTATATGAAGAAATTAGAGAGAGGAAGGTTATAGTTTGTTTCCATTTCTCCCTATAGTTCCTAAAATCATATTGGGCATGAAGTACATAGGGGTTTATGTCATGCTTATTGAGCTGAACTGAATAACCCTACTTCTTTATTTCTTTTTGTCCATTTATTATTAATGACATAGATTCAATTACTCAATGTCTATGGCAGAAGAATTAAAAATAAACAGAGGTAAGGAAAGAGTGCCTACAGTCAGTGAAAGACTTTGCCAGTCTGGGACTATGGGACAAGGAAAACTTAGGTTTGAAAAACTCTTTCCTTAAGGAAAGCCTTAAGAAATATCATTAAAGTAAATATTGACACTGGCAACTTTACCTTCTCCACAAAGTACATAATGCCCTCATGACCACGCTGACCAGGTGGCTTCCAGCTAAGTACAACATAACTTCTGGTGGCTTCTGTCACTGAGAGATCAGTAGGTGGCCCAGGAACAACACCCTCTGAAAAACAAAAACAAAACTAACATGAATAAAAGGGTTGCACATCCTGGAAAATACCACTGTTCCCAAGATTCAGATGATACTTCCAAAGAACAATCCATTTGTCCCCACAAAATCCACCTTATCTTCATCATCCTTCTGTAAGAGTCATTCATTTAGTGAACACATATTTATTGAGCACTTGTCCTGGTAACAGCTATATATTATAGAAGGTACAAAAGGTATGTGAAATAGGGATTCTATAAGAGCTCCCTACCAAGAGAAGTAATTCATTTTTTTCTTATTTATAAGAATGCTTAGATATTTTCTATCTCTGGTTCATGGTGAGAATAATATCAGCTAAAGGCCTCATTTCTAAAATATAGAGAGAATTGACTCAAATTTACAAGAATACAAGCCATTCCTCAATTAATAAATAGTCAAAGGGATATGAACAAGCAATTTTCAGATGAAGAAACTAAAGATTTTCTAGTTATATGAAAAAAAAATGCTCTAAATTATTACTGGTTAGAGAAATGTGTATCAGAACATAGTATTTTCACCTTTTTTCTTCTTGTCTGTTTGCTTGTGTTTTTTTTCTTTCTCATGTTTTTCCCCCATTTGATCTGATTTTTCTTATGCAGCTTGACAAGTATAGAAATATGTTTAGAAGAATTATACATATTTAACCTATATCAAATTGCTTGCTGTCTAGGGGAGGGTGGTGAGGGAGAAAGAGGAGTAAAATTTGGAACACAAAGTTTTGCAAAGATGATTTTTTTAAAGCTTTTTATTTTCAAAATATATGCATGGATAATTTTTCGACATTAACCCTTGCAAAACCCCCTTCCCTAGATGGCAAGTAGTCCAGTATATGTTAAATATGGTAGAGATATATGTTAAATCCAATATATCCATACATATTTATACAGTTATCGTGCTGCACAAGAAAAATCAAATCAAAAAGAAAAAAAACAAGAAAGAAAATAAAATGCAAGCAGAAAACAATAAAAAGAGTGAAAATACTGTGTTGTGAACCATACTCAGTTACCACAGTCCTCTCTCTGAGTGTAGATGGTTCATTTCTTCACAAGATCATTGGAATTGACCTGAATCCCTTTATTGTTGAAAAGAGCCAGGTCCATTAGGGTTGATCATTACATAATTTTGGTGCCACAAAGCTCTCTTGGTTCTACTCATTTCACTCAGCATCAGTTCATGTAAATCTCTCTAGACCTTTCTGAAATCATCCTGTTGGTCATTTCTTACAGAACAATAATATTCCATAATATTCATGTACCATCATTTATTCAGTCTTTCCCCAACTGATGGGCATCCACTCAATTTCCAGTTTTTTGCCACTACAAAAAGGGCTGCCACAAATATTTTTGCACATGTGGGTTCCTTTCTCTCACAAAGATAAATTTTAAAAAATTATCTTTACATGTTTTTGGAAAAATAAAAAACTATTTAAAAAAAGAATAACATCAGCTATATAAATACTTTTGCTTTTCAGGGACTATAAGCTCCTTGAGGGCAGGCAGAGGGTTTCTTCTTATCTTCACATCCCTGCACTCAGTAAATGCTCTTTGATTCCCAAATGTATTAGATTAGATTTCTTCATATTGAACTAGAATTTTCCCATGAAAATTAATCTCTCCAAACCTAGTCATATTAAAGAGATGATAGTCAGATATACACATGATAAACTGAAAATAACAAGAGAAGATCTTGCATAAAAGAGGCTGATTTTCTTGTAGTGGCAGGGAACTGAAAACGCAATAGATGCCCATCAGTTGGAAAATGGCTGAATAAGTTATGGTATATGAATGTTATGGAATATTATTTTTCTATAAGAAATATTAGCAGGATGACTTCAGAAAGGTCTGGAGATATTTACATGAACTGATGCTAAATGAAGTGAGTAGAACCAAGAGAACATTGTATACAGTGGCAACAAAATTATGTGATAATCAACTCTGATGGACATGGCTTTTTCCAGCAATAAGGTGATTCAGGCCAATTCCAATAGACTTGTGATGGAGAAAGCCAATTGCATCAAGAAAGAGGAATATGGGGACTGAATGTGGATCATAACAAAGTATTTGCAACCTTTTTTGTTACTTGCTTACTTGTTTTTTTCTTTCTATTTTTTCCCTTTTTGATCTGATTTTTCTTGTGCAGTATGATAATTGTGGAAATATGCATAGAAGAATTGTACATGTTTAACATATTGTTTGCTATCTAGGGGAGGAGGTGGGGAGAAGGAAGGGAGAAAAATTTGGAACACAGGGTTTTGCAAGGATGAATGTTGAAAACTATCTTTACATCTGTTTTAAAAAGTAAAAGCTATTATTAAAAATAAAAAGGATGCACCTAGAAAAAAAATAAAATCACAAAGAAAAGGGTAAAAAAATAATAGGAGGCAGATGAGATAGATAGGTAACATATTGGATAGAGCAAAAGACCTAGAATCAAAAAGACATAAGTTTAAATCTGGCTTCGATATTTGCTAGCTATGTGACCCTGAGCAGGTCACTTAATTGTTCCTGCTTCAGTTTCCTTACCTGTAAAATGGAGACAGTAACAGCATCTACCTCCCAGGAGTGTTGTGAGGATAAGATTAGATAATATCTTTAAAGCATTTTTTCAACCTTAAAGTTCTACACAAATGCTAGCTCAATGAATAGGACAGAAAATAAGTAACAGATAAGTTTGTAGGAATAGAAAAATTACTGTAGACTGAAGGGTTCAGGGAAAGATTAGAGTATCATAGAAGCCCGGAGGTCACTGAATATAAATGCCTCATTTTATAGATAAGGAACTGAAGCTGAGTGGTGAAGCAACCTGCCAGAAACCACAGGTTCAGTAAATTGCAGGGATTTGAACCTGGGTTTTTGCCTCCAAATTGAATGTTCTTTCTGCTTGTAAAGAAGGTTGAACTCATCCTATGTTCCAAAGAACCATTCCTTTGCAGACTGTCATGACTTTATTCCCTGCCCTTGCAAGAAGTATATCATCAGTCAATTAATTGTTTTGTTTTGTTATTCAGTTATTTCAGTTATATTCAACTTTCGTGATCCCATTTGCGCTTTTGATGGCAAAGATACTAGAGTGGTTTGCCATTTCCTTCTCCAGCTCATTTTACAGATGAGGAAACTAAAGTAAACAGGGTCAAGTGATTTGCCCAAGGTCACACAACTAGTAAGTGTCTGAAGCCAGATTTGAACTTAAGAAGATAAATCTTCCTGACTCTAGGTCTGGCACTCTATCCATTGTACCACCTATTTGCTTCAATCAATCAATTAATAAGCATGTATTAAGCTCCTATGCACAGGGCTCAATGCTAGGGATAAGTAGACAAAAATTAAGCATCTTACATGCAGAATAAAGATGAAGGTGTTTGGGAAGCATTTGATAAGTGAAGAAGTGTTCTGGCTCAGTCCCAGAGTCTTTTCTATACCAAGATCTCCTTGTAGCTCATATACATTTGGGTTCTCCAGCCTCCTTGCTTTCCTTACTCTTTAAGTTATTATGAAGTTCCTGATTCCTGAGAACAGGAAATCTAGTTTTCTGGTTCACTCTTAGTCTCTGACCCACTGTCCTCTCTGGAAACTCTCTTTGTATTTCTAGAGTGCTCATTGGATGACTCATTGAATGCTGCTGAATTGAGAACATAGTCTACTGTGCCCTTGACTCCTGCTTACCTCTTTTTGACCCATTGAATGCATATCACAGCTGGACTACTCACCTGGCTCCCCAGCTTCACCAGTTTCTATGTACTTTCTCAAGCCTGGGTTGTTCCCACTCCCAACTCCTACAACTATTTCCCACTTTTGTCCTGTTTCTACCAGTCCTTTCTTCCATCTTGTGTATCCTAAAGTCTACTACCAACCAAATTCCCTTCACTGCCACTAAATTTCAGAGAAAGGGTGTAACATGCTGTTGTCTCCAGAAGCTGCCGATCACTCTCTGGGAGGAGATCTGCTGTGTCAACTCAAGTCTCTCGGACAGATTCTTCTTCCTGTAGAGAACCGTTGTCTCCAGATAGTTGCTGTTAACTCTCTGGGAAGAGATCTGCTGTGTCAACTCAAATCTCTCAGACAGATTCTTCTTCCTGTAGAGAGCCTACTTCCCTTCCTACAGAGAACAGCCTCAAGTCTGGTCCAGAAACAACTCCCTTTTTCCTCCAGAGCTGCCCTATTTATCCTCCCAGAGGATGGGCATGGGATAATGCAAGGGCTTCTGGGAAGAATTACTTCAACCAATGAACTTGCTCCTCCTAAGCATGCAAGCTCTTCCCCAGAAATTCACAAGTAAAACTCCCAGTCATGGCTGGAACTAGAGAATCGTCAAGTACCGACTTAGCACTTAGTAAGAACCTAACATCTCCCCCTTTCTTTTGGTTTAGAACATAGGATGGTCATGATCTTGAAACATAAATTCATCAATATGGGAGGCATTACACATAATTACATAGATTACATAAACACATAGTAACATAGTAACATAATACATACTAGAAGTATGTAACAAATAACATGATCAAATAATCATAAATTGAGAATTTATACATGTCCATAAGTCCATTGTCCATTAGTCTCATCTTGTGTTAGGAAATCCAATGATTCCTGCTGGTTTTTAAAGTTCTTTAACAGTCTTCTTATTAGCCATGCTCTTTCAGTGTCAGATGTTTCTTAGATTTTCTCCTTTGTTTTGAGGTCTTTCTCTTTTTCTATCTCTCTCCAATAGACAAGGTGAATATGACTCATTGCCACCCATCTGATTCCTTCTCCATCTGAAGAAATACAAGCAAACTCTCTCCTATCTGGTCCCTTTCATTCACCACTTTCTGGGTCTCTTCTCATCATCTGACAATTACATTGGAATTGTTTGCACTGGACACGGCCCTGTTGGTTTAAAAGGCCTGTATTCTCCCCAAGTGTAATCAATTTTTGCAATTTGATTGCCTTTTGGCTGACTTATCAGGTAATCCCTTTCTGCCATGTGATTACTTTTCTGCTGGTTGATCAAATCAGAGTCCTGACCTTCTAAAGGCTCTTTGAGGGTAACATCAGCTGCCATCATGCCGCAAGTCTTTTTTGCCTGGGGCCCTGGACCTGGGCCCCTCATCCCATTTCCCTGAATTGTTCTACACTCTGATGCCCAATGGAGTCCTCTGTTGCATTTTGGACATGGGGTTTTAGGTCTTCTCTCACCCTGTCTTCTCACTGTATCTCCAGACTTAACTGAGCTCTTAGATGTCCAATTTTTCCACATTGAAAATATTGCCAAGTTTCTCTAGAAGTCCCTTGCCAGGAGGGACCCTGTCTTTCCACATTCATCATAGTCCGGGTGTAAAAAGCATTTGTTCCCACTGTAGCACAGTGTCTTATGATCTCCTCTAAAGGAGCATCTTTGTCTAATCCCCATATAATTCTTTTGCAAATCTCATTGGCATTTTCCTTAGCCAGATGTGTGGTCATTTTTTCTGTAGTTGCATTTTCTCCAATAGTTCTTTTGACAGCAGTTTGCAAATGTCTCACAAAATCCACAAAAGGTTCATTGGGACCTTGCTCTATTTTAGTGAAAGCCTCTCCCCGATCTTTCTGTCCAGGGAGGACACCCCAAGCTTTTATTGCAGTCTTAGCAATTTGCTCATATATTGTCATGGTATATCTGTTCTGAATTCTCTCCATACCGACCTTCACCAGCCAAGTGCTCAAAAGTGAATTGTGTATTAACTCCTATTTCCAAATTGCATCTGACTTGGATTTTACATAATTCATGAAACTCCACAAGCCATAACAAATTTTCTCCAGGTTGTAGGCTTGTCCTTGCTATGGTTTTCCAGTCATTCTGGGTTAGGACTTCATAAGACAAACCATCTAGTAACATTTTAACATAAGCCGATGTAACCCCATAAAGGGTACAACATTTTTTCAAATCTTTAATTTTATTCAAATCTAAAGGTGCATATCTTCTCCTTTTTTGACCTACAGAGTCAATATCTTCAATCACAGGATATGCATGTATAAAATCACTTATATCCTCTCCTTCTCTCTTAGCTTTAATCAATGCTTTTTCTAATCTTGTCATAGGCTTAGGCTGCTTCACAGGCAATTCTGTTTGTGTTTCTGTCTCTTCCCCTCCTCCTTTTTGCTCCACCCCAAAGGATTAATCGAGGGAGGAGATGGGAAATGCTCCTGTTGCTCAGAATTGTACTTAACTTCATTGTTATCTGGTTCATCCTTTTTACCTAGTTTAGTTGACACCTCCCCATTTTGCTCCTTCTTCTCTTCCTTTAGAATAACATTTTTTAAAGCCATTTGGATTAAATTGTAGGTATGAAGTGTATCTTTGGAAATTGAGTTTGGTCCGGAACCAAAGGGCAAAATGTCACAAGGGCAACTGTAGTGTTCACCTAATTGCTTTCCTACTAATTCCCATTCATCTGGATCCAATTCTTCTTCCAGAGAAAAACAAGGACATTTGACTTTAAGTTTTTAAAAGTTCAGTAATCTCCTTCAAAATTATAATCAATCCTTGGCTTTTCATAACCTTGATGATGCTCTCTAAACATTTTCCTTGAACAGAAGGCATTTGCCCCATTTCACTATAAGAGATTGCTAGTTTAGCCCTTAACAAGTTAAGTTCCTTATTTAAGTGAGAACGCTCACTTAATCTTTAACAAAGTTTCCTTGTTACTCACGGTTCTAGGTCAGAGAGACTGAGATCTGGATCAGAGGCTTTTCCACTGGAAATCAGGATCGTGTCTGTCCCTGTTCAGGCGCCAAATTGCGATGGTCCGGTCTAGCTCCTCTGAAGGGCTCAGAATAAGTCCTTAAATGCAAAGTCTGGGCTAGCTCCTCTGAAGGGCTCAGAATAAGTCCTTGTCAGGATAAGCAAGAGTCCTTGCCCCACATTGTGGATGCCAAATTATAATGTGCTGTTGTCTTCAGAAGCTGCCGATCACTCTCTGGGAGGAGATCTGCTGTGTCAACTCAAATCTCTCAGACAGATTCTTCTTCCTGTAGAGAGCCTACTTCCATTCCTGCAGAGAGCAGCCTCAGTCTGGTCCAGAAACAACTCCCTTTTTCCTCCAAAGCTGCCCTCTTTATCCTCCCAGAGAATGGGCGTGGGATAATGCAAGGGCTTCTGGGAAGAATTTCTTCAACCAATGAACTTGCTCCTCCTAAGCATGCAAGCTCTTCCCCAGAAATTCACAAGTAAAACTCCCAGTCATGGCCAGAACTAGAGAATTGTCAAGTACCGACTTAGCACTTAGTAAGAACCTAATATCTCATTATCTCATTAGCACTTAGTAAGAACCTAACAAAGGGGTAGGATTTGAAAAAGTGGAGAGGAAGGAAGAGGGAATTCCAGGGATGGAAACAGGATCAAAGGCCAATAGTTAGGAATTAGCAAGGGACATTTGGAGGATAGTGTGATGGAATGATTACCCCATTGCTTAGGAAGTCTTTCAAATAGACCAGTCATAATTATTCTAAGCATAGAATAGATACAACTATCTAAAAACAGCTAAGAAATATGTATGAAAAATTATATATATATATATATATATATATATATATGTATATATATATATATATATATACACTATCTCCTTTGTTTCTCACAGTAATCCAATGAGATTAGAACTATGATTATGCCTGTTTTATAGCTGAAGAAACTGAGGCTGAGAACTTAACTTACTTAAAAGTATATTTATAGTTATCCATATGTATTTCTCTCTCATCAATGGCCTCAATAATCTCATTGTTAAAAAGAGTCACATCTATCAGAATTGATTGTTGGATAATATTGTTGTTGCTATGTACAGGGATCTCCTGGTCCTGCTCATTTCACTTAGCATCAATTCATGTAAGTCTCTCCAGGCCTTTCTGAAATCATCTTGTTGGTCATTTCTTAAAGAACAATAATATTCCATAACATTCATATACCACAATTTACTCATCTATTCTCTAGCTGATGGGCATCCAGTCCACTGATGAGGCAGTCCTTCTTAGGATAAGTTATTGTGATATTTTAGTATTTAAAAGAATAACATTCATGAACTAAAATTTTCCTATTGCCTTAATCCTTCGCTTATGGAAATTATAATGCTTGCCACACTGTTGATGCTTGATAAATGTTTGTTTGCTTGCTTGATTAGGGGTGTGCATTTCTCATTTCTATGTATCAGGTACCCTTCCATTAATTAATTTCACTCTCTAAATACCTTGAGAAAATATTCATACAATGGAATGTCAAGTTATTATTATATTGAATCATGCAAAGAGCCTAAAAATCTTAACATTGCCTACCTTGATGACATGCATTAGTTTACCTGTCAACATAAGAAAGAGAAGGCTCTGGGGAAAATTTAACTTAGTGACAATGACCTTCTGAAGACCACCAGCAAATGCTATTTATGCAATCAATAATTTGTATTTACTGACATTTGTTTGAAGATATATAGATGGACAGTTACTTTATTAAGATCAATCTAAAATGGATATATCAGGCTAATAATGCACACAGGAAAAATAACTCGATTTTCAATTTAATATACTGGCCTGGGGCTTCTTCCATTATTTGATCTTAATAGCAATAGTGAATGAATCATTTGTCTATGGCAATCCGCAAAACAAGAGAAAAATTTAAAATTGCCCTCAATTCTACAAACTCATTTCTTCCATTTCTGCTATAACAATGGCACAATTGCTTAAAAAGCAGCAGGGAGTGTAAAAAAATCACTCACTTTTTAAAATTTAAAAATTAGTGTATTTTCTGATGCTCGATATGTAGGATCCCCATCCAAAGACTAACAAGGACATGCACTATTAGAGGAACTAAATAATTTCAATATTAAAATTTTCTCTAAAAAATAAATGTAAAAAAATATACAAAACCAAAAGCCATTACCAAAAAATAAGTGGTCAGAGAATATTAGCCAACAGTCCTCAAAAGAACAATGAATTATAACCAACAATATGAAAGAATGTTCTAAATCGCTAATAATAAAATAAATGCAAATCAGAATAACTCTAAAATTTCACCCACTAATTGGGGAATGACTAAATAAATAGTGGTAAATTAATGTAATGGATCATTTCTATGCTGTTACCAATGATAAATATTATTAATACACAGAAGTATGGAAAGATCTTCATGAACTCATGCAGAATAAAATAAGCAGATCCAGAAAACAATATGTATAATGTAAATGGAAAGAACAGCTACAAAACGATAAAAAAAAGTTGGTGCAAAATTTCAAACAAGCTTAATTTAGCTCCTTCCCTCCACCAAAGACACAAAAAGACATCTTATATTCCTTTGCAAAGGTGGCAGGGTAGGGTTGAGAATGTACAAAGATGTGGAACATTGCAAGTATCATGATTGTTTCAATGGATGAATAATTTTTGCTCATTTCCTACCTCTTTTTTTTCTTTAAAAATTATTTGCTTTATGGTATTTTCACATATTTTTGTTTGCTTACTTTTTCTTTCTCATGAGTTTTTCCCTTTTGGTCTAGGTTTTTTTTTTTTTTTTTTTTTGGCACAACATGACAAATATGGAAATGTGCTTAAAAGGATTGCATATCTTTAACCTATATAAGATTCCTTGCTGTCTTGGAAAGAGGAAAGGTAAAGGAGGAAGGGAAAAAATTTGAAACACAAAGTCTTACAAAAAATGAATGTTGAGAACTATCTTTACATGTATTTAGAAAAATTAAATACCATTGGGAAAAATTATTTGCTTTACGGTATGACTCTTTGAGAGGGATAAAAAAGAAGAATGCAAAGGGAAATTTGTTTTTTTATTAGAGTTTTTTATTTTCAAAACATGAATGGATAATTTTTCAACACTGTTCCTTGCATAGCCTTGTGTTCCAAATTTTTTACTATTTTCCTCTACCCCCTTCCCTAGAGGGTAATCCAATATATGTTATACATGCTTAAATATATATTAAGTCTAATATATGTATACATATTTGTACAATTATTTTGCTGCACAAGAAAGATCATATCAAAAGGAAAGAAAATGAATAAGAAAACAAAATGCAAATGAACAACAACAAAAAGCATGAGAATATTATTTTGTGATCCACGCTTAGTTCCCACAGCCCTCTTTCTGGATGTAAATGGCTCTCTTCATCACTGGCCTCAATAATCTCATTGTTAGAAAGAGTTACATCCATTGATTGTCAGGTAATATTGTTGTTGCCATGTACAGTGAACTCTTGGTTCTGCTCATTTCACTCAGCATCAGTTCATGTAAGCCTCTCCAGGCCTTTCTGAAATCATCCTGTTGGTCATTTCTTATAGAACAGTAATATTCCATAACATTCATATACCACAATTTATTCAGCCATTCTCCAACTGATGGGCATCCACACGGTTTCCAGTTTCTGGCCACTACAAAAAGATCTGCCACAAACATTTTACACATGTGGGTCCCTTTCCCTTCTTTAGTATTTCTTTGGGATATAAGCCCAATAGAAACACTGCTGGATCAAAGGGTATGCACAGTTTGATAACTTTTTGAGCAAAACTCCAAATGAAGCAAGGGGAAATTTATGAAACACAAAAAACAAAAGATGTCAGCAAAGCTTATTTTGAAGAAAAAAGAATTGAAAGAAATGAAAAAATCACAACCAAATGAGATATTACTCATTGGCCATATAAAGATGGTGGCAGAAGGGGTTTCCCCATGCATTCTGAGACAACTATAACATGGCACATCTTCCCTGCCAGTAATGCTATAGCACTTTGCTCACAAGTCACTGGAATAAGAGTGAAGCAGTGTAGACAGTGTTTGGAAGGGGTAGACAGTGGATGGAAGGGGTTCACTTGTAACATGCTTGCAAGTTTCACATTAAATTCAAGATACAGGAATTTTTGTAGAAGTAGTGGGATGAAAAGAGAAGAAAAAAAAACAAAAACAAGAAATGAAAAATGGATATAGAATCAGAGGCCTTTCCTGGGCTATATATCACTCTCATGGGAGTTAGCATTTGGCTTCTCCTTATTGCTGTAAAGGCTAGTACTTTCACATATGATAGCAGTAGCATGTTATAGACAATTCAGCTTTACCATTTCCATATGGGAAGCATTTCAGCGCTCCTACAACAGGCAAATACCCAGTAGCCTTTCTGTTCCCCAGTTTGTTCTGCTGTGATGATCAGAGAGGGGAAGGAATAGAGATAAGTAGATTTACAGTCTCCCAGGACTAGAAACCTGGGAGGAAGGTTATAGGAAATGGGTGATAGAATGCCTAATTATTATTTTACCTTTCATTTGGTTTTGAATAAAAGACCTTTTACCCTGCTTAGGAATAGTGTGCTTAATTCTGACTAGATTGAAGAGATTTAACGGGAAAATGGGGCTGATGAGCAGTGGCTTTGGATAGTTAATGGGCCCAAATAGGTACTGGGAACCTGAATATGGTAGAGTAGGTAAGAAACTTTTTTTTCCAGATACTTGATTATCTGGTCTTTGCAGTACCCAAGATGACCACAAGCAAAGAGTATATTATGAAGGTAATTGAAGTTTATATACTTTACTATAAAGAATGAAAAGGTAGAGAAATTCTATAAAGAAATGCAACTTCCAAGTTAAACCACCATATAGCTTTTAAATTCAGTGACAAATAAAAAGGTGGGACAATAAAAATATGTTAGAAACTGTGGTTCAGGATTCATAAGTGAAGTAAGTGAGCTCATATATATCTTCTCATTCTTTGTGATTTGTGTCTTTGTTCTTCCACAAATGCTCCATAGATAAACTACTCAATATTCTGAATGCCTTCCTCTAAGTCTTGTTATATTTCTTGAATATAAGTGGAGAGTTTGGGCTATCCATCCATTATCTTCTGCTCTCATTGATCCACTTCCTTTTTCTGACCATACATTTCCTCAGCAATATCCCCATGTGACTACTTGGGTATAGGACATTTTTATTTATCAGTTGGGGAAACTTAGACAAGTTGTGGTAACAATCATGTTGAAATATTATTGAGAGATAAGAAATAATGAGAGAGATGGTTTCAGAAAAATCTGAAAAGACTTAGATGACGTAAAATGAAGTGAGAAGAACAAGGAGAACACTACACACAGTAAGCAATAGAAGAGTCCAAGACAATTCCAAAGGACTTACAATGAAAAATGCTATCCACTTCTACAGAGAGAGAACTGATATATTCTGAGTGCAGATGGAAGCATATTTTTCATTTACTTTTTCCTTGCTTTTTTTGGTAACATGGCTAATATGGAAACATGTTTTGCATGAATTTCCATGTATAATTGATATCATATTGTTTATCTTCTCATTGGTGGAACAGTGGCTGGGAGAGAGAGAATTTGGAACTCAGACTTATTAAAATTAATGGTAAATTTTTAAAAACCATATTAAACATCACTGGAAATGTACTGCAGCCTCAAAATACTAGCCATGCAACTCCCCATTGTCCTTTACATCATTCACAACTTTGATTCCTTGGAGATTGTGGTATTCTAAAATTCATAAGACATGTGATGACATTGATACATATCTTTGGTAATCATACCATTCTTTGCTTTATGCCTTACTTGACTTCAATAATCAGAAGGCTGTTGAATAGAAATACCTCTCCAGCTGTGTTTATCAAAGATTCTCAGATAACCTTAGCATATACATAAGAGATTCCTTTTGGAAAGACAATATTTGAGACTGAATCTTATTAAACTGACTAAAATAATAGTCAACAAACAATACAGGGGAAGGTTAAATTCTCTGTTCCCTTCAGTCATGTAATACAAAGATATAGTCTGCTGGGGAGAATCATATGCAAAAGCCTGCATATCCCTTCTTACTTTTATTGAGCATACTTGATATGTATATAAAGCATCCTTATAAAAATTTTATTAAAATGAGAAAGTAGGTATATATGGTGGAAGTTATTGATATTTTCTGTCTCTTTTTTTTTTTTTACTTTTAGTCATTAGGAATTTTTAAAATATTCTTTTGGCATCTGAAATATCTTGTAAAGTGATACTTAATGGATTTCTTTTGTGTACTTATTCTGGTCCCGACCTTGTCTTCCTAAGTGCTAATTTTTTCCTTTTTCACATGGTACATTGGACATTGAGGTATTTGAATAAAAATGAGATGGTTCCTCCATCACTGATGATGAAAATAGAATGTTAGAGAAATATTAGCAATTTCCTTCCACTTTCCATCTATTTGTGATTCTTCTGCTAGTTTCATCTATAAAAGTTCTTGGAATGATGAGGTTCTTTTGAGTCTCACAGTAAGCTTTCTAAAATTTTTTCCCTTCCTTTTGCTGTTTCAAAAGCTAGTACTAGGGCTGCAAGGTGGCATAGTGGATAGAGCACTAGGCTTGCAATCAAGAGGACCTGAGTTCAAATCCAGTGTCAGCTATATGATCCTGGGTAAGTCACTTAACCATGATTACCTCAACAACAACAACATATTTAAAATAAAGAAAATACTTCTCATATCTTTCCAGGATCTTCTGTAGTGTTTTATGAATGTTTGTTTTCTAAAATAAGTGATATAGTTGACTATCATTCTTTCTATGCTGTGCAATGAGATCAAGTAATTGTTGACTAATGAGATTTCTGGACTCCGAATCTTCTTGTTGTGGCAACTTTGATCATCATGAAGGGTGATATTTTTGCTTTTTGTATTTCCTGTATTTTGGCACTGATAGTTTGACTATCAGTGAAACAATAGCTCAGGTTTGAGGAAAAATAAATGAGGTCAAAGATTTGAATCATGCCTATATATTATGAATTCTTTCTTCCAAAATAGAATCAGAAAATATCACAAAATATGAAATTGACTATTGTAGCAGACAGGATATGACTGATTACGTATATGAAAGTCAATTATGAATCAGCCATCTGTATACAGTTTAAACCATCAACTTGTTAGAACAGAAACCAAAATCACTAACAACATTGGGTTAGAATGCAAACTTATTTGAAAAACTTCACAGAGAAGAATAGTGAAAGATTATGATCTGTATCATCCCATCGAACAGTGAAAAATTTCATAAGAAAAGTGAATTTACATAAATTAAACAATTCTAACTCATATGCTTATTTTCTCATGTTTACAAAACCATTGTGAAGATGATATACATATATATTAATGGTACATGAAAACATGAGAAAGGATCAAGCAGACATTCATATCTGATATTTCATAGGGGATTACATTTTTATGGCCATACAACTGCAACTGACTGAATGATAGAGCAAAGATATGTTCCAATTGTACTGGTTGTTGACTGTAAAACATTTTTTGAATTAGTGGACTACAATGTAGCTTTAAAGACTTACTTTAAACAAGGCTCCTGATAGGTAAACATCTTTATAATTAGAAAGATAGCATAGTAGTACAATGATAGATCTCTGGACCTAGAATTAGGAAGATGAGTTCAAATCTACATACACACACTTTCTAGCTGTGTGATTTAGGTAAGTCCCTTAACACCTGTCTGCCTCAATTTCCTCATCTGTAAAATGGGAATAATAATAGGACCTAAATTCAAGAATTGTTATAAGGGTAAAATGAAATAATATTTGTAAAGCACTTTGCAACTCTTAAAACATTAATTATATTATGATTGAGAGATATTTTAAGATTCCTTCATCTATACAAGATTAGAGATAACTTTGTCCTGTGGTCCTCTGATTATTAATAGTGAACAAGACATAAAACAAAAAAATTATCTCTTTATTTGAAGAATGTATAGGTTTCTGAGGCAAAACAACTTGTATACAAGTAAAGACAAAGTATACACAAAGTAACATCTAGAGGGAGACAGTGATAATTACTGTGATAATAAATGGGGGAAAGCTTCTTATGGCAGAATGATGCTAAGCTGCACTTTGAAGGAAGTTAGGGTTTCAGTAAGGCACAGATAAGACAGGAGAATATTCAACAAAGGCATAGCAATTAGAAGGAGAATGTTAAGTAGAGGGAACAGTTAACAGGTCAGTTTTACTAGAATAGAGAAGTAGAGTAAACATGAAGTAAAACTGGAAAAGTAGGCAGGAGCCAGATGGCAAAAGGCTTTGGATGCTGTAGTAAAGAATGTTATTTTATCTGAGGCACTAGGGAGATATTAAATGTTTTTCAGTGGGATGTAATATAGGCAGATCTGGTTTTTATATCAATTCATTAACTGGAAGATGTATCAGAAAGAAAGAGAAACTAGGTTATTGCTCTTATAAGACAATGAGAACCTGAATTAGAATAAAAGCAATGTTTATGGAGAGAAGTAGGTTATAGGATAGAAATGTTATGGATATAGCATCACTAAGATTTAGCAACGTATTAACTATGAGGTTTCAGGAAAAAGGAAGAGTCAAGGGTAATTCCATGGATGTGAATCTGTGTGACTGAAAAGATAATTGTTAGCAAAAAGAGTAGTTTGGATCATTTAAGTGCCTACTATCTCAAGGAACTCATGGTCCAATCGAAGAGACAACATGCAAACAAGTATATGCAAATAAGATAGATTGATATGATATGGTACCATATGATATGATAAATGGGGGTGTAGTCTCAGAGGGAAGACATTAAGATTAAATAGAACTGCAAAAGACTTTTATAGAGGGGGGAATATTGGCTTGAGACTTGAAGGAATGTGGAGAGGAAGGATGGGTTTAGAGGAAAATATGAGTTCCACTGCAGACATGTTGAATTTGGGAGATAGTATGGCATTGTAATAAGATTGTTGACTCTGGACCCACATTCAAATCGAACTACTGATACTACCTTTATGATCTTGGGTCATTAATTTACTTAAACTTCTTGACCTTCAGTTTCTTCATCTGTTAAACAAAGGAAAGTAGACTAGGGTGGCCTTTCAGTACCTTCTAGCTCTACATCTATAATCCTAAACCTACAAAAATATCTTAATTTTGAATAAAACACTGGCCTTGGAGTCAGGAAGACCTTAGTTCAAATTTAGCCTCAGATACTAACTAGCTGTGTGATCCTAGACACTTAGTAAGCAACTTAACTCCAGTTGCCTCTCCCCTGCCAAAAACAAACAAGCAAAAAACATCAAACAAAACAAAGCCCTCTCCAAAATATTGCCATAAACCTTTGGAAACCAAAGATTTCCTTTACCTGCAGGTTCCTCTTCAGTGACAATGATCTGTCCAGTCCAAGGTGCAGAAGGCTGACCTAAAAGAAGCAAAAAATAAAAGTTAGAAAGTGCTCCATAATGAAGACTGACAATTATTGCAAAATCAGCTCAACTATTTCTACTGGTAGGTGACTCATTTGGTCAATTCAATTAAAGAACTATTGGACTGATTTTCTTTCCCCAACATCCGCCCCTAAATTGTGACTGATTCAGTCTCCAAAAAAAAACATTCACCTGGTTCTCTTCTTTGTGAAAGCCTCCTGTAAAGGAAGGGAAAATTGGAAGATCTATAAGATATATCACTTGCCGTCTAAGAGGGGCAGTTAGATGTGTTCAAATGATGAACAAACGGATGATTTCCAATAATGTTGCCCTTGTGCTTTACATAACTATATGTAAATATATAGATATAAATATATGGAGGTAGGTGACACAATGGATAGAGTCTAGCTTCAGACATTTATTAGTGTAACCTGGGGCAAATCATTACTTCTTAGTCTCCTCATCTGTAAAATGCAGATGACAAAATCTTATCTTCCTAGCACTTATTTCCTAATGTGAGGACAAAATGAAAACATATCCATAAAGTACTTTGCAAACCTTAAAATGCTATCTAAATGT
This sequence comes from Sminthopsis crassicaudata, assembly GCF_048593235.1. NCBI lineage: Eukaryota > Metazoa > Chordata > Mammalia > Dasyuromorphia > Dasyuridae > Sminthopsis > Sminthopsis crassicaudata. The sequence goes on along the minus strand of NC_133617.1, from coordinate 229,254,590 downwards.
TTTCTCTCTCTTTCTCTCTCTTCTTTATCAGCTATTTATGTATCTATCAGTTTTCCATCTATCTTCATTATGATGATGATGATGATGATGATGACGTAATGGTTTGAAGTCTCTCCATCCTTTGAGAGGTTAGGTGTGCTCCTTTCAAAATAAACCTGGGGGGAGGGAGTTGTGTACTAAAGATTTATTTTAATTCTAAGATTTAGCAGAAGCAATGGAAATGTTTTTGATAGCTAATGTCAAAGGGCCTTATTCTAGTAATATTCAAAACTGATTTGCTTGTAAATTGGGATGTGTTGTAGATGGGGCTTTTGCCTCAAAGAGGCTACTTCAGCATAAAAAATTCCTCTGCTAAAAAAATAAATAAATAAACCCAACATTTATTTTTGGAATGTGCTAATATGATCATCAGAAATAGTTTTCAGGTTCTTGAATTCCATATCTTCGCCGCAAAGTTAGCAAAATAAAACTGAAATGCAAACAAAACCAATCTCATAAGAATGGGGAAGTCTATGAAATGCAAAATTACTTGGAGGTGAATTTGTCTGAAAAAGATCTCTTTATCCTACCTCCCCCTAGTGGATGTGTGGAGGAATGAACACAAACACAGTCTTGAAGGCCATTGAGTTTGTCAAATCCCTGGATTAAGGAAGATGCTGAAAGATGCTTACTTTTAAGCCTGGCTCTATCTACAGGGTCCAGGGCTGCCACAGGCTCAGAAACCCGGGATGGGTTGCTTATTCCAGTTTTGTTCACAGCTCGGACACGAAATATGTAAGAACGACCTTCAATTAATCCAGTGACAGGGAAGCGAGCAAATTTGACAGGTGTGTCATTGCATTGGGACCAGATGTCTGTGCCTACCTCGCATCTGAAGAAAAGAGAGCAAGGATTAGGGCAGTATCAACAGAAAGTAGGACAGTTCTGAGGCTGTCCACAGCTGCCTGCAGTCTGGGGCTTGACCTCCAGTGACCTGGTCGGTAGCTACACATAACATCATCATCTGTTCAAACAATCCAGATGATTGTCACTTCTTTCACAAGAAGGAAATTTGAGTCTATTCAGTATACATTCCAGTCTCCTTTGGACTCCATCACAGCACCTGCTTTTTTGTTCCACCTACATGTTATGATTTGGGTGACTGAGGCAGTCAGAACAAGGTTGAGGTTCCTGTGTAGGAGAGGCCTGAGGAGCAAAGGAGGATAATGTGATGATATATAGTTCCAGGTGGGCTCTGGCATTGGCTCACCCAACAGCAAAGGAGAACAAAGAAAGTGTGGGTTAGTAGAAAAGACATTAAAGTGTTTTATAATCTTAGCCCCCTGCCAGTTTCTAGTCTTCTTCCATATTCCACCCCCTCCTATCTCCAAGTATATTTAGATCCAATGATACTGGCTTCTTGCTGTTTCTGAACTCAGGGTATTTTCATTGACTGTCTTAGAATTCTTCCCCTCATCATTTCCACCTTCCTGGTTTCCCTGGGTTCTTTCAAGTCCCAGCTATAATTTCCACCTTCTAGAGCTAGCTTTTTCTGATCCCTCTAAATTCCAATGACTTCCCACTGCTGCTTATCTCCAGTTTATCCCATATATAGCTTGTTTGTACGTAGCTGTTTGCATGTTGTCTCCCCCATTAGATTGTGAACTTCTTAAAGGCAAAGACTATTTTTTGCCTTTCTTTGCATCCAAGGCACTTTGCACAATGCCTCGCTCATAGCAGGTGTTTATAAATGCTTTGACCTCTCTGGGCTTCCTTTCACTTATATATAAGATGAGAGAGCCAGACTAGCTGGTTTTTTATGTCTCTTCCAGTACTAAATCCCATGGCCATATTTCCAAATAACTCTCCACCACCATGAAACTTTAACTTGTATTATTATTTTTTTTCCTTTGTGTTAATCCTTATCCTTCTTTAGAAATAAATATATTGAGTCCTTAACACTTCAGTCAAAATGAAATTATCAAATAGTATTTCTCTGGAGAAAAGAAGGAATATGAAGACCTTGGGTACCTGAAAATAGAAGAGAATGAAATGTCAAATAGCTTAAGGAAAGAGAAGGCCAGAGAATCAAATATAAAATAAACCTGTTTGTTTTGCAATTTCGACTGAATAACAAGCTTTTAGTATATTCAATATTAGATTTAAATATGTAGCGGCAGTGTTATTTGCTTCTCTGGGAACAACAGTCAGACAAAACATTTCCAACCCACACTTAATAGCTTTTGTTTTCATTTTTTAATTGTTTTAGCCATGTCTGACTCTTTGTGACCCCATTTGAAATTTTCTTGGCAGAGATACTGAATTGGTTTGCCATTTTCTTCTTCAGCTCATTTTATAGATGAGGAAATTGAGACAAGCAGGGTGACACAGCCAATAAGGGATGAGGCAAATCTAACAGCTATAGGACCAAATTTTTTATTTGGCCATAATAATAATAATAGCTCACATTTATATTGTGCTTTAAAGTTTGTAAAATGTTCAACATATATAATCTCATTAGAACTTTATCATAATCCCATGAGGTAGGGGCTACTATTTATTCTCTTCATTTTTATATAGGGAAACTAGAGACATTAAAAAATTTGCTCAGAGTCACAGAGCTACTAATTAGTTGAATCAGGATTCAAATCCAGATCTTCTAGATCTGGTGCTCTCTTTATTATACCATTATTATTATTATTCTATAGAGACTTAGAGTGATGTTTATTCAGAGATGAAACATTTTTTCTCAATGTTCCCACAAGTTCAAAATGGAACATAAATCTTTATGTGTTAAAAGTGTTTCTGTTCTGGTCCCCTGATCCCCTTCCATTTCTAGTCAACATAGTAACTCTATAAGTAGCCACTATAAAGGAGGCAACAGTATAAAATAAAATTATAAAATGGAACCCGAAAGTCACAAAACAAGCCATCCTAAAGATCAGAGTGTAATTTGCAAATTATATCACATATTAACCAAAATTCACATCCTGGTAGTATGTGCTCAATTGACAGAAACATCTAGGTGTTTACTATCAGGATTCTGGTTCTATGTCAGTTCCAAATTCCACCAGCTCCAGACCAGCAAAATATCAATACCATGTTTAACTTTGACATAGCTTTGAAATTTTCCCAATAAACTTGAAATGATTTGGATATGTGAGAAAAAAATGACAAATCACTTCAGGATTTTTGCCAAGAAAATCCCAATAGGATCAAAGAATTGAACATGATTGAAATCATTGCCCAACTACAACAAATGAACTAACTCCAATATCTATAAAGATGAGACCTCAAACTTCTTCCCTCTGAGAACTCTTCCTTTCCATTGGGTCCATGCTGCCTAGTGCTACCAAATCTAATTCATGGTTATGTGAGTGATATCCACTTACTTTCCTTTCCTCAGTCTCTTCATCGCACTACCTGCTTTCCTTCACATTCCATCCATACCATCTGTCTTTTGTACCCTTTTCACAACTTATCTCTATACCCTCTGCATTTAAAGTGTAATTTCCCCCTTTACTAAATGCCAATCATGTCTTTTCCCAAAAAGTATCCAAGTAAGTGGGTGTGCCTATCTGCTCCCATTGCATAATTTTATAAATTAGTTATCAGTTTGGCCATTAAAGCCAACTTTTCTGGTAAAAGATTAAAGGATTGATTTTAAAGTATACTGCTCTGTGACTCCAGAACTAGTATAGAAGTTAGGGAAGAATAGTCCAGAAGATCAAAAAGACATCTTCTAGAGGGCAGTGAGAACTCTTTATGTTTCAAAAGGAATAGTCAAACAATTTCCTCATCAGCTTAAGGAACCAGGACATCATGTACCTTTGAAGCCAAGATCTGTTATCTCTCCCTCCCTTTTCTCCTACCATTTTCTTTCTCTGTCTCTCTCTGTCTCTATCTCTGCCTCTTTCTCTCTGTCTCTCTGTCTTTGTCTCTGTCTCTCTCTTCCTCCCTCTCTTTCATCCATCTATCTATCATCATCATCATCATCATCATCATCATCATCATCATCAACAACAACAAAACACCTAATAGAATTGCCAAAAAAGGGAAATAAAAGGGAATAAGATCAAAAGGGAAATGTTCTTGGCTACATCATGTCAGGGTGTGTGCACAGGGTCTCAATCTCTCAACAGACACAGTGAGACTGGCCATTCCTACTCTGTGACAGCTAAAGTCTTACTACAATCCCTAAGGCAAATTCCTGCTCCTCCCTAAGAAAAAAGGAGAAAGAATCCATTCTTATTCCAAAGAGTACACCGTCATACAACCAGGCTCTAGGAGTAAGGGGAGGTCCAGAGATAGGGAAATGATGAGTAGAAGGAAATTCTTGGGTTGAGATAGTTGTGAAGGACAAGAAGATGCTATGACTAAGGTAGCAGAAGGACAATATGTACTCAATGTCCCCAATTCACTAAGATAAAAGTTGGCGATTACCAATGAAGTCAGGCCAAAGGTTGCTGTATGTGAAGGGTTCTTAACTAGACTCACTGTTAACGATACATGTTGCTTCTATCCTTAACATTGGCTTGAATTGTATGTAGATACTGAGGTTTCAGTGATGGCAGCATTTTTTGCACATTAATATAAAGATAATATTTTATTTCCTTGGCATAAACAATGACATATTCTATATATTCCTGGTGAAAAAAAAATGACTGAATAATCATAGCTTTAGAAATTGCAAAAAAAGGAGAAAAACAATGTTGTTAGTTCTAAGAATGTAGTTCTGCTAGCTACATGAATCAAATTAATTAGATCATTTCTCACTTGCCATCATTTCATTTGCCATATATAAACACAACTATTGTAAGATATGAGGTCTATTAATAAACTTAAAGATATCGAAGCATTTTAGATAGTAGCAGTTTAATACTAATATATTTCCCCCTTAGGATCAAATTAATATCATATGTTATATTATGTATATATAGCATTTTCTTAGCAACTATATAGTAATTATATTTAAACTACACACATAATATAAATGTAGATTTACATGCTTATTAAACCAAGATACAGAGAAGTTAGTGCCTTCTCAAGCCACCTGGCAAATAATTCATTTTTTCTGACACCCAATCCAGCTATTTAATCTTCAAAATGGCTTCAATTAAATGCACAGATTTATAGAATGTTTGCCAAATTATATATACAGATGATGATTTGTGATTGGATGGGCAGTCAACTGAGTTAGTCTCTTACTTTACATATCTTGGACATGCACTGCAGATGGACAATCAGCTGGATCCAAAACTAAATAGGAGGAAAATCTGGGAAAGTACACAACTCTTTCAATGACTACAAGCTGCTCTCTGAAACAAAAACCCCTCCTTATAACATCAGTATTATTCTAGAAATGGAATAGGGATATGAAAAATGGAAGACTACAATATCCAAACAATCAAAATTGAGTCACTTGAAGGGCATTTGAGAAATACATGGTGAATGCAAATGAGCATTTTATTATCAATAATGGCGTTACATAAATTATGACATCCAATAAACGTCTGATCAAAAAAAAAGAGGCAAGCTGGTCATGTAGCAATTGTGAATGGAGAGCTTGGTGCTACACTGATACTTACAGAATGTTTTTTTAAAGACCTAAGGAAGGCCTTTAGCATGTTGAATGCATTGTTTCTTGAGGATCTATGGGCAGATATGAATAAAAGTTCCATAGGATGAGGAGCTATGGATGATTTGTGATTTGCACTCTTTGAAGAGAGTACCTACACAGATAAGACCACTGATCTATTAAAGTATGGTTCTTTACCTCTTTTTGTGTCATGAGCTCCTTTAACACTATTAAATCTATAGATACCATGTCAGAATAATTTTGTTATTAATTCATAATTTAAAGAAATGCTAAATTTCAGTCAAAGGTTTATGAAAGTAAAGATCTATGTGTCTTGAGTATATGTGTGTATACATGAGATATGTGTATATATATTTCCCATCTAAATTCATGAATCCCCTTGAAATCTATCTGTAGACCATGGCTGCTAGGTGACTGAGTGTCTAGGGTCCAAGACTTAGAGTCAGGAAGATTTCATTTCAAATCTTGCCTTAGGTGGTCTCCAACAAAATAGCACAGGGGATGGAGTCCTAGACTTGGAAACAAGAATATGTAAGGACAGATCCAGCCTCAGGTGCTTATTAGTTATGTCACCCTGTGCAAGTCATTTGACTTTTCTCTGCCTCAGTTTCCTAATCTTTAAAATGAGAACCATAATAACACCTACCTCACAGAGCTATTGTGAGAATAAGATAAAATGATATCCATAAACTGTTTACAAGCCTTAAATAAACTTAAAGTAGCATAGAAATACTATTATTATCATCATATCAGTTATTATTATTATTATTATTATTGCAGTCACTTAACCTCTCTGTGCCTAAGTTTCCTCATCTATAAAATGGGAGTAATAACAGTACCAACATCACTGAATTCAAATGAGTTAACATATATAAAAATGCTTTACAAACTTTAAATCATTATATAAAATTAGCAATCATCACTATTAACCCCAGGTTAAAAACCTTTGTATTCAAGTTTTGAAGAAACTTGAAATGGGAATCAGTCTATCTTTAGAAAGCTTGACACTGGCTGTTTACATGACCAAAAGGTAGTCAAATAAAAATGCTTCACATTGCAGATGGTATAGCCAATTAAAACATGAGTCTTCCTGACTCCTTGAGGACTTCAAAATGACTTCATACAGAACACTGACTTACTTGTCAATGAAATAGCCCAGAATTGGGCTCCCTCCATCCACAGCAGGCTGTTTCCAAGAGATGATGACATAATCTTTGTTGGCATCTAAGCAGACCACATCTAGAGGGGAAGCAGGAGCTCCTGCAATCTCAGCATCTGCATCTTTATAGGAAAGGACATTATTTTTGTTAAAGGTCTCTCTAGGTTACTCTAAATATAACTAAAAGCATTAATTATATAGGTCCATTAATATGAGTAATGAAACCCTGAAACATCACATTAATGGAACCAATGACCATATTTTACATAATTATAGGGCAAATTAAAATAATAATGATGATAACAATAACAGCAAACTTTTATATAGTGTTTACTATATGCCAGGCACTGTGCTAAGCATTTTACAATAATTATCTCATTTGATCCTCACAACAAGCCTGGGGGTTGGTGTTATTATTATCCCCATTTTATACGTGAGGAAATTTGAGGCAAACAAGTTAAGTGAGATGGTCAGGATCATATAGCTACTGAGGTTGATTTTGAACTAAGATCTTTCTGACTCCAATTGAAGCCTAATTAAAGCCTATCTATAGCCAGAATTCTTATTATGGACATTCTTTTAAATGCATTAACACATATGTTGAATTTTTTGCCTATATTTTGTCATACCAAGCTTTTACCTTGTAGTCTTTTTACTTCCAATGGAGAGCATTACTCTTCCCTTCCTGGGAAGAAATGCTTATTTAAATCAATATTGGATTCTCTCAGAATCATTCAATAAATATTTATTAAGCACCTACTCTATGCTATAGACTGGAGTTACAGAGACAAGAATGAAACAGTTACTGCCCTTAAGGATCTTTCATTCTGACAGCAGAATAATGTATATATGTTTTACACACACACACACACACACACACACACACACACACACACACACACACACACACATATTCAGAATATATAAGATAGAGCACCAGCCGTGAGTTCAAATTTGGCCTCAGATACTTAACAGTTCCTGGCTGTATGACCCTAGGCAAGTCACTTAACCCCAATTGCCTCAGTAAGAGAGAGAGAGAGAGAGAGAGAGAGAGAGAGAGAGAGAGAGAGAGAGAGAGAGAGAGAGAGAGAGAGAGAAAGAGAGAGAGAGAGAATATATATATACATATATAAGGTCTAGAAACATAGAAACAGCAATCTGATGGTGGCTCTTTTCTACCACAGCTTGTTGTGGTCCTTCCTTCCTTCCTTCCTTCCTTCCTTCCTTCCTTCCTTCCTTCCTTCCTTCCTTCCTTCCTTCCTTCCTTCCTTCCTTCCTTCCTTCCTTCCTTCCTTCTTTCCTTCTTTCCTTTCTTCTTTCCTTTCTTCTTTCTTTCCTTCTTTTTCTCTCTGTCTCTCTCTCCCTTCTTTCCCTCCTCTCTTTTCATCTCTCTCCTTTTCTCCTTTTCTTTCTCTTCCTGTGTGCCCAAAGTAATGTGAATTTTGATCCCTGAAACCTCAAAAGATGTTGCAGGGATCACAGGCTAGATTTCTTTCTTAAGGACCATGCCTTAAATCCAAATCACTCTGACTCTCATTGATTAGCCACAAAACGTTTCAGATCAAGCTCCACTTGATCCTTGGGCCCTGATTGCCTCGGAATGAATGTAACTAAATGTTGACCTAAATGAAACTGAGACCTATTAAAGACCTTAGCTTAAAAAAGTCAAGGTCTCCCATTTATCCCAGGCCATCTCCAGTTGTTCTGATCTATATCTGAGCATTGGACCCAGATGGAGTGAAGCAGGTGATTTTGCACAGCTCTCCTTCACTTAAATCCAATTTACTTGCATATCATGGCATCACCTTCTCATGTCACTGTTGTCTTTGAGAACAAAGGGCATACCCCAAAGTTGGATGAAGTTTTATAATTTTGATAATTTATATGATAGAGATTTTTTTAAGGCAACTAACCCTACTTTTCCTTTAGGAAGCATATGCAAATCACTATTTTGAATCTTGGAGTTTTGCCTATCATTAGAGCTGACATTTTAATTTTGGAAGATAAAAGAAAATATATTCATTGAATTAAAGTTAGTTGTGGTTAAGAAAAGAGTTCTGAAGCAATACCAACAGCCTAGCTCATCTGATCTGATCACAGTAAGTCTAGGATTGTATGAAGGCCTATGACTGTTTGTGAAATAGGATACTCCTTCATAGGGAGTGATGTGAATCCTGGCTCAGTTGAGGTCATGAGCTAGGATTGTGTTTTCAGAAGAAGAGGAAATAGAAATGAAAACTCTGCAACCTTTCCAAAGAGCCTGTGCAGAAAGCCTTAAGACTTGAAGTCATGTTTTCTCTGGGGACACCTAGCCCCTTTGCCAGTTTCTTCTAACATTCGGTTATTCCCTTTACAAGTTACAAGGAGCTAAGACATCAAGGAGCCACATACTCAAGGCAGAACAATATTAACTAAGCAAACATTTTCTTTTCCTCAGATCTTTTTACATTTCATTGACTTTTTTCTAAATTGGGAAAATCTTTGATAACAATTAGAAATGTCCAAACAACAGGGTATTAGAAAGGGTCTTGATGGAAAGATAGCCACACAGAAAATTAGCAAAAATAAAATTCAACTTCTAGGCTGCAACTTGCCACTTCCTCGACATGTGACAGTGGGCAAATTGCTTAACTTCTCTGAGACTTAATCACCTCAACTGTAAAATAATAAAGAAGCTCTAAGATCTCTTCCATCTCTGAAAAATCTGGTGACCTTCTCCAAGCCCATCATTTTACCCACAAAGAAAATAAACTCCAGAGAAATTAAATTATTCAAAGAATTAAATCAAGCTAATAGCAGAACCAGGCATTCTTTGTTTTTTTTTTCTTTCTATATTTCAATATCATTCAATACATCAGTATTCTAGCATTTTGTCTAAAGATGTTAGGAATACAACAAAACTCTATCAACTTAATGAATTTAATCAATTTCATAGGCGATATGGTATTCTGCTCTATCCACTACATATTGAAGACCTAGACTCTATTGATACGATTTTAGTCCAGCCTGTAATATCAAGTGTCCCTGAGCAAATCCCAACTTCTCAGTGCTTAACTAAAGAAGTCCATTTGGCAGCCCAATTTGGGCCTAGAAACCTTTAATGTAACCAGCTTATTATCTTCAAAATCATTAGATTCTTGGCTACTTTTTGTTTGTCTGTACATATACTGTCGCACTCTTTACTCTGATACAAGTCTCACTACACCCAATGTACTTGCTGCCTCCTAAGGTAAATGCCCCCTCTCATTTATCTTTTTCCTCAATAAAATAAAGTACTAATGTAAATGTATACCCTTGTTGTTCTTCCATATCTCAACACCAAAGGCATTGTACCAATTTATATACTCTAATATACACTCAGATATACATGCCAATATTTTAAAGTCACTTTTTCTCTCAAATGCCCTTTAAATTTTACAGAAACAAGACAAATGATGTATATATTAGGAGCTAACAATATTTTTTGTAGGTAAGCTCAAAAATGAGTAGTTTGTTTATAGAAGTACTGAGGTATCAATGGCATATTTTAGATTTCAGATCCAAATAAATGCTTATAATTCAATATTTGCAATAGCAAAAACTTTGCTCCCCATGAAAGACACATATTCTGAGCTGAAAAGGAGCAATTTGTAATGGTAGAGAGAATTTTTTCACCTGGAAATTAGACCTTACATCAATTAAATTACACATCCAATTTATATCCTTTTCCACAGCATTTCTTGTCCAAGGAATGAGCCAGAACTTGTCCCAAACAAATGTTTTAGGTTTAAGGCTACAATTAGACCATAATAGTGGTGGAGTTTAAATAACTTGTCAGAAAAAAACTTCCCTACAAATATGATAGCTTTTAATATCATAGATTGGGAATATATATTCTTTATAAGGAAGAGCTATTTTTTTCCTGAAATTTTAAGATTTCTGGAGGGTAGAGTAAGGATTGTTAAATTTGAAGTTCCTACTGTTACCCCAGTCAAAAAAGCAAGTCATTTGATCTGTGGAAGAGAAAGACAGCAATAATTGCCAAATGCATCAATAATATAGATATAGGTATGGCATTGATGACCTTGATATATCTATGTTGATATAGATATAGGTATAGATTTAGATTATATAGATGTAATAGATACAGATATAGGCATAGAAGTTGATATAAATCTAGATCTAAATCCATATATATGTATAGATATAGATAATGTAGATATATATAGGTATAGATGTAGATTATGTAGATATATATATAGGTATAGATATAGATTCAGATAAAGATTTAGATATGGATATAGATGACATAGATATAATCCATCACTATGTCTACTATGCTTATTTCCATTTTCAAAGCTAGCTATCTCTCCATCAACTTACTTACATATCTGCCATAAAGACAGTACTAGTTCTTAACATTTATATATTGCCACCAAGTGATTGGTGGTTCTAAGAATATGACCTTATTAGTTTGAATGGCCAAGTTTCCGCAGGTATAATTAACAGAGAAAAAGATTAGCCTGCTTTGGAACAGCATCCTGCTTTTCCTATTTAAAAAAAAAAAGAAAGGAAGAAAGAAAGGGGGAAATAAAAGAATATTTAGTAAAGGAACTGGGTAACAATTTAGAACAGTGTTAATTAAGAATTCAAGTTCTATATCACTATTACATGTCTACTACTACCAATAATTAGCAATGCTTTATGAATGTTATCTCCAACACAAACTGGTTTCTTTTTCTTTTCTTTTCTTTTCTTTTTGCTGAGGCAGTTGGGGTTAAGTGACTTGCCCAGGGTCACATAGCTAGGAAGTGTTAAGTGTCTGAGGCCAGATTTGAACTCAGGTCCTCCTGACTTCAGGGCTGGTCCACCATCTAAATTCTTTTTCAAACCATTTGACTTTTAACATAGACCCTTCCTACTCTACTCCAGTCTTCTTAATTTTTTCTCCCTTCTACCTTCTCTAACATCCAGTAATCCTGGTCTCCTTATTGTTTCTCACACAAGAAACTCCATGCCTAGAATTATCTTCCTGTTCATCTCTGCCTCCTAGCTTCTCTGACTTCCTTTAAGAGTAAGATAAAATTGTACCTTCTATAAGAAGTCTTTCAGTAAGATCTTTCTTAGTATTAGTGCCTCATCTCTGAGATTATCTTTAATTTGTCCTGTATATTTTGTATGGATACAACTGTTTACATTTAGTGCATTAGACTACAAACTCCTTGAGGACAGGGCTGCTTTGTCTTTCTATCCCTCTTTACCTCTCCCTTTAACACAGTACCTGGCACAAAGTAAGCATTTAATAGATGCTTGTTGTTGTTATTACTTCAATGATTTGAGGACTCAGGGGAACTATTTTAAAAGGACAGATTGCAATTTGTCACCAGGTGACCTTTTGGACACAATCATGGTTTATTCATTTACCATGTTCATTGTAGGCCCAAATAAAGCTTTCATTTGGGAGATTGTAGAAGTTAGCAGCAGCAACAGCACCCCCTACCCCTTATTCCTGCCACTGCTCATCCTCCCTATTGGGAAGATTAGGAAAAGGGGTCAGGCTTAGTGTCCTAGTTTAGAAGATTGCAGAAGTTGCTCCCTAGCTATTGGCAAAAAGTCGTTCTGGGTTCTTTGCAGCTGCTCTAGAAACCTTTGTTAACCTGCCTTGTTTCCTGTGTGGCTTATTTACTGCCTTGGCCCATGACTCTGATCTTCATCTCCTATCTTGGAGCCTGTTATTGCCCAACTCTGCAGCCCACTTCCCTTTCTGTCTCTGGTTCTTTCAGAATTTGTTTTTGCTCATATCTTTGCTACAGAAAAGTCCCGGTTTCTGCCCTGATCCAGATGTGTTGTCAGTCAACTGGCCTTTGGCCAATAGCACTATTCTTCTTAAGCTGAACTCAATAAAACTTTTCACTATCCTATGCTATAAGCCCTGCCCCTGGATGGAGCAAGGATGGGCAGGAATTTGGGTAGGGAAAGAAATAATTGAACTTGATTAGGGATAGCAAATGTGAATTTGAATTGCCCATGAGCATCTAGTCTTTTGGTTTTTCCAAAGACCAATTGATTAATGACTAAGTGGAAGTAGTATGCATAACCTCATGTGGCTGACACATATATATAGTACTGATGAATATTAATTGCTTAAGCTATAAACAGTAAAACTTTTCTATGAGTAACATTAAAATTATAAAATCTCAGCCAACCAAATATCAATTAGATATTCTTCTGTATGTGGTAGTGGAACAGAAATTCACAGATACTGCTCATGGTAGCTGAGAAGCTATTTTGTAAGTGACAAAAAATACCCAAGTTAAAAACAAATTTAGTTGATAGATGCTGTCCCATTTTGCATCAGGGAATAACTGATTTACATAGATTATCTCATGCAGCTCATTAGATAGAAAATTTTGAAAATTTAGCCAATTTTCAAAATGAATTCTATGTAGAGAAAAACGTTTATTAAAGCCTTACTCTGGATTGGGGGAAGGAGGGGAAAAGTTGGAATAGAAGGTTTTGCAGGGATCAATTTTGAAAAAGTACCCATGCATATGTTTTGTAAATAAAAAGCTATAATAATAATTAAAAGCCTTATTCTTTTTTCTAAATTTACCATTTACACGACCATTGAAACTTTAGATTGTACCTTGTGTTACTTATATTAGCAACTAGCAAAAATAAGCAAGAAGATACACCAATGAGCCTATGGCTGCTTCCAGTTTTTCCTTTTTTGTGGGTTTGCAAATTCATGTTTATGGCTTCACTTTAAATTTCCACGATTTCTGCCTCACTTTTATTTCCCACTCAGTGCAGGCCAGGCTGTTGTCAGTAACTTGTGAAGTCTGGTCTACCTTAGCAAAGGGGTGCCATTCTTGGTGTGGTCATAGATCCAAGAAAACAAGAGTGTTTGGAATTAGCAACATAAGCCTCAGCTGCCCTAAGCAGCTGAGCCAGATTTAGTATTCATTTAAAAAGTAATGGACTAGAGAATTTTTAAAGCAAAAAAAAAAGTTTCTGAAAACATTACATGAATACAGGAGATACTTGGCTATTTTTTGCAGCTGAGGAAGATAATCTGGCATGAATTAGGTATTTTAGAGGAAAAAGCAACTTTGGAGAAATAGTGAGGCAGGAAATTCTGGGAAGGCAGAGAAGTAGAACTTGGTAGAATTCCAGAAGCTTGAACAAGTAGAAGAAAGAAGAGAAAGGAAGGGGTGAAAGAGGGCTGGAATTTTGATTTCTATATAAGACTCCCCTAGACAACAGCTGATGTTAGTTTCTGTTTGAAGTAGAGTTTTAACAAGAATGTGGTAATTAAGAATGCCATGCTGCCAAGCAAGCAAACTGGTAACATGATGTCATGAGAAAGAATAGAAAAGCCTGCTTAGAATCAGTCCTCCACCAGCCATGAGAATGAACCACGAGAGTTAACAACTGTCATAGAGAACAAAAAACAAACAAACAAAAAAAACCCCGAGAAATTTTAAAATGGCCTATGCAGAGTACACTACAGGGTTAAAAATAATTCTGATGAGGATGAAAAGGAGTTATCAAAATAAAATAACATGGATAAGGAACTAGCCAAACAACTTAGGTGTTCAAAATATATGTATGGTAGGTGAAAACAGAATTGTGAACTATTTGATGAGTCCACCAACAATATAAATCTGAGAACTAGTCCAACCATTCTGAAAAGCAACTTGGAATTATTCGAAGAAATTAACTAAAATGTCCATATTCTTGACACAGTATTGAGAGGGAAAAAGTTGAGTTATATTTTGAGTTTGAAATGCTTATAAAATATCCAATTTGAGATGTGGAACTGGAGAAAGAGTAGGACTGGATCTGGAAATCACCTGTAGAGTCATGACAATTGAACTTAAGGGAGCCGATGAAATCACCAAACAAGACGTAGAAGAAGAGAAGAAGAAAAGCATCTTTGGAAGACTACCATGTTTAGTGGGTATAACCTGGATAAAGATCTGGCAAAGTAGATGGAGAAAGAATACCTACCAGACAGAAGAAAAGTAAGGGAAAACAGGTCATGAAAACCTAGAAGGGACAATATCTAGGAGAAGGAAGTGAAAGACAGCTTTAAAGATATCAAGAAGAATGAAGATTGAAAAAAGTTTCAAAGATATAACCACTTTGTGTGTGGCTGAGGTAGATTGGAGACAAAATTCACAAGAGTTAAACAAGTCAAGGAACTGAAAATTCAGGTCATTAGAAGGGGTATTAAACTTTTTTTGGAAGGAAGGGGAACAAACTAAAGGTCTAAAGATATTAGCAATAAGGATATGGAAATAAACTTAAGGCTGTTAAATGATGGTGGGAAAAGGCAGTCTGAAAGTAACATTTTGGAGTCTGGAGGATACCATATTCTTTTTTCTAACTCTATGTGCTAGGGAGTGTGACAGAAATAGCAATCAATTTTGAAGAAAGCCAAGAGATATAATGTCTTCAGCAGAAGAAAGTTTCAGGGAGTCCCAGAAGATGGAAGGAGGTCCAGGACAGGATTTCAAGAACACAATAGAAATGGTAGAGAGAGGAGGCTAGGCACTGGAGAGGACTAGGATAGTTTCTCTTGGAACTTAAGTGGTAGCTACCAGAATCCACTATCTTCTCCAGATGATCCTAAATTTGCTATCTGGAGAGAATGAAAGCAGCACAGTCACATAGCCATGTCTTCTTTTTCCCCCAATTCTTTAAAAAAAATTAACTCATGGAATTTCTATAGCATAGTATAACAAACGAGATGATTGTATGTGAAAGAATAAATCTATTTATATACAACTTATTCCTTTTAAATCTGTAATAAAGTTATCATTTACATTTTTTCTTGTTTTTCTTCCCTACTTTGCCTCCCTATAGATGACAACTATTAGACACAAATAGGTATATGTATGTAAATACCTATTTGTGTGTGTATATATGTATATATATACATATATAATTATTCTGTATATACTGTATTTATCTGTTCTTAAGTTTTTTATACTTAAGTGAAACTAATTTATTTGATAAAAGTTGTTCTTAAAACAGTATTGCTATTACAATGTACGATGTTCTCTTAGTTGTATTCATTTTGCTCTTCATTATTTTGTACAAATCTTGTGCAAATGATCAAAGATCACTGAGCTCTTACCATGTCTTATAACACAGAAGTATTTCATCACAATCATGTACCATAACTTGTTCAGCCAATTGAGCATCCCTATAATTTCCAGTTCTTTGCCACCACAAAAAGAGCTTCTTTTTAGAATGTATAGTTCTTTTCCTTTTTCCTTAATCATCTTTGGAAAGACTTAAGAGTGGTATTATTGAGTCAAAAGGTATAGCCATTAGGACCAGGAGATCATTATATACTTCAACAACAATACTAGATGATGATCAATTCTGATGGACGTGGCCCTTTCCAACAATGAGATGAACCAAATCAGTTCCAACAGAGCAGTAATGAACTGAACCAGCTACACCCAGCGAAAGAACTCTGGGAGATGGGTATAAACCACTACATAGAATTCCCAATCCCTCTATTTTTGTCCGCCTGCATTTTGGATTTCCTTCACAAGTTAATTGTACATTATTTCAAAGTCCAAGTTTTTTTATGCAGCAAAATAACTGAATGAACATGCATACATATATTGTGTTTAACTTATACTTTAACATATTTAACATGTATTGGTGAACCTGCCATCTGGGGGAGGGGGTGGGGAGAGGAGGGGAAAAATTGGAACAAAAGGTTTTGCAATTGTCAATGCTGAAAAATTACCCATGCATATATCTTATAAATAAAAAGATATAAAAAGATATAGGCATTTTAATAATTTGGGGGGCATAATTCCAGATTGCTCTCTAAAACAGTTGGATCAGTTCACAATTCCACAAACAATAAATTAGTGTTTCATTTTTTGCCATACCCCCTCCAACTGTCACTTTCCCCTTTAACCATTTTAACCAATTATTTTGCCTTCTTTCCCCTTGTTGATCCTATGCTGATGCTAGATATCTCACCTCTGTGAACTGGAGACTCAAAATAGGAAGGTACATGTTAGGAGCAGTTGACACCAGATAGTTAGGACCCAATAGAATCATAGGAAGGACCCAAAACACTTTTGGGTAGCAACAGTCTGGTAAAGCGGAGAAAATAAGGGCAACATTATAGCTCTCCTGGGAGGAGGAAGTATAAAATTTAATCTTGACTCTCAGATTTTGTATCTGGGGCAAAGCCTCTGCTATTCTATGTTAACTCTGCCTCAGGATGGAAGAATTTGTTTCAGTACTTACAAATTAAGACTTTTTTCCTCCTTAGCACTTGTTGTGTAGAGAGCTGAACTAATACTATAAGTATTACTAAGTCGGTGAATGAGGAAGGCCATGATAAAAGCCATAAGAATCTACTTTTGGACTTTCCTAGGGCTTTCTTCCAAAAGTGGTAGTATATCAAGTGACTGTATTGGTGGTAAACATTACAAAAGTCTTTCCATCTTTTCCATGTTCACGTGACCTGACAGCATTTTTTATTTTATTTTAATAGTATTTTATTTTTCCAAATATATGCAAAGATAGTTTTAATATTAACCTTTGAAAAAACTTTATGTTCCAAAATTTTCTCCCTCTCCTCATCCTCTCTTCCCTCCCCAAGACAGCAAGCAATCTGAGATTAAACACATGCAATTCTTCTAAACATATTTCCATATTCCTCAAGGTAAGCCAAACAAGAAATCAGATCAAAAAGGAAAAAGCATGAGAAAGAAAACAAACTAACTAACAAAAATCAACTACCTTTGATTTACATTCAGTCTCATAGTTCTCTGTCTGGATATGGATGGCACTTTCCATCACAAATCTATTGGAATTGTCTTGGATCACCTCATGAAAAGAGCTAAGTCCATCATGGTTGATCATCACATAATTGTTATTGTGTACTGTGCTACTAATGAGCACCTATTCTGAATCCCCAGTTCACAGAGGTGGGATATGGGGCATCAGCATGGGATCCACAAGGGAAAATAAAAGGCAAAATGATTAGTTAAAATAATTAAAAGGAAAAGTGACAAATGTTGGAGGAGGTATGGAAAAACTGAAACAACACTTGGTTCTGCTCACTTCACTTAGTATCAGTTCACATAAGTTTTTCCAGGCATTTCTGAAACCAGCCTATTCATAATTTCTTATAGAATAATAATATTCTATTACATTCATATACCATAACTTATTCAGTCATTCCCCAACTGAGGGGCATCCAGTTAATTTTCTGGCAGTATTTTCAAAGAGCTCCTTAAAATACACCATCACCAGAATTCTACTGTAGCTTTGAGCATATGCAAATTACACTGATATCAGTAGCATTAAAATTATCGTCTCTTACCTCGAACAAAAACATATGCACTGTATTGCTCATAATATTCTCCCATCCGCACACGGAGGGTGTAGAGTCCCTCATCCTCTTTATTGAGATGAGAAAAGGTCAATGTTGCTCGATCCCCACTCCATTGTGTTTGAACCCATTTTGATGGAGAAACAAGTGTCCCTGGAAAACAAAAATGTAAGCAGAAAAGTTGATTTCGTTATAGTCACGCACTATTGGGCTTCTATAAGAATTCCCTAAGGTAGAAAATATTGCATGTCCTATCAAATCTGGTTGATGTACTGCTCACTCATCTCCCTGGGACTTTCTCTATTATTCCAGAGAAACCTTTTCATGCTGGAAGTTCACTCTGCCTCTGGAATACTTCTTTCCCAGTGTTTAGCATAATTCCTGGCACATGATAAGCATTTGGTAAATGCTTGTTGACTGATTCATTGACTGCCAAACTGTTTTTCCCCATTCTTTTTAAATTTTTATTATAAGAAATGGCCTAGCGGGTAGGGAAGTGGATATATTATATCAAGTAAAGAATTGTCTGAAGGTTTTGGACATTCTACAACCATAGAACAGGGGAAAACAGCAGAAAATTGGGTTCTGTCCTGTTTTATAGCTTACAAGTTAGTGTCTTCAGTTTAGTCATTCCAACTCTCTAGACATTAGTTTCTTCAACTATAAAATAAGGGGACAATTCCCCAAGGTCCCTTTCAGCCTTAATGTTTGTGGCCCAAGGTGCTCTGCTTCCCTAGGGTTTCTATTCCCAGTTCTAAAATGTATATGCCTGTTGAGGGGCTTTTGAACATGCTGCATGTTCAATATAGAGCACACTATCCCTGACCCATGGATAGAAGAATACTCCTTTGATGGACTGCTTGCATCTTTAAAACTGGCAAGACTGAATTATTCACTCTTTCTGTGCTCATTTCCATCATCCTCTTTATATTGCATTCTTTTACGGTCACTCTGATCTGCTGTGTTCAGAAGGTGAAGGTCCTAGTTCACTGACAGCAAAGACACTGCGAATTGAATGGTGAGAGGAGGGCTATCATCCTTCCATGGCTGTCTCTCTTTTTCCCCTGGATTCCAATAAATGGGTCGGGAGTGTGTTTGCTTCTGTTCTGTGCTGTTTGTCCTCAGCTTCAGGTGCTAGAGGTTATCCTCGTGGGACCCATGATGATGTTGGAGTTAGTATTGCAGAGAAGATGGTACAGCCGTCCTGGCATAGAAACCCTAAGGAACCAGAGTGCCTGGGACTTGAACCTGAGTGGGGTTTTGGACTTGGAATTGGACTGTGCTCTATGGAAAACAAGCTAAACTGTGAAATAGATCGCTTTTTCTTCCCCAAGTGTAAGGAAGAAGAGGGGGTTATGCCATCCATATGTTGAAGGGAACATGGATAGTTGTGACTATATCTTTTGAAGTAAATATTTCTGTGTAAAAGCTAATTTAATTGTTAGTAGTAAAGTGAAACTGTAATGTAGGGGACTACTTCCCATACTTGGGGGGGACACCATCAATCAGGGCTGGAACCAATAGCAGAGAATTTAGAAATCCCCAGATTCCTTACAGGTACCAGAGAACCTTATCAGGGAGAAATCTAGTCTAGGTAAAATCTAACACATCCAGCTAATCAGGCAGTGGGAGCCAGGGTGATCAGCATTACATATTCTATGACAGTAGCTTCATTTATAATTCTCAGTAAATGATGGCTAATTAATTGATTGAACAAGTTTTTAATATCCTTCTTTTCTAGACAGAATAAATTTCTGGGAATTTCACTGAAATCTCTAGAGGTAAAAAGTTTTAATACTTGAAAGTTAGAGAAAATGGGCCAGTGCTATGTTCTGCAT